>NC_133663.1:159459508-160059508 GCF_037893015.1 Macrotis lagotis
GATATTATTTCTTCATTGTTTTTCAATTTCAAAGAGACAATTTTTAAAATCCTGAGTTACAACTTGGGTTCCCAGTTTTCAGTATTTTAGATTAAAGATCAGTGTCCCAGGATCAGAGACAAAAGAAAATTTGAAAGATAATGAAAGATCATCACAGAACCTTGGAAAGAATCCTTGTTTGGGCTTTACAAGACCTGGGTTCAAATCTATCCTCTACTACTTTGTGTCTATGTGACCTTGAGCAAATCATTTAATTCTATGAAGGCCACAGTTCTTCATCTGTAAAATGACAAGATTGGTTTACATGTCTTAAGGCAACTTCTAGCCTTGATTTTATGAGACTAACTAATAATCTCACCCCTTCAATTTAAGGCCCACCTAGAAAGCTAGTAATGGGATCAGAGTTAGAACCTTTTGAAAAAGAATAATGTTCTGGCTGAGAATACTGGCTGGGTAGTCAAGACCATATCACACAGTTCATTTACAAGGTAATTTTATTTAGCAAGTTACTACTTCATGTACTAAATAGCCTGATAGGGTAATGCAAATGCAAATTCAAGTAAATATTTATTAAAAGGTTATCCTAGCCATAGTTTTGTGCTATGTACAAATGAACTTTTTAAAAGTGTATCACTCAAAACCAGGAAATTGTGAAAGCTTGAGGACCATTTGACTCCAGGAGTATTTTTTTCCTAAAACTCATATCATCTCAGTGCCTTAGGTGAATCCTATTAAAATTATTGGGAAAATGCATTTCAAATAATACTATTTTATAATCTATTTTAAATCCTTGAGGTCCTGCTGAGTTTAATAAGCAATAGTACTCAAAACATAATAATAAAATAGTATTATTTTAAAATGTACTTTAAATAATATATCATCTGATTAGTAACTAAGAACTCTTGGTTTGCCTTTTGTTTTTAGTTCATTTTCTGGTTCTTGATGCAAAGGTTTCTTTCAAGAGGTAGAAAAAATGATTTTCCTTTTTAAAATAAATAAAAATATAGCCCACCTACAGTTTTGAAGAAGGCAAAAAAAAAATCATAAAAACACTGCAAGACTTCAAATTGATTTAGTTAATCCCTTTTGTCTTTTTTGATTTTTATATTTTGAACACAAAATTTAACGGTGAACGAGAACTTTTGCTTGTACTGCCTCCAAACTAAATTTCACATACAGAAAGAGGCCCCAGTGGGCCATTAGAGATGAACAGATTGTGATAAAGATTTGATAGTTGGAATTCATGATTGTACTATTTTTGTAAAGCTACCTATATTTTCTCATGATTATTTAAAAAATATCAAGCAGGAGGAAATAATTTATTTTTCTAGAATGCACCTTACTTGAGGGCAGGGATTGAATCTTACTTAAATATCTTTGTGTCCCTCTCAGTACATGTTTAGTTGAAATCCTTGCATATTGAATAAATAAACACCGAATAAATGTTTACTGAATGAAATGAATTTTATATGACTATTTGACTTCTGCTAGTCCTAAAAGTAAAAGACAGAGTCACCCCAAATAAACCAAGTACTCAGGGAATATTGGACTAAAATGAATAAATGATATTGATATTTTTCCCTTTATCTCCTATAGGTTTCAGAGTTTCAGAATAAGGTGACATCAATGTGAAACTTTACCCTTCTTAAGCTTCCAGAAACGGGTCTCCTTATTTAGAGATTAGATTATCCTTCCATTGTTTTGCATTAGATTTTGTTTCTTTTCTCTTTTGGGGGGAAGGCTAGCTCACTATTTTTAAAAGGTGATGGACCATGTCAGGATTTAGAAAGTGAAAGGAAAGAGATTGGTTTGGATTTTCTCTCTTTCTTTGTGTGCTCTAAAGCTCAATAAACTTAGTATGGTGACTTCAGGTACAAGGGTATGGAAGGCTTTTGTAGTCTTAGAAAACCCAGGTTTCAGTTGGATTATAGAGGTAGTCAGAAGATAGGAAAAAAGTTCAAATAGTATTTTTAACCACTTTCCATATCAATGGTTATTTATCAGACATACTTAATATTATAAGAATCAGCATTTTTAAGTAGCAATAAAAAATTTTTTTTGAGAAACACAATGTAAGAGTTATCAAGAAAAGGCATGGGCTTGTAATGAAGACTGTATGCAGTTTATATTCAAGGTCATGGATTTTTCTGAATATTGAATATATTACTAAAGTGATAATAAAACTACATGTGAAAAAAAATAAGTTCAAACTCCCCTAATCTATCTGACTGATATAACTATTGCTATATCCCCAAGCAAATTTCTGAAGATTGATTCAACAATATAATGTAGATTCATTGGTACTCTATTATTTAATTACATCCTTTGGTCTGATGTCACCTTCATTTAAAGTAATTTACAAAATGCTGTCATAGCAAATTATCACAAAACAAGAGGATTTTATCATAATCACAATCATATAGATATTTGCAAGGTTTATATTTTCATATAGTAAGAGGGATTGGGGAGGAGATGCTGAACTTAACATAAAACTAAGCAAGATATAAGAATCAGTTTAGATGAACCTATGTCTGAATACAGTTTAAGGAAATGCCATTGCTTTTACTTTAAGATTTAAAAAATTGTGCCATTTTAAAGTTCTGTTTAAAGGTGTCTAATTGTTTCTGTTCTTTTTTTGTAGATCTTTTAAAAGTCTATTTTTATCTTTACTTAAAGGTTTGTAGTTTTGTTTTGTTTTTTTTTTTTTTAGGTTTTTGCAAGGCAAATGGGGTTAAGAGGCTTGCCCAAGGCCACACAGCTAGGTAATTATTAAGTGTCTGAGACTGGATTTGAACCCAGGTACTCCTGACTCCAAGGCACCTACACCACCTAGCCGCCCCTGTAGTTTTTTTAAAGCAAAAATTTAACTCTTTTCTTACAGACTTACTTTCAAGTTTGCTAGCTACCTTTAGAGACCAAATTGAGTGTAGACAGCATTCCAGATTTCAATGTCAAACATCATAGTCATTTCTTTTCTTTTCCAGGTGCTGATTTTCCCCACTACTTTATTTTACCTACTAAAACAACAGCGAGCTACCAAAGGCAATCCAGGGGTTAAAATATTTTCTTTATTAACCTTTGAAACTTCAATCAGTTTACCATCTGGGGAACTCAGGAGGATTGGTGAAGGACACTAATAGATGTTAAGGGATTTAACCAACTTGAATTTATAGCGGTCTGATGTTCCAGTCACCTTTTCTAGAAAGTTATTTTGGGTCATTTATTCTTGAGTATTTAACCCAAGACTCCATTTTCTGCCAGAGTTGAGCATGTAAGAGATGATGGAGAAAAAGAGAATGTCGTTAGATATATTAGAAACAGAATACATCAACTTCAGGAGTGAGATATTTATCTTTATTTGAGAATATTTAAGGAGTGATTGAATAAGTCATGACTACACCTCTCATCTATTGTGATTAGTCTCCAGCTTGTAGAAATAAATAGCAGAAAATAATCCATCACCATATGGCTGGTGTATGTTCTTTCTCTCTCTTTGAGCTTTTATTTTTTGTACATATATATATATATATATATATATAATAATAAGTTAATGATCTGCTATATATAGGAATAAGTTAATGATCTGCATACAATCATGGTACTCCACGTTCAGTTCAAGTAAAAGCTGTGGCAAACCATTATTAGGATTAGATGGGAGATAGTTATCATCTATTGTAAATCTACTTCCATGTTATGTCAAAAGCATCCATATTAGAATAATGCTTCCATAATTTTTTAGTCCTTTTGTGAAGCACTGTAAATTTTGTTTTAAAATAATATTTAGTGGAATGACTAATACACATTCCCAAATTTAAAAAATGTTTAACAGTCCAGGCAAATTTAGGTTATCAAGCATTGGGAACATTTTATTGACTTTTCTGAGTGATCTATGATGTCTTATATTTTTCATAACCAGACTTTTACATAACCCTGGTTCTTGACACTAATTTGTATAAATATTGAAATACATGCAATCATTATCCAAAAAGTCCCATTTTGCCTCCAAGTCTTACCTCTTTCTATAAACTAGACTTATTCCTTTGCATTTTAAAATGATTCTTGATGTGTATGCAGTGAAGGCCCTATAGCTGCTTCTTTTTTCAAACAATGCATGCTTCCTTGTTTTTTTACAGCAACAACTGCTGTAACAATAATACTTTCTACCTCCAAACTTTCCTAATGTATTGGTTAGAATAACTCACATCTTCCTATAAGTTGCAACTTTGTTGTCTCATTAATACAGCACTTACAGAGAGGGTTCACTACATATTGATCTAATTAAATGTTTTTGAATCAGGACAACAATAATAATGGGATTAATTATTGTAATTTGTGCAGCAGAAGTATATACATAAATAGGTAATCTTTATTTTTCAATATAGCTGGTAGAAAATGAATTTCAGACATTAGGACCTGAGAGACCCAAGAGCTACAGCTGCTGAGTTAGTGTCCCTCCCATAGTTCTGGCCAGCAGCCCTGACATCTCTGCACAAAGTAATCACAGATCACAGCATTTAATCACTGAAAACAAGCACTCCAGAGGACAGCAGTGTCAATATCCCACTCTCTCATTATCTGTTTGGATTGCACATCCACACTGTCAGATAAACAGAGTGGAAAATTAAGATTAAAAATATGGTAATTTCATTTCAGGCAGCAGGCACCACTCACTGCCCCTATTATGCTATTGATTACCTCTGAATTCAATTTTTCTTTCAATGCAAACTTTAATCTGTTTGCTACCCAGCAATTCAACTCCCCAAGGGCTATTTGAGAGTAAGTAACCATTTAATCTGATGCTAACTGAAAAATCACCGTCCTTAATGAATTGTGTAAATCATTCAGCTCTAAAGCACCTTTGACTTCTATTTCATTTTTTATTTTCTACTCAATATAGGAAAGGATCGGCGTGTGAATAATTACAAAGTAGCAAGTATTTTTACATAGAGCAAATATGATAAAAACCCTATTATAGTGGGGCATGTGTAATGAACAGTACTTTTTAATTTCAAAATAGCTATTCATTAAAAAAGAATGGAAGATTAAAAAGAGAGGCTCAAAGCTCAAGGTAAAAGTTGATAGACATTGTAATTACATGGTTAATTTCAAAGATTTATATGCTGTTATGATTTAAAAGGAATTTTTATGACCTGACATTTTCATTTGAGAAGATTTTTTATTTAAAATTAATCTTCTAGCTCCTATTCTTAATTATTTCTTGGCAAGCGATAAATGGGAATACAAAAAAATGCCCTATATCAAATTTTAAGCAGAATAAATGCATGTGAATTTTCGAAGAGCAATAAAGTGGTCTTACTCATTTGAATTGCTTTACATTGAAATCCCCAGTTAAAGGAATTTCTTTGTGTGAGATGGAAATTATTGGCACATTTAAGGAAGGGTGGCAATCTTGCTGCAATGCAGGTGTTTATGACATTTTAAAAATATAATACTGGGGGGAGGTTTTTTTTTTTTTTTTTGCTGTGATTATTGGATTGTCTTTTAAGTTGCTGTGACTTTTCAACAGGTCTCTTTTCTCTCCTCATTCCAGACCTTGACTCACATCTTGGAGTGGGAATGGGGTTTGGGGGTGGGGGGGGGGGGGGGAGATGAGAGGGGAGGAGATGTTTAACTCACTTCCTACTTTCACCTACCCTGGTCATCCACACTAGAGGCCAAGAAAGGCGAGAGGTGGGTGACTGGCTAGAGAAAGCTGCTCCAAGTCTCCTTGGCAATTAGGATTTCAGCAGCCTCTTGTAGAAGTGAGAGTGCGAGGCAGCCTGAGGCTCGGAGCCCCAGGCGGCTGCAGCCGGGCGCCCCAGGCCAGGGCTGCGGCGAGGGTCCCGCGCCTCGCTGCCTTGTTTGTGTTTGTCTCAGCTTTCTGGAGGCGGGGTGGGATGGGGGCAGAGATCTCTGTTATTTAGCCGGCTGCTTACAGACATTTTCACTCCAGACTGATGACATTGCCTTTTCGCATTGTTCAGTCGGCGAAAGTGTAGGGTTGTGGTGAAAACAGTCCGGGACCCCTCTAATTACTTTTCCTAATAGGCACTTGGCAGGAGAGAGCAGGCAGCGCCCCACCCATCTCCCCTTAACCCCCACCTCACCGCACCACTCGGTCCCGCCCGCTGAGGATCTGGGCTCCATGCTGCCCGGATCCCCGCGCCCCCCACTCTTCTTCCTCACCCCCCATCCCACCCACCTATCCCCAGCCCCCAGCCCCGCTGTGGGCGCTGCAGCTGGCGGCCCGATGGGCGCAGCTAACCAGACGGTATCATCCGCCTGATCGCCTCTCCTTTCCCCTTCTCCTGTCTTCTCCTTCCCAGCACCCTGCAGCCTGTCCTGGGCTGTCTTCCCTTCGGGGGAAGCTCCCTCCCGGGCACCCCCAAGCCTTCCACGTTCTGGAGGGACGCCTATCTCGTACACACACACACACACACACACACACACACACACACACACACGCACACACAGAGCTCAGCATCACAACACAACACACAGCTTCAGCTGCGATGACAAGTCCTGGAGTTTGAAGAAGGCAAGAGGACAGTTGTCCTTTTTTGCCTCCTGTTCCTCCTCTTCTCCCCATTCCTGGCCCGTTCCCCTCCAATCCCACCTTAATGAAGAATTGGTGCATTTACTGAAGGTCCCGCACTTCGGCCTCCCCCCACCCCCCAGCACCTGGGAAGGTGGAGTACTGGAGGCTGCTGCAGGGGGGTGGGATTTGAGGAGACATCAGGAGAGGAGGAGGGGGAGGCCTTGCAACTCCCTGGGGGGGGGGGGGGACAGACGAGTCCGAAGTAATTGGAGTGTCTGCACATACACACACACACACACACACACGCACACGCACACGCACGCACACACATACACATACACATATACAAGCACAGGTTGCTGCTGCTGTCACTGAGGGGCGAGGGATCTTGCTAGCGGTTTCTCCCTTCGCCTTCGTAAGCGAGGGAAGAAGAGCTGGGGATCCTAGTGAAGGGAAGGGACACTGCATCTCAGTCCCTCTTCACCCCCTTTTCTGTTGAGGTGGTTGGGGAGCCCTGGAGCAGGGTGCCCAGAGCCTGGTTTTGCACAGCCAGACCAGTGGATGAATAATAAAGGTGGATGGTCCTCTTCTTCCTCGGTGGCCCTTTTGCCTCACCCGCCCAGGCTGGTCGCTGAGGACGCCTCCAGCAGCCGCATTCCTGATCGTCCCGTGTCTAAAAAATTATCCTCTTGTGACATTCTGCGTGTGGTTCATTTTCTGTCGGTTCTGTCCAATTCAGCAGGAGCCCGCACGAGTGTTTGCAAACAGCCAACGCTCTCTAGATATTTTGCGTATCCTAGGATTTTACAGTAAGAATGCCCCCTCCCCTTCGCCTGGATCATTCACAGCCCAACCTCACACCAATACAAAATTATCCTCAGGGAGAAAAAGAGAGAGTGCAGCAATTACAATACCCAGAACCAAAGATGACTGCGATTCACGCCAGGGAAGTCAATTCCGCAGTTAGAACGCAGATTTTTGGAGATGCCCTTTTGTTGTAACTTTAAGAAACTTGAGAAGAGGGTACACAAAGCCCCCGGTCTCCATTCTGAGTCCCAGAGTGCAAGATACAAAAGGCAGTTGTGCAGGCCAAAAGCTGAAGGCTGAGACTGAAATTCTAGCCTTGTTCTGAAATGCTGAACTAGCCAGGTGTGTTATTTCAGGTCACCAGTGCTGAGACCGGGAGGGCAGTTAGTCTAACAGTCCGCAAACTTAAGAACCTTTGGTTCAGGATGCTCTACATCTTATATAAAAATTAGAAGTAATAGTCAAATATTATTCTGCAAAGATAATAGTCAAATGCTGAAGTAGTTCATTTTTTTTTCTTGGTATGGTGACTGCTTTATCTCTGGATTCTCCCTGAATTTAGCCAAAGCACAAAGTGTCCCATTCCTTTAAGTAGTTTTTAAAACATGGCCAACCCCTTTAATAAAGGTATGATTTCAGATAGTTTTAAAAGTGGGTTTTATTTTATTGCAAAGCAATGCTAGGTTGCATAACAATACTTAACATTTATTAAATAAGAGACATTTCTCCAAATTAGCCATGAAGCATTATTGAAGTTGATTTGATCTATGACTTCAGTAATGATCTTTGAGAAATACAAATGATTCAACTACCAGGCATTGTATGTGTATAGACTGAAGGAAGTGATTCTTAGCTCAACACAGAAGCATCATAAATCCAAGCCAGTAATCTATATCTCTTAGTAGGTCAGAAAGTTAGACATTCTGATGGGTTTTTGTGCTGAACAGATTTTGAATAACTAGTCATTCCTAAGCTACATTGCTAAGTAGAAAAGATATCATTCTCCTTTATTAGCTTTTCCCAAATTACCCAAAGATCAAGGTCCTAGTATTATCCATGAACTGGCATATTTTACAGCTTTAAGTACTGCATTTAGGGGAACTTCAAAGGAACATAGTGGTGCTAATATTTTCTGGTCTTTACTTTTTAAATGCTAAAGTCAAATTTCTTTTTTAAAACAAATAGTTGTTTTTTTAAAACTCTTTGCCTGAGTTTTAGTAAGCTAAGCACATTGTTTGTGATTTCACCGTCTGAAAATATATTTTAAAATTTTAGAAATGTATACCTTGACAGGGTATGCAAAGATATATTTAATAAATTTAAACTTCATTTAAAATTAATAAAGTATTGTTATAAAATATGATATTTAAATATATGCCCATTATTTTCTTCCACTTATTGGAGAATTTTGAGTTATCAGAATGTAAGTACCAGAGAACTAAAACATACTTCAGGCCTTCATTTAAATGTTTTCAAATGGTTTTAATGGTTAAAACAAATATTTTCTCTATGCCAGGTTCATGGGAAAGAGAGCACATTATTAGGAATACTAATGTGATCAAGGAGAGTTCTATCCATCATACTTTTTTTTACTATAACTGTTCATTATACCAGAAATAAAATAAGAGCAAATCAATATATTACACATATTTTTCACTGCATATTTATGTATCATCCTTTCATGTTAGTTTAAATCTAATCTGGGAAAATGAAAATTTAGAGTCCTTTTTATCATATTAAGTGGAGCCAATTCTAATGTAATATCACAGTTTGTTTTTTAAAACTACTCCACTGCTGGATCCTGGCAAAACACTTCTGACCCTTGTAGCAGCAGAACTAGTCTAAAGCATCTATCAGCCACACAGACTGGGAAAAGATTAGAGGGTCTATATAAGGTAAGGATTGTGTCATTGGCATTCAGCAGAAAAGGATTGGGGCCTTGTCAGGAGTCCATATAGAGGAGATTAGGAGCATATCAGGAACTCTGCAGAGGGAATCTGAGTACATTAAGGCTCCCCAGAGGCAGAAAAAGCAGCAGCTCACTGAACCCCTTGTGCAGGGGACAGTAGTTGTGCACTGCTAGTCTAGATTGAAAAAGAAATCAGGACCCTGCCTATGGTTAGTGGAAATGAGGCAGTTTTCTAAGCTTTAGAATGGGAGTAGAAAAAAATCTATGAAGTTTCCCCAAAGAAAATAACATTTCAAAGTTATATCTATAAATTAGGGTCATGCTCAAATCTTGATGTAGAGGAAAACAAGGGTCCTCTTAAGAGTGGCAAAAAGGCAAAGAAGCTAAATGACATCAGGTGTGAGGACTAAAGTCTTCTGGAGGATAGAACATTAGTTACTGTTGCTAGGGGATGCATAAAATAGGTTGGCATCGATGTGCCAACTTTGCTTTTTGGTATTCAGGAATGGAGAGAATGAATTCATATGCTGCCCACCAAATCATTGTTTCAGGTCTCTACTCCCCAAAGGGTTCCCCAAACTCACAGCTTTCTTAATGGATTCAGACAACTAACCCTATTTGTTGAGGTCAAAGGCACAATGGTCAGAAGAGGAAGATAAACTAATAATAACTTTGAAGTATATGAAGGCTCGTTATGCACAAGATGTTACGTAGTTTTTCATCCTATCAGAGGCAAGAAATGGTAGAAGTAGGTAATTTGGGTTAGACATGAAAAAGAATTTTTTTGAAAGGAGTTGACCAAATCTTCCCTCATCATTTTTAATCAATCTGAAATGGTTATGGTGCAATTAATTACTTAAAGGTCGGATCCTGGACAGATGACTTTTTTCATTTAGTTTTTTTTTAAGTAAACCTTTTTTCATTGTTGTCGTGTTTATCCAATCACAGCCTTTACCCCCAACAAGGAGGCCCCCTTGTAATAAAATATAGTTTATGATGCTGATCGAGATGAGCAGAACCAGAAAAACACCGTACACCCTAACAGAAACATGGGGGTGATGATCAACCTTGATGGACTTGCTCATTCCATCAGTGCAACAATCAGGTACAATCTGGGGCTGTCTGCAATGAAGAATACCATCTGTATCCAGATAAAGAACCGTGGAGTTTGAACAAAGTTCAAGGACTATTCCCTTTAATTTAGAAAAAAAAACTGATATCTTATTGTCTGATCTTATCTCTTATACTTTATGTTTCTTCCTTAAGGATATAATTTCTTTCCTTAAGGATATAATTTCTCTCTCATCACACTCAATTTGGATCAATGTACAACGTGGAAACAATGTAAAGGCTGGCAATTTGCTTTCTATGGGGGGTGGCGGGAGGGAAATAATATTGGGGGGAAAAGTGTAAAACTCAAAATAAATAAAATATTTTAAAAATGAAATAAAATATAGTTCAAATAAAACAAAGCATAACAACATATTGTCTATGACTGACATATATGCCTCATTCTGCACCATTTCTCTACCAATAGGAAGGAGACAAATCTTACTAGTAGTGTGCTAGTCAAGACTGGTCAGTCTCATTGATCAAAATTCTGATATTTTTCTTTTTTTAAAAAAACGATCATTTTTAATATGAGCTTCAAAAATATCACTAAACATAAACATTTTCCCTGTTGTTTTTCAGTGTTGTTGTCCTTTGCCTTATAGTCACTGTATAAGATGTTCTCTTGGTTCTGCAGACTTTGCATCATTTCATATAAATCTTTCTACATTTCTCTATATTCTTTATTGTTTTACTTCTGACAATGCTGTTCCATTACTAGGTGGTTCAGTGAATTGAGTGCTAGGCCTGAAGTTAGAAAGACCTGAGTTCAAATTCAGACCTCAGATCTTACTAGCTCTGTGTTCCTGGTCAATTCATTTAACCTATGTTTACTTCAGTTTCCTCTCTTGTGATATAATAATAATAGCACCTATCCTACAGGGTTGTTTTGAGGATCAAATGATATAATACTTATAAAGTACTAAGCATAGTACAAAAGTACCTCTCTCTCTCTCTCTCTCTCTCTCTCTCTCTCTCTCTCTCTCTCTGTATATATCTATTTACACACACACACACACACACACACACACACACACACACACACACACATATATAATATTTAATTTATATGACCTTTTCCTCTATCCTGGCCTTCTTGGGGTATAAACCTGGCAGTCATTCAGAGAATATGTATAGTTCAGTGACTTTTCTAGAATATTTCAAATTGTTTTCTAGAACAGTGGGACCAATTCATAGTTAAACCAGAAATTCAGTAGGTTGCCTATCTTCCTACAACCACTCCCACACTGATCATTTTCATCTTTTGTCAGATTAGATGCATTTTTGAGGTAGGAACATCAAGTTATTAGTATCAGCATCCTCATCTTTATTATTATTAAGAATTTATATTTGTATTTACATAATATACTAACATGTATTTATATTAAGGTTATAAAGTTCTTTATACATATTATTTCATTTTATTTTCACAAAAAAAATCTAGGAAAGTAGGTGTTATTAGTATCATTCCCATTATATAGATGAGAAACTAAAGCAAAAGAAGTTAAGTGACTTGCCCAGGGTCTTTTTAATTGATGAGGCAGGATTTGAGCTCAGTTCTTTCAGGTTCAGAGAGCTATTCACTGCACCTTCTAGTTACCTATTAACAGTTATTCATAATTATTCAATGATGCTAGACTATGTAATCCTTGAAAACTCAGGGAATTCTTAGATGTGAAAATGTGAAGATAAAGAGATAGGATGACGAGGAGGAAGCCTTCTACAGTCATTGTTGTGAAGGCATCATCTCTTAATTTTATCTTTTTTTAAAATATTTTTGAAAGGCAAATGGGGTTAAGTGGCTTGCCCAAGGCCACACAGCTAGGTAATTATTAAGTGTCTGAGACTGGATTTGAACCCAGGCACTCCTGACTCCAGGGCCGGTGCTTTATCCACTACACCACCTAACCACCCCTTAATTTTATCTTTAACATAAATTCCTGCAGTGTCAGATTGACAAAATTTGACTACTTCCTTATGGTCAATGTGACAATTTTCATGTTTCTTGTGTGTGTGTGTGTTTTGCCCATGTGAATGAATGCTCAGACTAAGATGGAAAACAGTGATTTATCCTTCTACTCCCTGGGAATATTCTTGCTCTCAGAGCTCTACTAGTCTATTTCCAATTCTTAAAGTTTCTGGTTCAATCTTTGGGAATGCAAATCTACTAAGTCATATTATCTGAGCATCCCTTATGTATTGGCAAACTATATTTGAATGGGAACATGTACCCAGATCATTGTGTTATTTCCTAACTATCCATTTCCCAACTCTCCCAATGGCTCCAAGAATCCATTGACATAAACATAATTTCTTTTCCATGTTGTTCCAAGGCTCTGATACCAGAGCCAAATATTACCTGAATTTTAAGGAGTATCCTTGATACAAGATTGCTTAGTGATTTAATTATTGAACTTAAACACATTTCAAATGAACCCTAAGACTACAGCCTATCTTATAAAGGTAAAGAATATGGATTTTCTCCCCATGATGAATTTCCCTCCAAACTATAGCAAATTCTAGACCAGGATTATATACATAGTCATTGCTTAGTAGACCAGGTAATGATGATCTGAGAAGCTTTTCCAAAGTGACTAAATTCTCATTCCCATGAAAGCCTTGTTTAGAATGTCTCTGTTATCATATTTTGCTGAGGAGATGAAAATTAAAGTTGGCATTAAAAACATTTCAAGCACTGGAAAGCAACTATGGGATTTAAAATTGTGTGGAATGAAAATATTTGGTCAAGTAAAATCAGGTACTTCACAGGCATCTTGAAAGGCTTAGAAGGCACTTTAAACCTTTTCAACATAGACTTAAAGATAAGGTACTCTAGTCAACCTAACAGTATATTTGGTGGGGGTTTTTTTAAACCAATTTAGGTTTCCCAACAGGCCCCCAAAGTGACTATTTAAAAAGGCAAAGATCTGCCACAGAATTAAGTGATGGCAATACTTCACCTTACTAAAGAAAGAAAAAGTAGAACTCAGTATTCCAGATTCCCCATGAAAGTGACCTTTAGTTCTTCAGGTTCATTTTTTGTTTCTTCCTAGAATACGTACATACATACACAACATATATCACACACATATACATGTAACCTGTCTTCCAATGAACACATATGTAGTCTGTCTGCCAATGAACCTGTGGTATGCATTTTCAGTCAACTCTAGCCTCTGCCTTTTTTCTCAATATCTTCCTTTCTCCTATCTTTCAGTTTCATGTTCAAAAGCTGCTTAGCTGTTGGGCTGTTGGTCAGTGGGGGTGAGTGAAATATGCTCAGAGTGCAATCCTAGCTGAATTTTAAGGAGGGAGCCATAGAGTGGGAAAAGAAATGTTTGGGACCTGGTTTCATGGGAGCAAATGGATTAGTTGTATAGTGCTGGTGGTTATCTTCATTCATTTATTCATGGAGCTATCCATTTATCTGTCTATATCTTTATTTACATTTGCTTGCATCACTCCTAAGGAGATTCTGTGTCTCCTTTCTGCTCCCCCCCCCCCCCATATAAGTCTTTAGCTGGTCTGTGACTCCATCAATTTTACACTTTTGAAGGATATTTCCTGACAAGATGATGGACACTGCTGATCCTGTATCCAGCTACATCTGAAGAATCTCTCCCTCTACCCAGGGTGTTAACCAGATTATTTTTCTATCACTCTCGCCCATGCTGAATATGCTGAATACTGTATCTCTGAACTGGCTACCCCACTCTCACAGCCTGAGTCTCTATTATCTGCAGCCACAGCATGCATATTTTTATTTAGTTTCCAGTCCTCAGGGGAATCCTCTCTCTGTACCCTTCCTTGAGTAACAAAATCTTTGGATTTTTCCTTTTCTATTACATCTCTTGAAATACTCATCTTTGAACGCATATTCAGAAGGGCTACAGAAAGCCTTCCCACAACGGCAACATGTTTCTGCCTGCTTTGAATTCTGGAACATGACACTGTGATTATTTTATGCATGCTTGCCGTCTGTCTTCCCTCTAGTCTGTAGCTCTAATGCATCCCCTCGCTGCAGTTTCTATGAGCTTGGTAGTTCAAAAGGGATGCTGAAATGTGCACCCTCCTCACTTAGAAAATGTGCTTGTTGGTTTTCAACTTACATTTCCTACATCTATCTTTTGGTTAATGCAGTCATCTCCCAAAATGGCAGTATTTAAAAAACAACAATAATTCTGGTATCTTTACCACATAAGAAGAAAAAGATTTACATTTGCATAGGATGGAAACATGTATCTTTTAGAATTGACAGTATTACAGGGGCTAAAATTTCTTGCAGCATTGGATCTAGAATGGGCAGCAGATCCATTAGGTAGCTTTTGCGGTAGAAAAAGGAGAGAAAAGGGGGAAAAAAGTAGGGAGAACTTTAGCCTAGGTTCATAGGGTGATAGATGGAGATTTGAGACATCTCTGAAGGACCTTGTGAGTTGATGCCTTCCCCTAGACTACCTTCCTTTAGATTTCTGGGCCTCTCCCTATTCTTTTCTCCTTTTGTTTTCTTCCTGGTTAGGGTTCTTTATTTCAAAACCATCCTACCTGCCAACCATAATTTATAGAGGAGAAAGTTTAAATAAAAGCTATGTAAACATCTGAGTGAGTTCTCTGTACTAAACAAATAATCAGAATAGGTTAGCCATTCCTGAGCAGCAGATTCAATATTAACAATAAGGAAAGTAACTCTGGTTATTGTTACTCTTAATTATGGATAATTTGCACTTTACACTAAGTAAATAAGCATCTCAAAGTACTTTACAAACCATTATCAGCATCTCCATTTTAGAGATAAAGAAATGGAGGGACTAGGAGGTCAAGTGATTCGCCTCAGGCCATGTGGGAAGCCTATCTGTCTATCTAAGGTGTTTTTTAGGCGCCTGATATTACTAGGATCATAATGTGTTCAGACATAGCTATCATTATAGAGATACCATGAAAGAGTGAGGTTAGTTCAGTGGTACAAACAGTGTCACAGTTAACAGTGAAAACATACCTGGCTAAAAGTAGATCTGTCCTGGGGAGAAAATGTTCCCTAAACAAGGGAGGAGTGGTGATAGTATGCTAGAAGCAAGGGGTCTTAGCAGAGTTTTCCAGGGATTAAGACAATGATATTTATTGAATATCCAAAGTCATAAGAAAATTAGGAGTTGTAAAATGCTGAATATAAGAAATTCAGAGAAACAGAGGAAGATGTGTATGAACTGATGAAGAGTGAAACAAATAAAACCAAGGGAATAATAAAAACAGATATAACGATCTAAACAAAAAAAAAATTCCTAGAAGTGAGTTGAATGCTGAGGAATAACCAATTAAATTCCTGGAGAAGCATGCCTCATCTTTTACCATAGAGGGACTGGAGATTCTAGGACTGAATATCACATATATTGCCAGACAAAGTTTTCTTATTGGAGATTTTTTGCTTACTTGATTTTCTTTTCTTTTTTTTTAATAGGAGAGGGTGTTAAATTTGTTTGTAACATAAATACAAAAGGCATCAATGGACATTCTTTAAAAGTAATAAACAGTATTAAAGTGGAAGAAAAACAAGTCAAAATCTAAAAGATAAAAATTAATAAGCATCTCCTATGTTCAATTTGTGTTATTAGATATTTGCAGTATAAACATTAAAAAACATGGTTCCTACCCTTGAGGAATTTCTAATATAAGTAGTGGCTATAAGATAAATGTCCAAATCAGGTAGCATCTTGAAGGAATGAAATGAAAGGCTAAAATATGACATGAGACCATTTCAAGTACACACGACAGATGGTATGTACAAAGGCACCAAATCAGGTTGACGACTAAACTCCATTTCAACTTGTAGAATCTAGGAACAGATGAAAATTTATGTGCATTAACATACCAAAATAGGTATATTCATTGATTTGATAAGAATGTTAAAAACCTACTTGTGGAAGTTTTTCTCTGTGCTTTGAGAGGATATAGGGGAAAAAATATGTGACTTGCAACAACATCTCTCTAGTAATTTATAATGTAGAGTGGGAAATAACATATAAACATAAACAACTAAAGACAAAAATCACATATATGTACAACATGCACATGTCTATATGACATACATCTATGTCTGTGTGTCTATGTAACCAATATGATCCAAAAAAATAAACCTTCACTGGACTGAGAAGGCTGTTGATCTGATTATAGTTACTAAAGTTAGATGTAGTTATTGTAGGAAGACTGGGAAAAAAGTGGGGAAACCCAAATAAGCATTAGAAGAATGAAAAAAGATTCATTGAAGCCTTTTATGAAGGATATGAGACTATGGGTAAATTTAATGCAAAGAAAGATCTATAAGCATGAGACAAGAGGTTTGCTTTATATAGCTGGTGAAGGTCTTTGATGCCCATGTTCTGAAATTTTTAGGATCATAGAGTTAGAGTTGGAAGAAAATTTAGAGGCCATCTAATTCAACCCCATCATGTTACATATAAAGAAACTGAGGCACAAATGGGTGAAATGGTCATAAAGTTGGCAAATGGCAGAGCTTGGATTTCAATAAATATCCTTTGATCTCCAAACCAATACCCATTCCATTGTTTGATGAAAATGTTTGAAAATAGATTGAGAAACCCTACAAGTAGACTTTAAACAGTGCATTACAATTCCTAAGCCCTTATTCACATGCATATTGAATTGAACTGAATCAGAGGAATGCTTAAAAATGAAATAAAAATTTATAAAATAATCAAGACCACCTAGTCCAGTCTCTCCATCATTGATAAAAGAAGAGAAAAAGGCACAAGGACCTTGGGTATGGATTGTAGAGGGAAGAGTGAATGCATGATCTCTAAAGAGTAAAGACAATCTCATCCATCTGTGCTTAGTGGCGGCAAAAATTGGATGTTATTGAAATCATCATTGTTGTTGTTTGTCCTTTGTTCTTGAAGAGAAGCATGACATCAAGGATGTGCTTCCATGACATGCAGTGAATTGGATTTAAGTGAGAAAGACCTCTGCGAAATCACCAGCCTCACCTTCTGCTTAGAGGTAGCAAAAATTGTGATGAGGAAGTTGGGGGATGGTTAGGGAAAGATGAAAAACTTTGAACCAACCTGGTTTTAGGTGCCTCAAGTGAAGCTGTCTTGGAAGAAGCAAAGAGAAGAAAGGAGGGCATATAATACTGTAAGTAATTGAAGGAAGAACATCTTGAGTTTAAAAAAAAAACACCATGAGATTTCTTTTCATGGTTACATAAATCCAAATGAAATAATAATAATAGCTAGCTTATATGCCCCTTTGAGGTTTACAAAGTGATTTACATATATTATCTCATTTAATCCTCAGAACAGCCCCAAGGGGTAGGTGTTATTATTACCCCCATTTTACAGATGGGGAAACTGAGACTGAGAGAGCCATAACCAGTAATTGCCTGAGGCAAGATTTAAAATTGAATTCCTGGCTCCATGCCCTTTCTTCTATCTGTAAAATGAGGGAGTTAGATTCTTTGACCACTGAGTCAAAGACTGGTTCTATGATCCACTTTTAAAGAATGGAGAGGCTAGTCAAAAAAGAAAATTTTACCCATTATTTTGGCACTGCAGGGATTTGGATTGTGAGGAATAGTCCAATTCTGAAATTGGATTGAATCAGGGGCCTAGGGTGTCACAGAATGAAGAGGAAAAATGCCTTTTCCTTCTTCCTACACTTTGCAGATTGAACTAGTTTAGCCAGCACCTTTTCTAATATTTTGGCCAGACAAATCTAGTGCCAGGTTAGTCTTTCTGGAGTGTATCTGTACTTCAAGAATAATAAACAAAATAAGTTATTTCCCATTTCTACCTTAGTTGATAATCAGCAGATGTCTTATATAATCCTTTTAAAAAAAAGAGAGAGATTGCAGATTAGTACTGTAGTAGAAGCACATGTTGAAACTTGACATGTGGGAACAACAGCATAATGCAGAGGGAAGACACAGTATTTGTAGTCCAAAGACTTGGGTTTCAATTCTGGCTCTTCTGCTTGCTACCTATGTGATGTTGGGCAAGGATTTAACCTTTCTTTGTTTCAGTTTCCCCATCTCTAAAAGGCAGGGATCAGATGAGATGATCTCTAAACCTTCTTTAACCCTTACGTCTATGATATGTAATTTGTTAGAGCACTTTCCATTAGGTCAAGTTGGCCCTCTTTCTCATGCATTTCTGATTTCTGAACTCAAAGAGACAGGAATAATGCTCCCTCTTAGATCAGGATGACAAAGAGAAAGAGGGCCCCAAATTGATTTTCTCTCCTAAGAAATGTTGAGATCTTCAATTATTTCATGGTCCTTGAAGCCTCCATATGTTACCTTGCTAGATAGCATCATGGGTTTGAGTTACTCTTTCCACTTATTTCTAGGTCTGGATAGTTTGGGACCAAGACATCAACCAGAGACCTTGAGGCAGGGGTACCAACACAAAAGTATTCTCACTGCTGTAAGACTCAGGACAAAGAAGCCAAAGGATTCACAGTCTCATTTGTCCACTGGGGAAAGTAGAGGTCCCCAACTAGTATTCATTCAATTTCTTTTTTTTATTTTCCTTTTTTCTTCTACTCTGGATTGCTTTCGTGATCATCAACATTAGTTTTATTTCAGATAGATACAAGAAATAGTGTATAAATTATATATATATATATGTTTTATATATATATATATATATATATATATATATATATATTCTTTCAGAAAACAATGTGATTCCAGATATAGTTTGTTAAAATACTGTGATGGAATATTAAATTTTAAGTACTAGTGAGAAAAGAAAAAAGAAAGAAAGAAAGAGAAGGAAGGAAAAAACATTTACATTTACCTTTAAGTTTACAAAATAAAGCTACTTTTCTGCATCTTGAAAAATAAGTTATAATCTATGCAACATTAGATTAACTCTTTCATGCACACCAGTGTCTGAGAGACTCATTCTAGAGTCTGCCTAACAAAATGTGCCTTATTCCTTTTTTAATAGGTGCAGTTGAGGATTCAATTATTTGTGATAATTCTTAATAGCACATATCCAAATAAAGATGACTGAGTATTACAAGACCTTACCACAGCCCACTTATTAAATCTTTGCTGAGAAGTAGGCTGAGACTGCCAAATGTTTTATAAGAATTACAGGGTTCCAGGGCTAATAGCATGGTTACAGTAGGACTGAGCATTTGAGGACAAGAAACGGCGAAGGGTATTATGGAAGCCATGGGAAAAACTGAGGCAGGTGTTAAGAGCATTGATGGCACTAAGAAGGGCATTATGTAGCAAATAATTAATGATTATAAGCCTAGAATCCTGATTGTAAATCTCTCCCTGAAAATGGTATTTCTATCAGCCCCTCCTCTCCTTTCATGACAAAAGACAATGGTTAGGGATGAGAGTTGGGAGGCATCTCCACTTTCTTGTAATATACACAATATTTCTGAGATAGTAATCTACACACCTGGAATTCCAGCTGCATGTCTCTGTTTTTATTAGTTTACATCTGGCAAAACTCTTTAGCAAATAACCACAAAATATTCTCATATAACCTTTACCAAAGAATATTTAAAGTATTTGAAACTTTGGGAAAGAAGTAATTCAGGATTTTATTAAAATTAAGTCCTTCCTTCCTTCCCCCACTCCCCTGTTTTTTTTTAATGAGACCTGGGATTCATTGATATAGGGAACTTCTGATAAGAAAATTTCCTATACCATGAAAGATTGCACCCGCTTACAATTTAGTCTTAGACAATTGTCTATAATACTGAAAGGTTAAGGACTTGAGGAGGACCTGAATTCAGATTGTCCTGGATCCAAGAGATCCCCATTTATTATCCCATCTGCCTCTCTCAAATCCTTTGTATTAATATGCTGCCCTGATATTTAGGACCTGGTATTTTTGCAGTCTCTTGTTAATATAGATGATATCCAGAGCAGCTCTGGATATTTCTAGAAAGGGCTACTGCATTCTTTCTCCCTCTGACATCTTTTGAACCAACATATTCTTAGCTAGCTGAAGAGAAGGCACCTGCCCACTAGGTCATTGGGAATAGCAATTTATACCAAATAAAAATATTGATTTCATTCTTTTTATTACCTGTGAACCTCCTGGTGGGTGGTGAAGTGATAAAAAATTTTCTATGGGCTGGTAAGTTGTTTATACTCATTTGCAAGGCTGACTTAGCAATCTTGCATTCCTTAATGGTTTGAGCATTTATTATACTATTTACAAGACACTCATATAAACTATATATCATACTTAAAAGGGGTTCTGTCTATATAGAAACTATATTAGTAAAAGCTAAGTAGCTATATATATATGCATACTATTAGGAAATTTTTTCATATGAGGAAAACAAAGAATGTACTTATGTGTGATTCCTGAATGAATCATTTAATGAAGTCTCCTTATTTGAATCTCATTTCATTGACTTATTTCTAACACAATTGAACTCATCCAATTCAATAGTCAAAATGACTGAGAGTAAAAAACAAACCCAAACAGTTAATCTGTTTTAAGTCAATATTTTTATTAAATAAAGATAGCTAGAGTTTTCATATTATATCTGAGATCTTTCAGCTTTATAGTCTATGATTCTATCAAATAAAAAAATACAAGGATTTATAATACTGTCTGCAGAAGTGTAAGACATTTGCTTCAGACATAGAAAAGTTAAGAGACTGGATCACAAAAAGAAATGTGAAACTCCCCTCTAGACTCTAGTGTTTTCCCAAAAAAAGTTATCCTGTATCTTTTTTTCCCTTTTCTCAGTCATGTTTCTAGAAAAAGCTTTCTCCATTCATTGCTTCTACTTCCACCTTTATTTCTTGACCCTTTGCAACCTGGCTTCTGACCTTGCAACAACTGAAACTACTCTCTCCAAAAGAAATAGTAGCATCTTATTACAAACTCTCAATGCCTTTTTCCAGCCCTTTCTTGATCTTGCTATAGCATTTGACATTACCGAATATCTCCCTTCCTGATATTCTCTCCATTTTTTATACTAATCCCTCTTATTCTCCACTTACCAATCTGACCACTTATTTTTTTTCTGAGACTCTCTTGCTTCATTGTTATCCATATATTTTTCTTGTAGTTGTAGATGGACTCTGAACTCTGTCTTAAGCCCTTTCCTCTACCATTATATACTACCCATTGGATAATTTGGGGGCAGTTAGTGCAGTGGTTAGGTCACAGGACCTGGGATTTAGAATACTCATCTTCTGGAGTTCAAATTTGGCCTCCAACTCTTATTAACTTATTAATCCTGGATAACCTTGTATGCTACTTAACCTTGTTTAGCTGTTTCCTCATCAGTAAAATGAGCTGAATAAGGAAATGGCAAGCCACTCTAGTATCTTTGTTAAGACAATCCCAAATTGGATCATGACTGAACTGTTTCTCACACAAAAATAATTGGATATTTTGAACTGGACATTATGTAAAATGGAATTCGACATCTTTTCCCCAAATCCAACCCTATTCCAAACTTCCTTTTCTCTGACACCACTATCCCAGGCATGCAGTTTGCAACCTCAGTGTCATCCTTGATTCCTCACTCTCCCCCGACCCCACATATCCAATTAGTCACCAATATTGTCATTTCTGCTTCTATGATATTTCTTGGTTTTCTTTCTTCAGGCTAGTTCAATCCTTCAGCATTTCTCACTTGGACTATTGCAATAGCCTCCTAACTGTTGTTCCCACCTAAGATTTCTGTCTACTTTAATCCATCCTTCATATAAGATTTCACTAAAGTATAGTTCTGTCTATGTTGTTCTCTTAATTAAACTGCAGTGGCTCCCTATTACCTTTGGATTACTGTTTGGATTTAATAATGATTGATGTTTATCCTTCATTCTTGAAGAATACCATGACAGCATGAAGATGATGCCATGACAAGCACATGAATTGTATTTGAATGAGGGAGTGCTGTGCTATGTCACCAGCATTACTTTTTCCTCCAGAGCCATCTGGGTCCAGTAGTCAGATACAAATCAGGACTACTGGAGATGGCCCTGGATGAGAGGCAGTCAGGGTTAAGTGATTCAGTTTAGGCACAGCGAGGCAGCGTCAAATGTCAGGTTGGATTTGAACATCTGTTCTCCTGACTCTAAAACCAGTGTTCTATCCACTTCCCTACTACCAGACCTGGAATATACTAGCTTTGCATCTCTGCTTCTTAAAATTTCTACCTTTCTCCAAAATTCAGATTAAATGTAATCTTCTACTTGAATTCTTTCCTTAATGTCTCTCCCCAACTATTAGTGCCTCCTCCCCACAAATTATCTTATATGCATTTTGTATATATTTTTACATATTATATTCTATCTTCTATAAAAAGAGGGAGTTGGACTAGCTGATCTCATATCTTTTCTGACTCTAAGTCTATGAAACTATGAAATGATTTCTGTGATGGATATGATTGCAGAAGCCATTTAACATCTGGCAAAATACCTAAGAATAGTAAGAGCTCAATGAATGTTTGCTGATTGATTAATACACTTTATAAAAATGTGTAGAAATGTTTAAATGTTGCCGAAGTACAAAAGGGCCACCTTCCTATATGATTAAATTTATTTTATCATTTAAGTATACTTCAGTCAATAAACATTTAGTAAGCATGTATGATATACCAGACACATAACACTAACATAGGGTCACAAAAAGAATCAAAGGCAATCTCTGACCTCAATGAGTTTATAGTCTAATAGGGAAGACAACATGCAAACAATCTTAATCAATGTCCTCTGGGATCTTTTTGGTTTTGCAGAAATTTGCCATTAATGGAGAAAGAAGCATTCAATGAAGAATAAGCAGATGGAGCCAATGAAGTGACTATGAATATGAGATAATCTGTAAAGTGCTTGGGACAGTGCCTAGAATATAGTAGGCACTTAAAAATGTTTATTTTATCCCATCCCTTAATTTATGAATAAAGACATCCTATGGATAATGTCTTGGATAATTCATCTAATATACCATTAGCATATCATTAGGCTCATTTTAACCCACTTTACTTAGGGAGACAGGGAAATATTCCCAACTTACTTTTTGGAAAGTTCTAATCATCTCATTCTGTGTCATGGGGACATAATCACCCATGTTTAGTAAGGACAAAGAAGCATTTCTACGGTCATTTGCCTAGTGACCTGTTTTGTGGGGAACTATATTGCTATCAGTATCTAGTCCTCCTCCCCCCATCCCCCATTCTGTTCTGGCTAGAGACTAATCTTGAGTCCAGCATCTCAGACCCTCTGATTTTTTAGTTATTTTGATTGTGTTCATTTGCTTGTTGTGTCATTAGTCTGCACCAGGGAGTGTTAACTATGGCTTCCCTCTGAAATGCTGCAAATTCGGTCAGGCTAATTCACATTCCTTATGCTTAAGCATCTCTCAGGGAAACCTTTATGCAGCCCATCTTTTTTTCTCTCAGACAGTTAAACATTCACCCTTTTACTCCCCAGATTAACCCAACCCCTTTTCATCCTCATAGGAAATAAAGAAACAAAATCAAATTAAAGAAAAAATGTCAGGGAAATGTCACAGACCACATCCATACTGTAGTGGACACTAAACAGTATAAGTGTGTGATATTTATCTATGCTCTTATATGGAATTTTTTTATCATAGTACCTACTTGTTTTATGTATACATACATAATATGTATGTATATATTACACAATATATATTTAAAACGTCCAAATATCAAACATTTGGCCATTTTCTTTTAGCTCGGGCATCTACATCTTGAAAGAAGTATACTTTTAGAAACGTGAATTTGTAATCCCCTTTCTCAGATGGGGAAAATGGAGGTACAGAAAGATTAATTGGTGCATCTTTATTATTCAGACTAAAATTTATATTTTTGAGCTCCAATGAACCTTATTTCCAACTGTAATATCAATGAAAAAATATCAAATATCATATTCACATAATACTTTCCTTCACTACCTTGACATGCATTAAAGTATTCTCCTACTAAATGCTCCTACTTCAGAGACTTGTCTTGACATTCCTATGTTCCTGGAAGGTCTAGCTAGTCATAAGAAATGGGCCCATTGGTAGAGGGGGTAATTTTGCTCCATCAGGGAACAATTTTTTTTTCTGGTGAGAGCAATTAGAGTCCATTGCATAGGAAGACTGCACTTTTCGTCAGTAGAAGGAATAGCCACTTCAATAAAAACTTGTGTCTTTGATGTAATTAGGTGATTACAGAGTATTTGCAAGGCACTTCACAAAAACACTGGGAGGGTAGGAGTTTAAATATGAATGTCTCTACTTAAAGTTGAGAAAAAACTGTGATGCAAAGTTAAAGTGATATCCAGATATAAAGTCAACATCAGAGTCAGTACTTGAACTCAAGGATTCTGACTATAAGCCCAGAGGTTCTTTATTTTTCTTCATTGATTTTTTTCAGTATACCACACTACTTTTCATAAAACTATAGTTAAAACTGAGGAAAACCACTATTATATTTACCAAAAAATCCACAAAATGGAATCATGCTATTGTCTTAGATGCATTTTCTCCCAGGTAGTTGGAGTGCTTTGGGGTAATTGTACTTAAGTGGGGTGGATTGGTAGTTTTTGATCAGTCAACAAGGATTTCATGGATGAAATAAGTCTTTAGTAGCATGTGACTGTGGTTAGTGAAGAAACTAGGATCTTGGAATCCAGAAGTCAAATTTTATAAGTTATGAAACATAGGAAATATGAAGAAAATAGAATGGAATATAAAGAAACATAGGATTGTTAAAAAAAAAAGCCTATATTTTTATTGCTATCAAAAACAATCAGTAAAAAATTGCCCTCCCTCATTGGGAGTGACAACTTATTTGTATTCTAGTCTTAAAGATTTGTCTGATGGCACTGAGGAAGTAACTAGTATTAGATATGGGACTTAAACCCAGGTCTTTCCTGATGCCAAGACCAGTTCTGCAGCCACTAGGCCATGGTGCCTCCTAGGATCATAGACTTAAAAATAAAAGTGACCTTTAAGGTCATCTAATCCGACCATGATCCTAAACCAAAATGGAAAATTTCAGTGTTTAAGGCTGATGAAAGTGACTACTAAATTAGGATTTCTTCAGAACAGAAAAATACTTTGTAGGAAAAAGAGTTAACCTGAAAAGAATAGAGATCTACTAGTTTCACAATTATGTTTCTGATGGATAGCTCTATTAAATGATTGAATTCTTCTTTTCCAGTTCTCTTTATCGATAATAATAGCTAATATTTGTGAGGTACTTTAAAGTTTATCAGTGAGGAAACTGAGGTAAAAATAATTTGTGTAGGTTTTACACTAAGGATGTGAGTAATGTTTTGTACTGACCCCAAGTATCGCACTCTTATTTTACTACATCATCTAGGGACCTAATAAATTATACAGGGTATGATCTGCATTTCCTGGGACAAGTAAATATACTGCCATGTTCACAGAATTAGGGAAACTTGGTGGTTTCTTTTACTTCATTTATTTGACAAAACATTATAATGTCATGGCTATGAATTTAAACCAAGGCAAATTTACATTCTTTGCAAATTAGAATTCATTTGAAGAAAAGAACTAGGCTCTTGGCAAAACTTGGGTGACATATATATATATATATATATATATATATATATATATACAAAACAGAGATGAGAATTGGCACTAACTCCCAGATTCTGGTAACTTTTAATAAAAAAAAATTGTTTTCAAGGATTGAGAGAAAAGTATGTGGATTTTTACACTATTCTAAATGAGTTCAATTTTCCAAACCTGCTATCTTCAGAGTAAAGAAACAGAAGGCTAAAGGGAAATTTACTTGCATGTTTATACTAAATTGAATTGCATTTCAGACATACGCTTTGGTTAAAAATGCTTTATTAAAATGTGAAAATACGAAGAGGCAAAATAGGAAACAGAAAGTTGGACATGGCCTGATAAATAAAATGGAAGTTACATACATAAAAGAGAAGTACAGAGTGAAAGTAGCAAAATATGCTAATGACTTACACCTTTTAATTAATGGAGTTGTTTATCGGGCTCCAGACAGTCAGGCAGGAGTCTCTCCTATTATTTTTGGAGGCGTACAATCTTGCAAATTTAATGTTGTTAAGTATGGAATGAATCCAGTGATCCACATGTAATTCATAGGAGTCCTTCCAAGCCTGAAGATTCATTTTAATTGCAGATGTTAATAAGATGTGTATTTTTGTCTGTGTCCTTGTTAACCTGGTCTTTTATGTTGACTGATTTTTCTATCCATGTTGAAATTGCTGGTTGTCGTGCAGGGTTTGGTCATTTTGTCTGATATGAAATGAAATAAATTATAACCATCCTGGGAAAATGTTGGGAAAAGGAGTCACTTAGATCATTACAAGTCATATTTTTCAAACTACTTCTCAGAGACCAGCAGGATTTAAGAACACTTTCACTGCAAAAACAGTGATGGTCAATAGATTGCAAAGGTGTGCCTCTTTTCAAATGTTTTTTCAAATTGGACAACTGTTATCTTGGAGCTGTCATGACACTTTTTGGTTAACCCTTTATAAATATTCTTTAAATACCTGAATATATAGTTGCATGATTAGTTTTACCATTTCAGTGAAAAAAATCATAAATTCCAAAAAGTTCCTATGATTAAAAGACCTTTATTTATGCTAAATTTTACTACTTGAACAAAATGACCAGATTGAAAGTAGGGAAATCTGTGTTCTTTTCTTATATACACCAACTAGATGTATGTCATTTTCCAGTCCTGAACCTCAATTTCTTATCATTAAAATGAGGGGATTGGAAATGATCCTTAAGGCTCCTTTCAATTTAAACATTCTTCAGTTCTTCAACATGATGTTCCCTCTAAGTAAAGTTCTTTCTAGTTTAGACTTTCCATGATTTCACCATAATCACCTCCAGGTGATTCAAACAGTCCTTCTAAATCCTATTGTACTTCATATATTTCAACAAAACATTATCTAAAACTATTCAGTTCAAAATGTTTTTTGATGATGAGGATAGGAGCTAGTCTGTCAAACACTGAAGTATAGTAACTGCTAAACAAAGGCTGCAATCCTAAGATTTCCATTATACTGAAGGAAGGAGAAAGAGACCTCTGGAATGAATGTAAAGAAGTATGCAGCCTGCAGAATTCTGATTACAACCAAGAGGATCTCAAGACCTAAATGGATAAGTCTGAGTCCTTGTGGCTTTCCTGTTAGACACAGGAAAAGATAGGAAAGTGTGTAAAAGTTTGGGATAGCCACGCAATGGGATGAGGCACAAAAGAGTGAGTCTCCCAAGTGCAGATTTCCACTTCCTTCGAATAGCAGAAACCCTAATATAGATGTAATTAAAATATTTAGAGTTAACTTTTCAAAGCAAAGAAAAAAACCTTTTTTGTCTCCAATATCTGGACAAAGTTCAAACAGATAGAACCTGATGAGGGTAGCAAGCCCTGTTGGAATAAGAAAGGGGAGAATAAGTAAGACAAAGAGAGTTAGAAGTTCTGATTGGGAGTTGTGCCTCCAAACTATCTGTTGTGACCTGGGAGCAAGTCACTACCTCTCTGAGTTCTAGTTGTTTCATCCTACAAAGCAGATAGTGAAGTTTGCCCTATCTATCTCAAAGGGGTGAGAAAAAAAGGCTTTGTAAACCTTCAGGTAACATGATTATGTAATTATTGTTTTTTTGGTATTACCACATAACAATCATCTTTCTTAAAGATAGAATCCCATTACTTAAGTCAATGCCTTCTCCAGGGTTTTTTAAAAGTGGCCCTGGGGTCTTAAAGGCTATACCAGGACTCTCTGACTACAAGTACTATCAGACTAGAAAGACTTTATATGGGTTCATGTATACTGTTCAAGGACAAGCCTAGAAAAGTTCACAGAGACTCACCAGATTGGCCATACAACTCTCACCGACCATCTATAAAGTGGATGTGGCTAATGTCATTTGAGGGAGTACTCTTAACATAATTACATGACTAGAGTGATAACAAAAATAGATAGCATTTATATACCATTTTAAAGTTTGTATGCTACATATTGTGATCTCATTTGATCTTCACAAAGACCCTGGGAAAATATTATCCATTTTGTGGATGAGAAAATTGAAGCAGACTGAGGTTAAAGGACTTGTCCAGAGTCACATAGATGATATATGTCACAAGATTTGAACTCAGTTCTTTCTAATTCCAAATCCATAACTTCATATTGAAGTATGTATAGAACTTAACTCTTAGAAATCTTTAGTGGCTCCATGTAGATCATCAAGAAAATTTCCTTCACAGGCTGTTCAAGACCCTGTAAAATTTGATGCCATCCTATATTTCCAACGTTATCTCCCCACTTCTTTTGCTCCAGTGACTAGAGTCTATAGTCAGTATAACCTAGAGGCTGGTCAAACTGAACTACACTATAAAAATACCCTATGATCTCCATGACTATTCACATTACTACTTGTAACTGGAGTAATAGAAGAATAGATACATACATACATACATGCATACATACATATGTAAATTCTCATTTTTATCCTTGCAAGAATTCAGCTAGATAGGTACTATTTACCATCCATTTTACAGAAGAAGAAACTGAGGTTGAAAGGTTAAGTGATTTGCCCTAGTCTCCTAAATTACTAAGAATCTGAAGCAGTTTTAGAATTCAGGACTTCCTGACTCCAAAGCTAATGTTCTATCCATTATACTAAATCCCTTACAAACTTTACCTTTTGAATATTATTCATCCTTTTAAAACCCAACTCATTTTTAACCTTTTCTATGAATATTTCCTTTCAAGAACTATCTTTTCCTTTTTTATTTAATGTAGCACTTTTGTACCAAATAGATTTATTATGTAATACTGTATACATATAGTATTTCAATTTTACATATTCAAATTTAACTGTTAAGTGTAAGCCTACAGGCCCTGCTGTCCCACCTGGTGATAGCTATTGGAATTGTAGGTATAGAGTCTAGGAGAAATTAAACTATTACAAAGATTTGTGCTGCAAATAGAAATCTTATTAAAATCTCATTCTCATTTTCAATACCTATTTATTTCTCTTTTCAATCTAAATAAGAATATACAAACTTCATTATTTTCATTACATTTCTTCTTTTTACTTTTATCTCCTCTAGTTCCAGTCTCTTGAAATAACTCCTAAAATATATTTATTATCCTTACTTAAAAAACACTCTTTAAGACAGTTTTCTTCTGATAGGTAGGTTAGTGTGAAGTTCCTCTGAAGACATTTTAGGCAATGAATGCAATACAGCAAAGACAATGTAATTTATATTATTAATTTAAATATTTTAGCTAGCATAGCTATAGGCTGCATTCCAATAAAACTATTAAATCAAATAAAGAAAGTTTTAAAATTCAGAGTTTTTTATCATTTACCTTTGGCGAAGTGTTTTTGCTTTGTCATCTCTTATATGCTTTATTCTCTAATTAATGATAGGGAAAAACTGGAATTAAGTTCATATTTATATCTGTCTGTTTTATTATTTTCATAATACTTTAATAATTTGTGAATATGTAATTATAGTCTACACAAAAATGTTTATTGGAATAAAATGCCTGATCCCAATAACCAACTCCGAAGTTTAAGTTGACCAATAAACTAATAAACTCTTCCTCAGATGCTCATTCCCTTAAGATAAAGAAAGAATAA
Organism: Macrotis lagotis; assembly: GCF_037893015.1. Classification (NCBI taxonomy): domain Eukaryota; kingdom Metazoa; phylum Chordata; class Mammalia; order Peramelemorphia; family Peramelidae; genus Macrotis; species Macrotis lagotis. Next base: position 159,489,504 of record NC_133663.1, read on the forward strand.
ACACAAAAGAAACAGTGGGTCATGTGTTCACAAACACATGGCAGCTGGGTAGGAGAACAGTTTTGTTGCTGTATCATCTACTGTGGAATAGACTCACAATAATATTTCTCAATGGAAAATCATCATAAAAAGAGAGAGACATCATTGGCTATAAGCTTTTTTTTAAATTTAGTGTTTTATTTTCCTCCAATTGAATGTAAAAAAACAAATTTTGACATCTGTTTTTAAAACTTTGTGTTTCAAATTCTAACCTTTCCTCTCTCCCTACCCTTTCATTGAAAAGATAAGCAATTTGATACAGGTTAAACATGAATAGTCATGCAAAGTATTTCCGTAATAGTCATGTTGTGAAAGAAAATATAGATCAAAAAAGTTCAAGAAAAATAAAGCAAGTTTAAAAAAAATTATGCTTCAATCTGCATTCAGATACCATCAATTCTTTCTCTGGGAATGGGTAGCATTTTCATCATAAGTCACTCAGAGTTGTCTTAGATCATTATATTGCTATAAGTCATTCATAGCTGATTATCTTATAATATTATTGTTGCTTTGTACACAGTACAATTTACTTTGCATCTCTCATATAAGTCTTTCCAGGTTTTTCTGAGAATATTCTGCTCATCATTTCTCATAGAAGAATAATTTTTCATCATAATCACATTGTCAGTCTTTCCCCAATGGAGGAGATTCCCCTTAATTTCCAATATTTTGCCATCAGAAATAAACTGCTATAAATATCCTTGTATATATATATATATATATATATGTGTGTGTGTGTGTGTTTGTGTGTGTGTGTGTGTGTATAATATATATATACATATATATCCTTTTCCCTTTTTAAAAATCTCATTTGGAATACAGCTCTAGTAGTGGTATTACTGGGTTAAAGGTTATACATGTTTTTTTAATAAGTTTTTTTTTTGCAAGGCAATGGGGTTAAGTGGCTTGCCCAAGGCCACACGGCTAGGTAATTATTAAGTGTCTGAGACCGGATTTGAACCCAAGTACTCCTGACTCCAAGGCGGGTGCTTTAACCACTACGCCACCTAGCCACCCCCATACATGTTTTTATAGCCCTTTGGACATAGTTCCAAATCATCTATAGAATGGATGAATCAATTCACAACTCCATTACAATGCATTAATGTCTCCTTTTCCCCACATCACCTCCAATATTTCTCATTTTCCTTTTCTATCTTTATTAGTCAATCATATTGGTATGAGGTAGTATCTCAGAATGTTTTAATTTGCATTTCTCCAGTGAATAGTGAGGGCATTTTTTCATATGGCTACAAATAACTTTGATGACTTCATTTGAAAACTGTTCATATCTTTTGATCATGTAATTGATTCTTATATTTATAAATTTTACTCAATTTTCTATATTTTTGAGAAGTGAGACTTTTATCAAAAAACATGCTTCACAATTTTTTTCAGAGTTAGTATTGCCTTTTCCCTCCATCCTATCCTCCCCATTTATTCTATTCTTTTTCTCCTTTTACCCTCCTCAAAAGTATTTTGCTTCTGTTTAGCCCTTCTTCCAAGCTGCTCTTCCTTCTGTCACCCTTCTTTCTCTGATTCATTTTCCCCTCTAACTTCCTGTAGGGTAGATAGAATTGAGTGTGTATGTTATTGCTAGGCCCTTTTATACATAATTTAGTTTGATAGCAAAGCATCAGTCTTTTCAATTCTTCAGTTTTTCAACATCACATAGTAACAACTCCTTGGTTGCTAATGTCCAGAAACTGATTCCACAAAATTCTACCTGGATGGACAACAGTAGAGAATACTGAGCATTCTCAATATAAGCCACTAAAAAGGATAAATCTAAGTTATATTATAAGAACTGGGTTCTTGTTGGCCAATCCCTTAATTATATTAGCTAAGTTAACAAAATTATAAGAAACTTGTTATCTCTCTAGGTAAGGGTTCTCAAAGATTTGTCTAATAAGGTTAATGATATCAATGCAGGTAAAAGAAAATTTATAAATATTTTTGTTTATTGTAAATTTTATCTTACTACCATATGTTGCATCATAAATATAATATTCACAAAATAAATATAAGTTGCCTAATTACACCTATGAACTATACTCAAAGACCTTGAAATTAAAAAACTCACTAAAACAATTGTTCTCATTGAGAGATAGTTGTGCTTCATTCTCAAAGAGGACCATTCTCAAAGAAGTGACGCCATGACAAGCACATGAATTGGATTTGAATGAGGTGTGCTGTGCTAAGTCACCAGCCTCATTTTCTCCTCCAGAGACATCTGGGTCCAGTGGCCAGATTACGAATCAGGATGACTGGAGATGGTCCTGGATGCAAGGCAATCAGGGTTAAGTGACTTGCCCAAGGTCACACAGCTAGTAAGTGGCAAGTGGCTGATGCTAGATTCAAACTCCTGCCCTCCAGACTTCAAGGCCAGTGCTCTATCCGCTGCACCACCTAGCTGTTCTTATTGAAGAGAAACCGGGTATAGTAGAGATCCCCCAACTCTCTTGGATCCCTTGACATACAAGGAGTCTTATGGGGGTCTATCCCTGGTGCCGAGGAGGGAAATAATTCCTCTCATTCTGTCTCTATAAATGTTGTAAGAATAACTGTTATTTCTTCTGGAAGGGAATATTGTGCCTTAAAGAATTACAATGTAGTGCTTACTGGTACTTTGCATGTTGCTAAGAACATTACAATTATAATCCCATCTGATCCTAGTAACAACCCTGGAAAGGTAGAACTATTATTTCCATTTTATATATTAGGAAACTCAAGCAAACAGACCCTGATTTGCCCAGGGTCACAAAGCTAGTATCTGAAGCTGTATTTAAACTTAGTTCTATCCTAACTCTAGGTCTGGTGCTCTATCTCATAGACTTTTCAGGGCCTATGCTTATCAGTGATAAAATAGCCAATCAGCTCAATGTGTGTGTGTGTATATGTGTGTGTGTGTGTGTGTGTGTGTGTATGTGCACGCGCGCATGTGGTGAAGACAACTCATAACTTGTAATGTCTAATAATAAATCACAATTATATAGTATTTTGTAGCTGTTCTAAGATATGTTGGACCATTTTGCAGATTATGAAACTGAAATTTTAAAAAAGGTAATTTGACCAAAAATATCACCTGGTTAGAAAGTATCCAATTCAATGAGCGAACCCAATTCTTCTGACTCCTTGCTTGTTAAAGGGTTTTTGTCTCTCTACTTTGTCATTTGTTCTCAGAAATTTCCAATTTCTCCTCATGTGTTTCAGCAGATTAAAAAGAAGTAAAATATTTTATGTTCCCAAATTTCCCAACATTCTTATGCTACCCATTTGTTTTTCTCTCTAAAATTGAAATCCAAAATCATATATCATTGGAATCTTTATATGTTTCTTTGTGAAATAGCTACTACTCATGGGAGAGTGATTTTATCAGTGGACCCACTCTCTACTGACTCATATGGTTAAAAAAATCTGTGTGAAAAAACATCAACCTGTGACCACATCAGTAATGAACATCTCCAAATTCAAGTAGTTGAATACTAGTTTAGTCAAGTCAACTAACATTTATTAAGCACCTATTTTTTTGTTTAAGAACTGTCAAAGATACGAATAAAAGACAAAAACAGTCTAAGCTCTCAAGGAACTCATAGTCTGAGGCAGACAATATACAAACTACTATGTACAAATGAGATATACAAGATAAATTGAGATAATGTCAAAGGGAAAGCACTGAGGATGAAAGAGAGATGGGAAAAGTTTCTTAAAGGAAGTGGGACTTTAGCAGAGATGAGGGGAGAGTTTCTAGGTATGGGGGACAGCCAGTAAAAATGTCTGGAGGCAGGAAATGGAGTGTGCTAAAGCTAGATTTTAAGATTCATTGGTTTAAAATTTCAGAGCCTAGATTCTTTTTTAACACCACAATGAGGAATAAATGTTGTTGTTCATCCTTCATTCTAGAAAAGGTGATGTCTTGAATTGAAAATGAATTGAATTTGATGAGGTAGAGCTGTGCAAAGTCATCAACTTCACTCTCTTTCCAGTCAGGATGACTGGTGATGTCCCCTGGAATAAGTATAGGACCTCAATGAAAGGTTTTTAAAAAATATTATATATAAATAGCCACCCTCAAGATTATTTCAAATGAGGTAAATTTCTATTTCTTCTCCTTTGTTTATAATGATATAAATTGTTAAGAAGGAACATTATTTTATGTGTAATTTTGAAAGTTTAAGAATTAAACAGATAAAAGCAAATTGCTAATTTCTTGGTACCTTCTCCTCATAATAACATATCAATATTGTCTTGAAGATAGATCCTTCTTTATTTAAGTATGATTTTATATTGGATTATTTTTGGTCATCTGACCATTTTTGAATATCTGAATCTTTGATCTAAAGGAAATAAGATTATAAGTATATTTTTGAGGCTACTGGAAGGAAAAACAATTATTTTTGATATCTAATGTCCTTAAATTCTTGAAAATAGCTGCAATTCATCACCTTCTTCACAGGGTTCTAATAAAGTAGTATAAAAGGAGTATAGAAGTTCAATTGCTGGGGAAGCTGGGAGTAACTCAAAAACTATGATTTCTACCAAACTTATTTTTGCATGATTTGTATAAATTGAAGTTATAGAAGGGGCATGAGAGAAATTAAAAGGAGTCAACTCAACACTGTTCTACTCATCCTTTGCAGTTTTTGCCAAATTAAATGACTTGGGACTTTCCAGGGACTTAGGATGGCAATCAAGGAAAGTAGGTGACTACTATATAAATGAAATGGAATATAGACAAATAAAACAGGGCAAAACAATAGGAATCTCTATATAAGAAGTTAATTAAAATAATCTAAAATCAGTATAAGTATAGGCCCCTGGACTAAGGATGTTATTTGACTATAGCTCAGATAACAGTTTAGATAAAGTACAAGGGGCAGTACAGGAGTTCAATTCAAAAGACAAATACTAAAAGGCTTCTTTAACTAGTTGACTGAGTATGTTTGGTTGGTGCTTGGAATCACAAAGCATTCCCGAGACTATAAAATAAAAAACCTAAGACCCCAGAAAGCACAGTTGAAATTCAAAAAAGTACCATGATATGACAGCAAAAATCATCTTGGTGGAGATACCTATAGAGAATAATAAATAGAGAGCACAGAGCATCAGAGGATTCCATTTCAGTGGAGAAAGTAGCTTGCTATTACCAGGGAACATCCGCAGTTGAACCTTGGTTATGTTTCCCAGTCACATATAGTCCCCATATGGTCCTTATACATATACTCTTCCATGCATGTTTTCAGCTGCATTTGCCTCTTTGATTGCCTCTTACCTTGTAACTTAGAATAGAGTCTATCTCATATATATATATATATATATATATATATTATATATATGTATGGGGGAATCTCTGTTGTTATTTATTTTGCTATGCTGTTTAAATTCTTCTGCTTTGAACTAATCTGTCCTTTGGTAAAAGAAACACATTCAAAGGGCTCCTGAGCTAAGGTTTTGAATGGAGGCTTATAAACCTGAGGAAGTTTTTGGGGGTCTGCCTATTAAAGGGATTTTGAGTACTATGTATGTATATTATTATATAATGCTATATTATATATCATTGTTTAACATATAATTTGATATAATTGTAAAATTAATATAATATGTGTATATGAATGTATATAAATAGGCTTGTATGACCTTAAATGCTAAATCAGAGTAAGTTTGTATTATGTGAAGATTCTTCTATAAATTTTGTGTATAAACAGCAAATGGAAATAATACATTAATTTCCTTTTAAAAATTTAGAAAATCATACACTTATTATTTAACTACTTCCTGATTATTAATAAAAATGTTCCTTTTTTCACCAAAAGTCTGTTTGAAGTCTCAAAAGAATTCAGTCTATGCTAGATTTGGTTTAAAATTTTTTCTTAGAAATTCTAACAAATTTATAGCTTTAAGGAGATAAAGGCAAGAAGGAAACAACATTCTTTGACTTCCATCCCAAATCTACCAGTTATTCACTACCTAGAATCTCAGGTGGAGTCAATAATTAATAACACTACATTTGACCACCTAGAGTACATAGTTCTCCCAATCTATCTTAATCAGGTATGAAAAAATCATTCTCCCAAAACATAGCCAAGACAAAGATGGAATTTTCATTAAAAACTAAGGAAAAGAAAACAAATAAAAAAGTATAGAACTAAATGAATTTCTAGAACAGAGATAGCAATCTAGCAACTAAAATTTAGTTATATGTTGTTAACCTGACTAATGTAGGGCACCTGGATTCCCCCCCCCCCCTTCAATTCCTTTTCCTTCTCTGAACCCTGCTTGGGGTGAGATGGTAGATGTTACATCAAACTATTCAGATTCTAGCCCAGAGGTATGTTTGAATTGGCACTATTCCCAGTTCTGGTGGGATTTTTCAGCCCCTCCCAAAACCTGCTTCTCAGATAATCTTTCTAAGTATAGGCCCCCGGATTGAGGATGGCACTTCTTTATCTGGTCCCAAAGATTCCTTCCAATTGCTTTAAATGTGTCTATACTGACTTTGGATTATCTTAATTAACTTCTTATATAGAGATTTCTATTGTTTTTCCCTGTTCTATTTGTCTATATTCCCTTTCATTTATTCATTAACCCATTGTTATGACTAATTCATCCTTCATTGGACCTCAGTTCTAAGGTATCATTTGGATTTAATCTCACTAGCAGTCACAAGTCCTCAAAGTTCCTTCCTTAGAATTTATCTGCGTGGCAGTTGGTTCCTACATTCTGTTGTCTCCTATTCTCAATTAAAAGTGGGATTCTGAATTGCTTCTGTTTTAGAGAACCTCCCATCTCTGATCAAGCCCTCTCATCTCCAATAGCTGGTAGACCAGAATGAAAAGAGGAACTTTAGTAAATGTAAACAAGACTGGAGGAATCATTTTGAGCATGGAAGATATCATGAGCACAAAGAAAAATGGATAGTATAGTTATGTTAAAATTTCGCATATCTGGCATGTAAGCTGAAACTAAATGGCATGCCAGAATTATAAACTGATACATATTCAGTAGGCAACAGGGAACCAGTTTTTCCAGCAATATTTATTGAATAAAGGATCTTTGGATTTATAAAATATTATATTTGTTTGCTTCTATATATTCTATATCTAATCTGTTTCACCAACCAATTTTCCATTTTTCTGATATCAATTAGTTTTTATTATAACTGCTTTCTAAAATAGTTTGAGATCTGATACTAAGTTCTTTCTCACTTTTGAAAATTATTTCCTTTGAGTATTCTTATTGTTTGTTCCTTCAAATGTATTCCATTATTTTTTGTTCTAGCTCTTATTTTCTAGTAATTCTTTTCTAGTTTTAGTTTTATTGGACAATTTGTTTTGTCTAGTGGGGTTTTTTAAATTTGTATATACAAATCATCAATCTGTTCTTTTTCTATTTTGCTGTTTAAAATGTTTCAAGATGTACATTTTCTCTTAAAGGTGCTTAGGCTGCATTCTAAAAGTTTTTGTATGCATTTTTGGCATTGTCATTGTTTTTGATGAAATTATCTATTATTTCTATGAAATACATCTTTAACCTACCAGTCCTTTAAGATTAAATTATTTTAATGATCTATTCAAAGACCCTTTATTGAATATAATTTTGATTTCATTTGGGCAAAAACTGTGTTGAATATTCCTGTTTATTGCAATTTTGTGAGGATTTTCTACCATAAAACATCTGAAAATATGTTTATTCCTTTTTATTTCCATTCAGTGACTTCCAGATCTATCATCTCTAACCTTTCTAAAATTCTATTCAAGTTCTTCTTTCTTGTTTATATATTTGGTTATATTTGTTTGTATCTGTAAGGAGTATATTGTGATCCTTAAATAGTATGGTTTTACTTACTATTAATGCTATGTTATTTGGTACATATATATTGTGTTGATATTAATTCCTTATTTGTGGTATTTTTTAAAGCTAATGTAGTTCTCTATGTTTTCAAGTCAGCCTTGTTCAGAATAACAAAAAATAAAATTATTAAATTCTTAAAATGATGATAAATTTGGTTTTTCATCAGACCAAATATAAATATATCAAAACATTCTGCTATGGGACAAAAATAAAGAAATAGATGAATAGAATAAAAAAAGATAAACAAAAAACCAACCAAATGAATAAAAAAGTTCAGCATTTGATAAACTCATAGATAATTATTAAAAACTACTTCCCCTAATTGTTACAAACAAAAATTATTTAAAAGAAATGAATAGCTATTTGCATAGTTAGCAACAGTGGTATGATCTGAACTCAGATTCTAACCTTATCCTCTAATAGGACTCTTTTAAATGTATAATGGTCCTCCCCCCCCTTCCAAACTGATAGGAACTTCCAAAGTTCATATTTTATTGATGATAATGTTTGTCCTTCATTCTCCAAGAAAACCATGACACCAGGGAGGTGATGCCATGACAAGCATATGAATTGAATTTGAGTGAAGGGGGTTCTATGCTAAGTCACCAGCCTAACTTTCTCCTTCAGAACCATCTGGTTTCAATGACCAGATATGGATCAGGACTACTGGAGATGCCCTGGAGGAGAGGCAATCAGGGTTAGGTGACTTGCCCAAGGTCACATAGCAATTAAATGTCAGTTGTCTGAGATCAGATTTGAGCTCCCATACTCCTAACTCAAAGGTCAGTGTTCTATCCACTGTGCCACTCCTATATTCTATTAGCATGTGCATAGAGAGGTCATAGGTATATGGAATGTTCAAGAATGACTAGAAATTTTGCCACTTTCATAGCCATTGGAACAAATTGGTCTGAGAATTTGCCAAGCCCCTTTCAGGGCTGCTTATATGTCTCTCACCCATGACTCCAAGATGCTTCCAACATGCACAACAACCATACCCCTGTAAAACCACCTTGGGAGATGGAGAAAACTAGGTTAAGTTAGGGGATATCTACCCATGCATGGAAAACCATGCCCAGGAAGAATGGGCAGTTTAGAACAATATGTTCTAGTGGCTATGAAAGTGACCAAAGCAGGCACTGTGAAGTTTGGTAAGACATAGAGTATGCTAAGGTCATCTGATGCATTTTGGTCCATCACCAGTGGTCTTGATTTTTGTCCTACAGAAGAATTTCAAAGGTTCTGGAAGAGTGACTGTACAACTCTATCTCACTTAAATCCAATTCACATTCAAATCAAGATATCACCTATGGTATTATTGGTTCTCTTTGAAAATGAAGGATGAAAGACAATAGGAGAAACCCACATTACCCCTATAACTATGAACTTACTTAATGGTTCCCAAACCTTTTATGGGAGAAAGTGCAAATATTAATTTTTTTCAATTTACAAATATAATTGAGATCCCAAATGGTCAAGTGACCATTCAAGTTCACACAGCTAGCAAATGTCAAACCTAGGACTCAAACCCACAGGTTATAAGATGTAGGTCTTATACCTGAGTTAAATTTTCAGTAATGAGACTGATACATCAAAAGCTATGAATAGTTTGGTAATAGTTTTTCACATATTTAAAATGGTTTACCATAATTATTGGACCAATTCACAGCTCCTCCAATAGTAAATAAGGGTTGGTCCCCTCCAGCATTAACTATTTCCATCTTTTATTACATTTGTCAATTGGAGGTATGAGGTAAAACCTTGGGGTTATTTAATTTTTTATTTTTCTTTTTAATTATTTGGCATCATTGCTAGTTAGTTATTCACTAATCTCACTATTTTATGAGACAAAATTCTTAGAATACTGTAATATTATATTGCTTATAATCCTCCATAAGGTTTTGCAAGTAGATTTAGATTGTAAACTGGTGTTGCCCTTGATTATCATAACTTGTAGAAAAAGAAAGTGAGGTAGTTTCTCAAACCTTTTGGCTATCTCATTGTGAAAACTCTTTTGTATCAAAGTACCAAAAAACATCATGTTAATGATCTGTCCTGTTTTCCTTTTTTTTATTTATTGTAATATTAAATAGTAATATATAAATAGATCAAGTTGGAGCAGTTTTAGCTAAAGATAAAATATTGTACACACAAGTATAAGCTAGAATTGTATTAAAAGAATAATATATAATAATGGTGATTTGTTATTCTGGAATCTTTCTCAATCCCCAAAATCCCATTCTATGTTATCCAGGACATTATTTTTCTTTAGAGTTTTAAGATATCACAAATAATTATAGAAAAATTAAAAATAACAGGCATATTTTGAATTAAATTAGGTTGAATAATTCCCACTAAGGGAGGACTTTGATGCCACCTTTTTTTGATGGCATATTTTCTTATCTGTAAGTTTTCCCTTTTTTTTGCATTAAGAAAATCATATATTTCCCTGCCTCTTCCTTATATAATTAAAAGTGTTTGGATGAATTCCATCTTATTTCTTTACATACACACACATACATACACACACATAACACACACACACACACACACACACACACACACACACACACACAAACCCTCATTGCCTTGGGACTAAGATCAAGTATTAAAAGTTTTATCCCCAAAGCAAATTTTCAGGAGAGAGCTATAGCACCTTAATGTTTGCTCCTTTGAAAACTATACTTAAGGCATCTAGGTGGTGGTGGTACAGATATACTTCAAATGTTATATAAAAGATCTTATTAAGCACTGTTGGTGAAGTTGTGAACTGATCCAACCATTCTGAAGAGCAATTTGGAACTATGCCCAAAGTGTTATAAAACTGTGTATACCCTTTGAATCCAGTAATACCACTGTTAGTTTTATATCCCAAAGAAATCCCCCTCAAAAGGGAAAAGAATCTATTTCTAGAAAAATATTTATAGCAGCTCTTTTTGTGGTGGCTAAGTATTGGAAATCAAAGAGATGCTCATTGGGAATGGAGAAACAAACTGGTATATGATTTTAATGGAATATTATTGTACTACAAAAAATGACAAGCAGGATGATTTTAGAAAAACCTGGAAATTCTTACATGAACCGATATATAGTGAAGTGAACAGAACCAGGAGAATGATGTACACAGTAACAGCAATATTGTTCAATGAATAACTGTAGGAGTGGCTAGGTGGCACAGTGGATAGAGCACCAGCCCTGGAGTCAGGAGTATCTGAGTTCAAATCTGACCTCAGACACTTAATAATTGCCTAGCTGTGTGACCTTGGGCAAGTCACTTAACCCCATTGCCTTGCAAAAAAAAAACAAAAACAAAAAAAAATGAATATTGTAAAAGACAGCCAATCTCAACAATATAATGATCCAAGACAATACCGAAGGACTAATGATAAAGCATTCTATCTGTTAAGAAGTAAAAATAATCCCTGCAATATTTACCACCTAGGGTTTGTTATGAGAATCAGGTAATATAATTTTTGAAGAGTATCACAAAAATGTTAACTCATTTTTATCATTTTGCATATTTCCTCTATCTTTTAGAGGAATTTTTTTGAGAGGAAGGGGTTTAAATTTATTATTTCATTGATGTAAGCAACTATTTTGTTTGTAAATTCCTTCCAGCAATGAAACTTGGCAACTATCTGTAACTTATAGTCCTAGAGATTGCCTGGGGCACCAGACATTAAAATGATTTGTACATGGTCACATAGCCACTATTTATCAGAGACAGGATTGTAAAATATGAATTTGGATTATGATCATTTAATCATGTGCAGACAGAGACACTTCTGAAAGAACCTCACAATAGCCACCTAAGGAGATTCCCAAATATAATTCAAATTTGAATTAATTGGTTATAAAAGTACTAGAAAAGTCACATTTATAAAATTTTTCTTGACTGCTGAATTTGAAAAATCTATGGTCACCTTGGGTGTTTGAGGTCCAACCTCTCATTTTCCATTTTAACAGAGAAACTATTAAATTCAATATCTGGGATACAGTTGGCTAAGAAAAATTTGGTGCTCTGAGAGATAGTTATTATATCCAAGTTCAGTATGCTATTATAATATTTGATTTAAGACTGAATGTACCTAACTGGAATGTAGATCTGGTATAAGTATATGAAAATATCCATCTACTGTTGCATTGCAATAAAGTGTATATTAAGGATAGAAAAATCAAGGTGAAATCAATTGTTTTACATGAAAGAAGAATCTCCAGTACTTTGGAGCCAAAAGGAACTACAACTTTGAGAACATTGTGAGAATTTTGGAACTTGATAGAAAACTTATTAGAGACCTTCATTTGTTTGTTGCCATATTTTCTTTTCCATCTTCAGAGGTTGTCATAGATCCAGCACTGGCAGAAAGTATGAGCAGGATTTACAGATTGCTCAGGTAACTGCACTCATGAGCATGATGACCTGTTAGGGAATGAAGCTGGAGCATACAGTAACAGTCTAGTTTTATAGTGAACTATACTGTGATGACAGTGGTAAAGCATTTTTGGCATATTATTATATAACTGAGCAGAATATGCATTTAATCTTTGGGATGCTGAAGGAGATGAATGGGCTATATTGTATTGTTGTATTGGACTGCAATTATGTTCCCTTCACATCACAACAAAAAGTTGTATTTGAGATACAACTCTATTATGATCCAAACAAAAAAGGAATGGGAATGACAGTAACAAACAGGATTTACCACTGATTATTTTGTTGTATTGAAGGAGGAGGCAGAGGAAGAGAATGAAGAGAAATTTCAGGTTGTATCTCATCCTCTTTAGGAAAAAAAATCATTCGATCAGAGATTTAGAATTAGAATGGAACTCATAGAGCATCAAGTCCAACCTCTTCACTGTATGTGTGTGTGTATATATATATATATATATATATATATATATATGAAGAAAATGAGTCCCCAAAAGGTCAAATCATTGGTTCACTATATGACTGGTATGTAAGGCAGAATTTGAACTCAAGTCTTCCTGTCTCCAAGTCCATTCTATCTACAATACCACACTGTTAATCACTGATTTCTAACATACCTTCTGGCTCTAAGATTCTATATTTCAGAATATATACAACTGAATATCATAAAAACCAATCAAATTAATAAAATGCACATAATCAAATGATATAATGTACTTATAAATACTTTCATTATTATCCATAGATTAGATTTTGCAAAACCTGCAATCAATCTGAGAGGGACTACTTGGAAAGTGTGAGTGCTCACTTTAAGGCATTATTAGTAGACGTGTGTGCCTTTCCCACACTGAGAATTATAAAAGCAGCCGGGAGGGTGATCAGCATATTCCACTAATGTAACTCCAGAGTTATTTTCTAAGACATTCATTAAATAAAAGGGTTGTTCAACACTGTAGCTCCTGTTAGAGGGCTCAGCAAGGACATTGTGACTAGCTGCCCTCTAGAGGAGCTAAAAACAATAGTAGAGAGCTGTCCAAGTGCTCAAGGAGTGGAGTCACTGAAACTTTGTGTAACAGGTTAAGTCCACTATGTAACTCTATGTATGTAAGTCCACTATGTATTCTCTTTCTTAGGTTTCTGGTGACTCAGGGGAATGGTTCCAGAAAGAGTTAGACATTATCATTTTTTTTCTCCACAGTAATTATGATAGACTACAATTCTGAACAAATTCCTGTGGTTCAACTGAACTGACTAAATTGTTGGGGGTTTTTTGCTTTTGGACATTCTAATACCTGAAAGGAATTATGGGATAGAAACAACACAGGAATGAAGACAATCAACACTGAAATCACCTCTGATTTGTGACTCTAGATAAATTACTTAACTTCTCAGTGTCCTCAGGCAACTCTTTAAGATTGTATATTATACACAGTGACCTACCTCAGTCCCAAAGGACTAACAAAAGATCCACCTCCTGATGGTGAAATAATGGATTCATGGTACAGATTTTTTCTCTTTCTTTTTCTTGGGTGTTTTTTTTGGGGGGGAGGCAGATGACTAATATTGAAATTCATTTTGCATGACTATACATATTTGTCATGTATCACTCTATTCATTGTACTGCTTAGTCTGCCAAAGTAGCTTTTCTTAATCATTTCTCCAAAGAGATATATTGATCTATCTAATAATGAATTAAACAGGGTGATACTTTTTTTTAAAGAAATGAATGAATTGTGAATATAGAAAGATCTCTACTCTAGAAAATTTTACAATCAACATAACATGAGGTGAAAACACATAAAGAAATAAATGCCACAAAAGAATGATAAGCAGAGAATTTTCTCTTTCCAAGTTCTTATATTGTGTTTAATAGAACAGACCAAGATGACCCCCAGGTCCAAGTCCTAGTTGCTGTGTTATATTGAATTTGATTTTACAATTTAATAATTTTTATCCATACTGATACACCTTATATGAATCTTGTTCAGTTCAGATCAATTCAATTGAATGAGCATTTATGAAGCACCTAATGTGTCCACATTGGGGATAAAATAACAAAGCAAAACAAGGCAGCATAGTCCTTGCTCTCAAGTAGCCTACAATGTTCACAAATAAGTTAGCACAAAATAATTACAAGAATGATCATAGAGAGGAACCACTCTTGAATGGAGTGGGGGGGAGGGTGTAGGATGACAGTTAAGTAGTCCAGTGTTGGAGTAAACAAGTTAGGAAGATTTGAGTTAAAAACCTGGGCTCAGACACTTATTACCTGTGTGATCTTGGGCAAGACACTTAATTATTTGCCTCAGTTTTCCTCATCTACAGAATGAGCTTGAGAAGGAAATGGCAAACCACTCTAGCATCTCTGCCAAGAAAACCCCAAATGGGGTCACAGAAATTTGGGTGCAACTGAAAAAAAAACAGTATCATAGAAAGTAATAGCTTTCTTGTGGAAGGAATTCCAAGGATGAATTCTATACATGAAGTGGGTGTAAGAGAGGTGTTAATGGAATGGAGCTGGCAAAAGTTCAGGTGATAAGAAGGTGGAGATGATGGAAAGATTGAAAAAGACATAGTAGCATGTCATAGAGTGAGATGGAGGCTTGTATATGAACAAGATAAAGTGAAGTTCAACAAACCAGGGTAGTTTCAGTTGTGGAATCTGAGATTCCAATAAAGAGGAAATGAGAATAAGAGACTAAGTGGAGATTGCATGGTATGGAGTGACTGGGAAGTTTATTTTTAAATCATAATTAAGAGACTAGAAATAGAATTTAAGCTTCTTGAAGGCAGGTATTGCTTTTCTTTTGCATTTGTGTCTACAACAACCTCTACAATAGATGACTAGTAAGAGTTTGTTTAACTGAATCATACGTTCTATTCTTAAATTTCTCATAATGTAGAGGAATTCACAGAACTAGCAGAGTAGCATCAGCAGGCTGAGTCCAATACTTGAATGTCACTCATGGAAACTCCCATGGGTGTTCCCTGATCAACCTGAGGAGCTTACAGGGAGGTGAGCCTTTGTTTCAGGCTTTTGAAATTGTTTCCTTATGGAGGGTGTGTACATGCTCATTGGCACCTCATTAAAGGACATCTCTGAAATAAATTTCAGTGACAGGCTGTGAACAAAATAAATTATTTAGTTTATAACTTCTAGGATTAACATCATGAGAGGAATGATCTGGTGGGTTGGTCTATAAAAGGACATGTTTATTAATAACTCATTCTTTTTCATCCACTTTATCCAAAAGAGCCTGTGGGATTAGCAGAATTAGGGGCAGACTCGGGTTTCATTAATTAAGCCATAAAGAGTTGTAGTGGGATAAGGCACTAGGATTTATTCTTGTTCAGGGATCCATCCTAGAAGAGATAGTAAATCATAAGTTAGCCAAGGAAAGATAATGTGATTTGATAATCAACCAATTGAGTCAGATTTCCTGGAGAGTTCCAACTTTGGGTTGGTTAGCTTCTCCAACACCCCAGGTTCAGGAGTTTCAAACTCCAGCATACTAGCCTTAATAATAGGAGTTTCTAAAATCTGTTGAGCCATAAGTTACATTTTTTTCATGTAATATTTCTTTAAAAATGTTTTTTTGAATTGAATTTCCATAATTACATTTATTTTTCAAACTTCCATAAATTAAGCATTATAGAGGAGGTCACAGACAAAATAAAATAAAAAATCTAATAAACCAGCAGAGTGCCATACTTTAAAGCCACTAATGCAGACTTCCTTAATCAATCAATCAATCATTTCTGGGAACACAAATAAGAAGGAGGTTGTCATAGATCAAAAAGGCAAATTACCAGTGAGACAATTTTTCTCAAGTTTAATAAAAACAATTTTGTTAGTACTAATTCTAGAAATTCAACTCAATTCAGCATTTATTTAAGTATCTACTATGTGAAAGGCACTTTGCTAAATAACCGATGACAAAGACAGGACAACAATTATCTTCAAAGAGCTTACATTTCATTAAGTCAACCATAATAGATAAACAGATTAATGAGAGAAAACTCAAAGGAATATTCCCCAACATGCTAGTAATTCTGCCATCATCATCATCAACATAAGTGTGTAAACACTTCCTTGTTCATAGGACTGGCCAAGAAGCTGTTGAGAACCAAAGATAAACTGATTGTTCTTTCCTTTTAGGAATTTATCATCCAAAACACAAAATAAGGAATAAATAAGATATTTCAACAGCTGGAAAAAACACGATTTTCACTGATATATGTACTTCTCCCATGTTTCCACACATTTCTCATAACAAATTATGGCTCTCAGATTCATCATCTCAGATTTATCTCAATTCAGTCATGGCTTAAATGAGTGATGAATCTTCTCATGGCTAAGAAGGCTAGTTACAGAGTCAAGTAATCTCTGAGTTGGAATAGACAGGCCATCCAATTCAAAGGGAATCTCTTCTATTGCTAACAAGTGATCTAGCTCTGACAAAAACCTTCAGTGAAGGGGGAATTCATTGCCTCCTGAAGAAGTTCAACTACTTAAATAAATTGAATTGAATTGAATTTCTAGAAACGGGACTAACAAAATTGTTTTATTATACTTGAGAAAAATTGTCTCATTGGTAATTTGCCTTTTTGATCTATGACAACCTCCTTCTTATTTGTGTTTCCAGGACTGATTGATTAAGGGAGCTTTGGCTGAGTCTAAATATCAGGAAGTTATTTTTTTTTTACATCTCTGGAACTTCTCCCCTCTTTTTGCCCTTTGGAGTCAATCAGAACAAGTACCTCTTCCATGACAACCTTTCAGATGCTGAAAAATAGCTATCATATTTCTGCTGAATCTCCTCTTCTGCAGGCTAAACATTCCCACTTCCTTCAACCAAACTTTATATGTCTGAGCACCAATCTACTCATTATTCTGATTTTCCTTCTGACTTGGTCATGTTATTCCTTAAATGTGAAACATAATAAGAATAGTAAGAGTAATAATAATAGCTACCATTTATATAGTGCTTCAACATTTATTCACAAAGTACTATATCCTTACAACATACTCAAGATATAATCTCCATTTTACAGATGAGAAAACCAAGGTAGAAGTTAAGCCACTTGCCTAGGGGATAGATTTGAACTTAGATTATCCTAATTCCATGTGTAGCATACTAATGTGTGTGTGTGTGTGTGTGTGTGTGTGTGTGTGTATGTGTGTGTGAATAAATAGTTATAATTGAATATAAAGCCATCTAGGAAGGTTAAGGACTAGATGCAAAACAGAAGGGTAAGTCTATTGTCCTCACACAGAATTCTCCCATTTAGTTGTACTATATTAACTCCTTGATAGCATCATACAACATGGTCTTCCAGTTATAACACTGAAAAATCCTTGCCTTTTGAAGTCCTGAGGTAAAAGTAGAAAAATAAAAATTCTGTCCTTTTCTCACAAAGTTTATTGGGGAGGATGGGCAAAAGGTCTGTCTCCTATTTGCCTAAAGCCCTTGAAAAAGTCATCTAGATAAGGCATTTCCTTACTTCTGTAGATACTAAATCCTCTGCAATCTGATTTACAACTCATCATTCAATAGAAATTGCTTTCTTTAAAGTTAACAATAATCTCTTAACTGTGAAATCTAATGGACTTTTCTGTCTTCATTCTGATTGACTTCTCTGAGTCTGACAATCTTGATCATTCTCTTCTGGGTACTCTCCTCTCTAGGTTGTTATGGCATTATTTTGTCCTCGTTATTCTTCTTTCTGACCAATCTTCTAAGTTTCTTTTGCTTTTCAATGGCATGCCCACTTATCATAGGTGTCCCTCAAGTGTGTTTGTTGCCTCCTTTTCTCTTCTCTCTTTATGTTATTTTACTTAGTAATCTTAATTCATATGGATTCAAATATATCTATTTATCCATATCAGATTTGAACTCAGGAAAACTTCCTGATTCTAGGCTTGGTGCTCTATCCACTGTGCCTTCAAGCACAAGAGATAGCAAATGAGATAGTTGAACCAGGAAGGAAGCTAGAGATTCTAAGACACCAAGTGAAAGAGGGAATAAATTCCAGACAATGAGGTTCAGAATTGACTATCAACCAACCTGGTGAACTGAAGATTGGTAATATGGGATGTGTTGGAGGCTTGCTTGGTTTTTGAATAGTCATTACCAAAATCATGAGAGGTCCTAGGACAGAGTGTCCCCTGTTAATACTTGAACTTAGCACAGTTCATCACTCTTAGTAGGTATTTTAATAAATGCTTGTTGATTTGAATTAAAAATTAAAGGACTGTGTGCTTTTTCTATATAAAAATAAATTATTTGTACAGACAGTGAGATCCTTGAGAGCAGGAACTGTCTTATTCTTTGCTCTGTTTCTTACCTTGTAGTTTAAAAAGTCTCCCACTGCATCCAGGGCCATCTCCAGTCATCCTGATCCATTTCTGTCCCCTGGAACCAAATGGCTTCAGAGGAGAGAGTGAGGTGACTTTGCACAACCTTTGAGGGAGCTCACTTAAATCCAATTCACTTGCACGTCATGACATCACCTATCTGATGTCTTGGTCCTCTTCAAGGACAAAGGACAATAACAAGTGTTTAGCACAGTGCTTGTGCTAGGCAGGTAAGAACCAATTGAAGACTTGTTTGGTTGATAAAATTAGCACAATTCATCAGGGCTGAGTTTTTACTTTTCTTTTTTTTTACTTTGGATGCTAGCCTTCTGTACTTGCTTTGCATATACTGAGGAGTCTCATAGGTACCATTCAGCAATACACCCATCCAGGTCTTTTGCTCTTATAAGCAAAAGAGATTTGTGACAACTAGTATCTCAGTTCTTTCCTGGCTTCCTCTTTATTGAAGGTACCTCTTTTAACCTGGGCCCCTGAGTCTATTGCCATTGTTCAGATTCTGGATCCTTTCATACTGGTGAGTGTCTCCAACAGTAGTAACTTGTAACAGTATAAGGAGAGTTGACTGTTAAATTTTCTCTTTCTTTTTGCAAGGCAATGGGGTCAAGTGACTTGCCCAAGGTCACACAGTTAGGTAATTATTAAGTGTCTGAGGCTAGTTTTGAACTCAGGTCCTCCTGACTCCAGGGCTAGTGCTCTATCTACTGTGCCACCTTGCTACCCCCTACTGTTAAATATCTATACCAGGAATGCTAGATAAGATTCATTGTGGTGAATAGAAGGTGGTTCAGTGGATAGAATGCCAGTCCTGGAATCAGGAGGATCTGAGTTCAAAACCAGCCTCAGACACCTACTAGGCAGTGTTACCCTGGGCAAGTGGCTTAACCCTCTTTGCCTCATCTGTAAAATGAACTTGAAAAGGAAATGGCAAACTACGCCAATATCTTTGCCAAGAACAACCTAAATGGGGTCATGAAGTGTCAGACATGACTATACAACAACGAAGTGAATAGTTGATTACATTTTTTTTTTAGGTTTTTGCAAGGCAAATGGGGTTAAGTGGCTTGCCCAAGGCCACACAGCTAGGTAATTATTAAGTGTGTGAGACCAGATTTGAACTCAGGTACTCCTGACTCTGGGGCTGGTGCCTTATCCACTGCGCCACCTAGCCGCCCCAGTTGATTACATTTTTAAAGAAAGAGAGTGAGGGAAAAATGTTAAGAATGCAGATTAAATTTTAATTGTGTCCTACTTTTTTTTCCTAAAAGAATCCATTGTTAAACATCAGTCGGCACACCACTGGTTCCCATGAGCTTTGCCTCTTCTGGGAATCATAGAAGGTCTTCTCCTGGAACTTGAGGCTTAGTTTCTGAGAACAGGGTTGTCTTTTTAAGTCAGATGGTAGGTCATGGTATTGTAGGAACACAGGCAAAGCTGATACACTCAGAATTGAGTGTATATTACTTAAAATTCCCTAATTTTTAGACCTAAAAGTTAGCCACTAATTAGTCTAGGATCCTACGACTTGAATTATCATGGCAGGCAGCACTCTAATTTCTGCCTGTCTCATAGAATACTGGAAACAGAGAGATATATGTTGCTCCTGTTCTGTTAAGCAGAAGGTCTACTTTGCAGTCTACAGGAAGTGGAGGATAGATTCCTGGAAACAGAGCTAAAAGGGACTTTAACAATCATTAAGTTAAACTTTCTTATTTTAAAGATGAAGAAACTGAAACCCAGACAGTCATTCAAGTCCATAAATGGCAGAACTGAGAGTCTGATAGGGAGTTTCTATTTTCCAGTTGCCCCCAGTTTTTTACTACCTGACAGTTCTACCTTTCCAGTTTTATTTCCCTCCACACATTATACAATTCAGTCAAATTAGCTCTCTTAGTATTCCTCCAGAATAACACTTCATTTCCCTTCTCCAGGTTTTTACATTTGCTGTTCCTCCCTTCCTTGAAAATAGTCCCTCACTTCTGCCAGCTAAAATTGTTTCCTTTCAGGAATCTACCCAAATCTCACTGTCTTCTTATGGCTTCAACCAAACCATTCCTGGTTGCCATAGCTGCCATTGTACTCCCCAAAACACCCATGATTACCTCGGATTTAGAGTTTTGTATCATATGTGATATATACATACATATATATGTGTGTGTGTGTGTGTGTAGAGGTCTTTTCCTCTCTTATAATATGATCAACTTGAGGGAAGGTATTGCTTTAGTTTGACCTAGCACAATTTCTGCCAACAGACAAGGGCTAGTGATTAAATATAGGCCCTTAATAAATACTTATGATTTTTTAAAAAATTTTATTTGTTTTTCCAAATAGTTTTTACCAACAGTAGTTTTCACCAATCATTTTTTTGCAAGATTTTGAGTTATATAGAAACTCCCTGTTGAAAGCAATCTAATATGGGCTCCACATGTATAATTATGCTAAACATTGATTCATTTTAATCTTGTTTTGAAAAAAGAATCAAATCTAAATAGAAGGAAAAGACATAAGAGAGAAAAACACAACATAATACATAAGACAACTCTTAAAAAATTGAAGATAGTAAGCTTTGGTCTTCATTCAAACTCCACAGTTCCCTCTCTGGATTTGAATGGTATTTTCCATAACAAGTCTTTTAGAATTGTCTTTGGTTATTGTACTGCTGATATAAACAAGTCCATCATAATCGATCATTACCCAGTGTTATGTTAATGTGCATAATGTTCTTTTGGTTCTGATCATTTCACTCAGCATCAATTCATGTAAGTCCTTCCAGGCTTTTCTGAAGTAATGCCTCTCATGATTTCTTAAAAAAAACAATACTGTTGCATCACTTTTATATACCATAGTTTGTTCAGTCGTTCCCCAATTGATGGACATCCCCTCAATTCACAATCCTTTGCCACCATGAAAAGAGCTACCATGAATATTTTTGTACATGTGAGTTTTTTACTCTTTTTCCTGATCTCTTTGGAATACAGACCTAGCAATGATATCACTAGACCAAAGAGCACATACAATAAATAATTTACTTATTGATTAGAGATATGGCCAAGAAGGAAATCCTGCATCTTTGTAAGAGAAGGTATTTCTGTTACACGATGGCCAGAAATAGTTTTTGAAATGGGTAGCAGTGGGGAAAATGCTTATTCCTGTCCAGGAAGAATTGACATTGTAAAGAAAGCCAAAAAACAGTCCCTGACCTCAAGGAGCTCATATTCTTTCCAATTCTTTTGGGGCAGAGATCCATTAAAAACAAGTGCAGGAAACCTAAGCTCCAAGAGTTCCTAATCTTGAGGAATCCACCTGGCTGAACTGTTGGATTGAACCCTTCTGACCCAGCACTTTGATTGACCACATTTTTCTGGGGACACCAGGAGCTCCAAAGTCCTTTAAAATAAAGTTTTCTCACAAGCCCTGGATTTTTCCCCCCAGGGTAGCGGGAGAAACCCATCCCCTCTACCCTAGACCTCGTGGGAACTGGCCAGGGACCTCTCCTCAAGGGACCTGCACACATAGCCCTTCCCTGCCCCTAGGGGAGGTAGGAGGCTCCAACCTATGATCTTTTTCCAGGGAGCATGCGCAAAGTCCTTGGCTTTGGGCCACCTTGGAGAGGTTGGAGTTATAGCCTGTGATCTCTCTCCAGGGAGCGTGCCCAAAGGCCTGCACCTCCTCCTCCTCCTCCTCCTTTTCCTCTTCCTCCTCCTCCCTGGGCTCCTGAGAACCTTCCTGGAATCTCTCCTCACCAAGCAAGGGCACACTGAGTTACATGTGCCGAAAGCCGCCCTGCCTCCTGGGCTCACATGTGGAGCAGCCTATGATCTGTGGCCAACAGCAGCCCGAAGCCCATCATTATCAGTTTTCCTCTTCCAAGGTTAGCCCCTACTCCCCTGAACCTGGCTTTCCCCTGGAAATTGGCTCCCAAACCACGTGGGATTAGTAGGTGTGAGAGTGGCCATAGCATTTTGCAAATGGTCTCCTGCTGCTTTAACCTAGACCCTAATTTCTCCCATTTTCACCATGTACTCAAGATACTTCTCTAAACCCTACCTCCCCAGTCAGAGTAGATGCCTCAGTGAAGCTGTTAGCAAACCAGCCACAAGCCACATGTCTTTGTGGCTGGTTGCCAATGGAAGTAGGAAAAGACAGCAGCTCTTTTTTCCCCACACCTGTCCATGACCAAGGCTTTAAAAAAAATGAATGGTATTAGAGGTGAGAAAGGATTTCCAATCAAATGAGGGAGGTATTACAGGAACAGGTGTGAATAGTTCAGCAACAGAGATTGGTTTCTTTTCCACAGCTTCCCCTGCAAAATGTAAGCAGACAAAGCCCCAGATTTACTATGTGTTGTACAAAGCCACCACCTGTTCAAATAGCCCAAGTAAATAGAGGAAAGACATGACCTGAAATCAAGAAAAGACTAGAGACCAGTGCAAACACTTGAACACAAGCCCAATGACAAAACTTTACCAAGGTCCAGGGAAAAAGAAATATTTCCCATTTGGAGCACAAACTCTTAGTGTTATTTTTAGCAGCCTAGTTAATCGGATTAAACAATCATGTAGCAACATTTCTCTCATTATCATGATAAAAATGCTCAAGAAAAATTGAATGTTTCTGAATCCATGCAGTTAATTTATTTCTGATGATTCTGATTTCAGTTAATGGGTCAGAAAATCATACATTCGCTTTATCAAATAATTACTAGCTCTTGCTAAAATTTTATTCTGATACGTCTTTATATGAAGGTGACCCTTGGTTCTCCAAAGATATGTCAGAGGAATACAGTCCATATAGACTCTACTAAGTTAATTTGTTTATCAGTGGGCAGACATAGAACTGGTAAATTAATAGAAACACTCAGCAGGAGATCTGCCACCAGGTAATAATTCCCTCCAATCCTCTAACTCCCCCCGCCCCAAGCAGTAATTTATTTAATTATCAAATAAGTTATAGGGAGATTCAATCTGTGTTAATGGAGAGAGAGACCACCCATACCTATGAAATCATGAAATTGAAGTCCCAGAAAAGGCACCCCTTACCTTCTAGAAATACTAAATTAATTTCAAGAAACATTTATTTATGGCCTAAGGATACAAGGCAAAAAATCCCTGCCCACAAGGAGCTTAAATATTATTGGGACTGCTAAAAGTCTAAAATTTGAGACAACACAACAAAATTACATGGACATGAATTTTTAGTATGGCTTTTTTTTTTAATTAAAAAAGCTTTTGTTTGTTGTGGTGCATCATAAGAGAAAAAAATGGAGAAAGGAGTAGGAGTTAGCAGCCACCTTGGGCCAAGAGAAACTTTACTGAAATAGAGTGGGTGGGAGATCAAAGAGTTGAAGACTGTTGGCAAGAAAGTCCTAGTGCCAAACCCTGCATAAATAATTAGGTTTGGGGCAATGGGAGGATATTGATAAGGGTAGTTCAAGGAGAGAACAAAAACTATTTTAATAATGGTTGTGGGAATGAATAACAAGACTGGATCTCAGAAATCTTGAAGAAATAGCAGTGGAATTGCAGAGTCTTTGTATTGGGAAGAAAGTACTACAGAGATCGGAGGATTAGCAAAATATCTGATTCAGCTTCCTCATATTTATAGATGAGAAAATTGAGGCTCAAACTGATGAAATGATTTGCCCAAGGTGAAACAGGTAGCAAAGGACAGAGCCAGGATACAAACCCACATTTCCTAATTCCAAATCCACCATGATAACCCGTCTCTTCATTTTTAAAAGCCAAGGAAACTGACAGCCAAGGTCCCACAGGAGGATACTAGCCGAATTGGGTGTCTGCTTGTAGACACAGGTGTGCTGGGAAGTGTTTAACAACCTGCCCTACAGGGGAAAATGTATGCATGATACTTTTAAGTTTAATCAGCATAATTAACATTTTCTCTATTCCTTTTTTAAGCCTAGATAGCAACAGAACAATAAATAAAGTCCTGATTTGGAACACTTCTGAGGCGTAAATGCTCATATGGAAATTTTTGCAGGTTGCGGGCAGGGTGCAGAACAGCACATCTTATTGATCATCCTTTTCACTATTCTTTGAAGAGAGGCCCTCAATTCACTCTCTGATCAATCCTTGTCTGAAAACTTTAAGTAATGGTCATTACAGTTCCAGTGCTTGGACAGCTAGGTGGTACAGTGGATAGAGCACTGGTCTTGGAGACAGGAAGACAGTAGTGTGAATCCAGTCTCAGACACTTGCCACTTACTATCTGTGTGACCTTGGGTAAGTCACTTAACCCTGATTGCCTGGCATCTAGGGTCATCTCCAGTTATCCTGATTCATATCTGACCACTGGACCCAAGTGGCTCTGGAGGAGAAAGTGACTTGCTCAAATCCAATGCATGTGCTTGTCATAGCATCACCTTCTTTGGTGGTCTTCTTTGAGAATAAAAGAAAATATCATCATCATCAGTGCTGAGAAGGTAGATGGCATCTACTTAGCTCAGCTTTATTAAAGCATCACCTGAATTTTAGCTTAAATTTTCTGTTTAACACTATGGTTAAGTCTTGGTTATCTTCAGAAAGCCTGGACTTGGAGTGGGGGCACTGCTGACCTTTTTTACCAAACAGGCCAGCCAAATACTCAGAAGGACAGTCTCTTGTTTTTGTTCTTGTCATCCAAAGAAATGTCCAGGAACAGGTCCAACCCCACCTTCTTCTGAATTTTCACTGTCAAGGATACAATAATTCCAAGATTCACAATCTCGTGTCATCCTCCTCTCATTCTCACTCACCCCACACATATACAATAAAGTTGTCAAATCTTGATTTTATCTCTATCACATCTCTTTTATCTTTCCTCCATTTTGAAAAACATCCTAGGTTAACCATTCTGCATTTCCTTCCTGGTTCTGCTTCTGAATCTCCTGACTTAGTATCATATGTAGTTGTTGTCTTTTGTTATAGAAGAGGACCAAAATGACATCACTATTTTGAAGTCAAGTTATAGTATGTTGGACTATGGCTGATTAGACCAATATGAAATCAGAATGCTCTAGCACAGTCTGGCACAAATGGTCCATTTGAACACCTGGGATGGATTCTCTAAACTTACACATCTCTTATTTCCTTGGAGCTACTTCAATTCTGCTTTGCTTATAGAGCATAGAACCTTCTCTGATGAGGGCATGCCATGTTGGGCAGTCCTGTGCCAGCCTCTCCCATGTCTCACAATCAATTCCAAAGTTCTTGAGAAACTCTGAGAATGTCCTCACCCTGTTTGAGTTCTCCAAAAAGTAGTGTTCTTGGCAGGCATCTATTTGGCATTGGAACAAGGTGGCCAGCAACCTGGTAATTGGAGTTGCACTGTCTGAGGTAGTTTGAATGCTTGTAGTTTAGCTTGAGAAAGGAACTCAGTTCCTCATATCTTATCCTACTAGATTATCTTCAGAATCTCCAGACTTAGTAAACATGTCTCAGCTACCTTCTCACATGAGAACTTCCCTCTGCCTCTCCATTCTTCTTATGAACGAGTCCTCCTAGGGCCACCATTTTGGGGAAAAAAATAGTACAGCCATTCTTCAGTCCCTTAAAGAGGCCATTCTTTGCTTCATTTCTTTCTTACCTGCCTTAATCACTTAATGGGCACTGCCTCAGTCAAAATGAGACTGGTTAAAGACCTTAGCTTAAGAAGGCCAAAGTCTCTCACTGCAAGAACCATCTCTAGTCATCTTGGTCCACATCTGGCCACTGGACCCAGATGACTCCAGAGGAGAAAGTGAGGTTGGTGACTTCGAACAGAACTCCTCTCACTTAAATCTGGTTCACTTGCATGTCATGGTATCATATCCCTGATGTAACTGTCCTCTTCAAGAAGGAAGGACAAATAGAAAGAGAAATTCCATTTACAATAACTGTAGACAACATTAAATACTTGGGAATCTACCCCCCAAGACAAACCCAGAAATTGTATGAACACAATTATAAAGCTCTCCTCACCAAATAGATCTAAATGATTGGAAAAATGTCAAATGCTCATGGATAGGTTGAACTAATATAATAAAATGACAATTCTACCCAAATTAAATTACTTATTCAGTGCTGTATCAATCAAACTACCAAATAAATACTAGAAAAAAATAGTTACAAAATTCATCTGGAGCAACAAAAGGGCAAGAATAGCAAGGGAACTGATGAAAAAATGTAAAGGAAGGAGACCTAGCTCTACCAAATCTAAAACTAAAGCAGCAGTCATCAAAACTTTCTGGTACTGGTTAAGAAATACAGTAATGAATCAGTGGATCAGGATAGGTTCAAAAGAAACTTCAGTAAATGACTACAGCAATCCATTATTTGACAAAGTCAAAGACACCAGTCTCTGGGTTAAGAACTCATTATTTGACAAAAATTGTTGGGAAAAACTGAAAAATAGTATGGCAAAAACTAGGCATAGCTCCACATCTCACATCCTATACCATAATAAATGTTATACAGAATTTAGACATAAAGAGCGATACCATAGAGAAATTAATAGACCAAAAAATACTCCCTCTATGGAAATCTATGGAAAAGGAATAAATTGATGACCAAACAAGAATTAGAGCACATTGTAAACTGCAAAATGAATGATTTTGATTATATTAAATTTAAAAGGTTTTGAACTACTAAAATCAATGCTGCCAAAATCAGAAGAAAAGCAGAAAGCTGGGAAACAATCTTCACAATCAAGAGTTCTGATAAAGGTCTCATTTCTAAAATATATAGAGAATTGTATCAAATTTATAAGATCACAAAGTCATTCTCCAATTGATAAATGGTCAAAGGATATGAACAGTTTTCAAATGAAGAAATTAAAGCTATATGTAATCATATGAAAAATCTCCAAATCATTATTGGTTAAAGAAATGCACATTAAAACAACAATGAGGTATCATCTCACACCTATTAGATTAGCCCAGATGAGAAAAAGGGAAGATGATCAATGTTGTGAGAGGTTGTGAGAGAACTGGGACATTGATGCATTGATGCATTGCTGGTGGAGTTGTAAATGGATACAACCTTTCTGGAGAGCAATATGGAACTATGCCCAAAGAGCAATAAAACTGTTCATACCCATTGACCCAGCAATTCCAATTCTAGGACTGTATCCAGAAGAAATTGTAAAAAAAATGGGGAAAGTCCTACAAGTTCCAAAATATTCATAGCAGTTCTTTTAGTGGTGGCAAAGAATTGGAAAATGAGGGGATGCCCATCAATTGGGGAATGGCTAAACAAGTTATAGTACATGAATATTATGGAATATCATTTTTCTATAAGAAACCATAAATGGTCGGACTTTAGAGAAGCATGGAATGACTTATGGGATTTGATGCTGAGCTAAAGGCAAAGAACCAAGAAAATAATGCACACATCAACAACAACATTGTGAGATGAACAACCTTGATGGAAGCAGCTCCTCTCAGCAGACCAGAGAACTAGGACAACTATATTTGACTGGTTATGTATTATATTATCCCTATCCAGAGGAAGAAAATCAAAACAAAATAAAACGTACACAAAAAACAACCCTTCCGAATCTAAGGAACGCTTTATAAAAATTGTCTGCTCTGTATCTCTTTCCCTTAATCCTAATTCCTCATGCCAAAAATGACTAATCTATAAATATGTTAGCATTTGTAAAATGCAAACCTGACTATTCCCTGCTGAGGGGAGGGAGGTGGGGAAAGGAGGGTGTAGGGAAATTTTATAGCTTGAAAATATGCATGTAAAAATGAATGAAAACAAACAAACAAATAAATAAATAAATTTAAAATAAAAAAAGGAATGAAGGACAAACAAGAAGGAGCAGGTAATCAGGCTAATCAGGCTACCTTTAAGCCAACTCACTAAATTGCCCTACTGGGTTTTAATAGATAACATGGCTTATCCCTGGGAAGACTTGAAGCTAGACATAAATGCTGTGGGATAGGTACAGACACAGACACACACATACATGGATACACACTAACATATACATGTACACATATACAAAAATAATTTGTACATTCATATAAACATATATTCCACTGTTTTGAGTTAATGAAATAAATATACTCAACACTTAAAAACTTTTGTTTTTAATTTGTAGATTAAAACAAGCATTTCCATAACACAGTATAATAAAAAAGATGATTGCATATGAAACTGCAAATCTATTATGTACAATTTGCTAATCCTTTAGAAAATAATGAAATTATCTCATAAATTTTTACTTTCTTCTCCTACATTCCTTGCCTTAGAAATGGCTACCATTAGACACAGTATGTTAAAATTGGCTGAATATTTTATATACTTTATTCTCTGTAGAGCCAATTTCAGTATTGTGCCTCTGAGTTACATCAGTTGTTGAAATTCTTTGACCTGGGTTCAAATTCCTCCTCTACTTATTAGCTATATGACCCCACACAAATCACTTATCACTTCCCAGCCTTAGTTATCCATTCAGTGGGGATAATAAGGGCACCTAAGTTCCATTATTGCAGTGAGGATCAAAAGCAATTACTTTATATAAGTACTTTAAAACGTTATATCTAAATAAATATTAGTTATTAGTCAGTATTCATCTATCTGTAATCACCTTACTAGCTCAATATATTACCCCTCTTAAGTCTTTATTTTACTTTTGAGAAGAATTTCATTAAGAAGGCAAGACCCAAAGAAATGAATCATTAATAGTGAAATTTCAGGTGCCACAGCTGGAAGAAGATACTTTGGGGATAAGAGGGACCTTTTGGAATCCCTCAAATTATACTAATCAAGTAGTATGGTAGTCATAGATAAAATGGAGTCTTAGCATTGAGAAGTGAGTTCACATCTAGTTGGAATCACAACCCACAAAAAAAGTTCTGAACTTCTCATACATCTTCTAGCTCCTTACCAAAGACTAATAGTTAAAGCAAAGCTTAAACAATGGTTCAGGTCCATTCAGTCAGTATGGGATCCAGGGGCAAAGCAAGGAAGAGACAGGACAAATTGCAACCTATGAATAGTTACAAGTGCTCCTTGGCGGGTAGTATTAGCAGCCCTGTAGGCTGTTGCCTACAGCTGGGCAGACTTGTTGGTACATTCTATCTGCCAGTCTTCAAACTACCAGCCCAGATGCTTGAGAAAGACCTGAAAGTCCAAATTCCATTGAAACTAATCATTGTTTAAAGTAAGCAGTTGTCACCTGTGCCTCAGCTCCCACACATGCAAATAAGAAATTCTAACATTATCATCCTTTGGGGGAACATCAGATTTCTCAGGAAAATTTTGCTTCACAATTTGCTTTTGCCTAGTAGTTGATTTCAAGTGCCGCCCAATGAGACATGCAGCAGCAGCATGCCCATTGTGCAACTTGGTAGCCATGATCCCAGTCAGAAATAGAATAGGTGTATACAGCAGATCACTTTGGTTCAGTTCATAAGTCCTCCCATACTCCTCTCTAATCTCATAGTCTCTATCTTCTCCATCATTTTTCATGGCTCAGTTACATTCCAAGACACTGAAGTATCACAATTTGTTTGACCATTCCCATTGGATGGGCATCTATTTAGTTATTCAGAAAAAGTAGTGAAACAAAGCAGTTCTGTGAATATAATTCTATGTCCTAAAGTGATAATTTGGCATTGATAAATATTTAGATTTTCTTCCTTTATAAAAACAAAATAAAAAAATCTTAGTCAATAATACAGCTATATAAGGATTTGTGCCCTCCTTCCACATTTAATAATTTTAGAAATGATCATTATCTGTCCTAAAAGCACTCCCTAGGGGCTGCTAGGTGGCACAGTGGATAGAGCACCAGCCCTTGGAGTCAGGAGTACCTGAGTTCAAATCCAGCCTCAGACACTTAATAATTATAGCTGTGTGGCCTTGGGCAAGCCACTTAACCCCATTTGCCTTGAAAAAAACCTAAAAAAAAAAGCAATCCCAAAAGAAGTCTTCCTGAGTCTAACTAGCATTTTACCCTTTCTCCACCTAGTTGTCTATGAATATGAAAGCATATATTGCTATAACTGTTTGTTGTATTGGTTAGTTATGTTGAACTATTTTTCTTCTCTAGTCTTTTTTATTCTTCACTCCTTGGTGTGCCTACAGGGAGATGTGTCAGTCAGGTTATTAACATTTATTAATAAATAATTGTGCTAATGTGTATTTTTGGAAATGAAAGTGATATAAAACAAAATGCCATTTAAAATTTTTAAAGAATTATTTTCACAATTCAAAACACTTTCCTAATTACAATTCTGCAGCCTACTAAATGTAAGGAGAACAAGTTCTGTCCTTTTGTGAAATTACGTTGAAACTCTAGCAAGTCATGTGTGCTACTGCTAAAGCAGGGTATGGTAAATTTTCTTCCATAAAGTAAACATTTACATAAACTCTTGAGGAGCTACAACAACTGTGTTCCTTCTTCTGAAAGAAGGAACTTGATTACAATGGCTTACATATGACCAGAAACCATACTTTCACTGAAAACAAAATCTGATTTTTCTCATTTCTCCCAACTGGGAGTGATGGGTAATCGTGCCAGAAGAAGGTAGGTTGAACAAAACAGGGAGTGTTTTGCCTGAAGGAGAGGTGACTTGGGGCAGACAAGATAACTAACTGTCTTCAAATATTTGAAGGTCTAGCGCATAGGGCAAGGATTCAACTTGTTTGACTTGACCCTGGAAGGCAGACCTGTGAGCAATGCATGTAAGTTTCAGAAAGAAAAAATTCGGCTTAGTGTAAGGAAAACAAAACAAAACAAAACCCTTAAGCATCCGAGATATGAAAAAAAAATAGATCTATCCCCAATTGGAATGAATTGTCTCAGAGGGAGAGATGTTACAAGATATCCTTACTTTGGTAGTTTTCTAAGCAGAAACTGAAGGATAATTTGCCACAAATATGGAAGGAGAATTAGGCTAGAAAGAATGAGCTGAGGTCCTTTCTAATAATAAGATTCTATTAATTCATTATATTTTAATGACCTGGAGGCAGAACAAAGGAGAAGGCCAAATAAGCAGGAATAGGCTGGGAAAAAAATCTGTTGGAAGTAGTGGGGCACCAAGAAAGGAGAACTGGTCTGAAGTCATGGGTGTTGAATTAGAATTCAAGCCCTGCCACTTACTTTGAGAGTAACCTTGGAGCTGTTTAACCTTTCTGACCATCAGTTTCCTTATCTATAAAATAAGGGGGTTGGATTAAATGATTTCTAAGATGTCTTCTATCTGGAAACCTGTTATCCATTTGTAATGTATAATCTTTAAAAGTTATGTGTGGGATAAGATGAAAGGTAACTTTGATTTTGAAAACTTTGGATTTTGAAGAAAAATCTACTTTCTCACCATTATTCTAAATTACCAAGTTGAATTTTTGTGAAGATTTTGTTTGAAAAAAAAAAGCAATTACAATATTAACATCCTTGATGTTAGCCTACCCAGCTAACGTTTATATGTATTAAAAAAGCACTATTTATCCTGGTATATACTTCATAAGGAAATCAGATGAAAGCAAAGAAAGACTATATAAAAGAATATTTTTTAAGAAAGACTATATGGACAACTAATGGACAACTTCAATTTTTGGAAAAATAGGGATGTCAAAAGGAATTAACTTTATTCCTCTACCAAGAAAAGTCTTATCAAAATAAACTTGATAACTCAAGTTTTAAAAATCTATTTAGCAAGAAAAGAGGACAAAAAAATTCTACAAAATAGAGATCTCTTTTGATCATTTGGATGGAGACATACGATGTGGATTTGTCCCTTTAACTTTCCTTCAAGCATGAGCATTAAGTTATGTTATGGTTTATAGCTTCCAATACATCCAGTTGACAGACACAGAATATCCCCTTTCGTGAAGCTCTGTTCTCAGGTTTGGCAGCATATCATCACCAAGGTACCAATTGCTGACAAAATGATTTTTTATATGTGAGAGGCACAGCATTATATGATCCTTGGGCTATAGGAGATGCCAAATGCAGAATGGCTGATGAGCCAAATTTCCAGGATTGTCTCACTCAATCCATTGTTCTTGAAGGGACGGATCACATCCTGTATCCGCATGCATTCTACAACTCAGCCTCCTGCAGAGCACTTGACTGTACATGCAGAGCATTTTTGTATGAGATGCTAGGCAGCCTGGTGAACACATGTGTGCATATTTATTTATTCTCTAAGGTCCAAACTGGATTGGAAATATTCAGCTTGGAGTAGTATGTGTACCATATTCACAATTAAAACAATTTGGAAATTGAATCACTTATACATTCAATTCCTGATTATCTAGCTATGGATTATCCACTTTTTGGATTATCTATGAAAAAGTATTATTTCTTGCTGGCTTCTCTTTTTGTTATCCAAGACATCTGTAGGATAACATTCATCTCTTTCCCAGATAGGTTTTGGGAACTGAAGGCATATCTAATTTTAATTTCAATAATTAATCAATGAATGAACAAGAAACATATTATGCAATTTTTATGTGCTAGATGTGATGTTTAAAAAGCTCAGAAGATATCATTTCTGGGTAATCATTTTATTAACCATGGTAGAATATTATCCATAAAATGGCTCAGTGATACTTGGAATGCCAAAGACAATCATCCTGGTGGGTTAACAGTTTATATACTCTTGGAAGAGTGGGTGTTCCTGAGCATGGCAATCAACTCTGACTGGTTAATTAATGAGAGATAATGATTATTGTAATGAGAGATGGAACTATTCTAATAATGGACTAGGGGATGTGATTTTGATTACTTCATTTACTTCCAATCACCCCAATCACAGGGAAATCTAGACAAAGAATTTACCTCCATTGACTGGAGAAGAGCACAATGGGCTTCCCCAAATGGGTGTGGTCTGAACAAGATTGTTAAGAAAGTTAATCCAATCTCACTATTAGCAATGTCTCTCAGAGACTGAACTATCTACAGGTTTCAGAAAAAGTCTGGTTCTAATTTAGTAATTGATTATTAATTATTAAATGATTATTAATAATCATTTCTCTAGTGACACAATGCTAGATGGTAGGGATGAAGAAGTCCCTGCCCTAAGTTTATAGTCTATCAGAGGAAACAACATGAATATAAAGAAGCCTGTATAAAATAAATAGAAGATCCATTTATGGGGGTACTGACAGTTGGGGGATCAGGAAAGACTTTATATAAAAGATGATGCTGGAGCAGGGTTTTTAAGGCAACAAGGGAAAATTAAAAGATCATTGTGGTGGGATTCCATCGCAAGTACTAGGGATGGCCAATGAAAATGGCAGTATAGGATCTTAAAAGTTAACCAGAGAAACTTATATTTGTTCCTAGAGAGAATGTCAAACTATTGAAATTTATTTAGTGGGAAAGTGAAGTAGACATTGGAACCTGGACCTTGGTAAAAATCACTTTGGTGGCATGTGGAGGAAGGGATTGGAGTTGGAAGACACTTGGGCAGGAGACTAATTAGGGTGCTATTACAGTTTAGGTGAGAAATCATGAGGATCTGTACAATGTGTAAATAAAAGGAAGATGGATACAAGAAATCTGGAGATAGAAACAAGAAGATTGGAGAAATGATTAGATGTGTGAGGTGAGAGAAAGTGAGGAATCAATGATCATGTCAAGGTGGTGTAGATGGCTCCCTATAAGGATAGTGATAAAACGATACGGGCAATGTCTTTTGATTCAGGTGTAAATTGGATTTAAGTGAGGCAGAGTTCTCTTCACTCTCTCTTCCAGTCTTTTCATACCAGTGGCAGAACAGAGTCAAGACAACTGGTCGACTCAAGACATCATGGATGACCTTGGCATCATTGATGTCCAACCAAGCCCTAACCATTTCCTAGGGCCTGCTTTAGCTGCCTTCATGGCCACTGGAAATAATTGTTTTCATTTACCCATTCCACCAGGGGAAGTCTTTACATGCTTGGGGTAGACATCCCCCTAATTCACCAATGAGTTTGAGACTCCCCTCTTTATGTATTTTTATTGGATTTTTTTTTATTTTACTGAAAGAATAGTAGTAACCTCAACAGACAGGCAAGTTTGGAAGAGCAGTGAGTTTCAGTGGAATTATATATATATATATATACCCAGATATATCCCCAGATATAGCTTGAGATATCTAATTTGAAATAACCAATAGATAGTTTACAATAACACACTGAAACTCAGGAGAGAAAACTGAATATATAGATCATTAAGTCATCTGCATGGAGATGATAATTGAGATCATGGGCAATAAGAAAGGGATAGAAGCGGGTCCAGGACAGAGCCAGGGGTACAGGTGATTACAGATGATTAATCAGCAAAGGAGACTGAGGAGTTATCAGACAGATAGGAGAACCAAGAGGGTAAAATACTATAAGAAGAGACTCTGTAGGAGGAGGTGACCAACAATGTCAAATGCTACAAAGAGGTCAACTTAATTATTCACTGGGCCTATCTACCCTTAGGAGATGATGAGTCTTATATGCAAAGAATAGCAAGAAATCCAGTGTCATTGGATTATGTAATATGTGGTGGGAAGAAAATTTAGCTCCTGATGGTAAAGGCTGGAACTTTACCCTTTACCCTTCTTCCTAGATTCAGTGATGGAGAAATCAGGTTCATTCTTTGTTCTTTTTCTTTTCTTTTTGTTTTTAGGTTTTTGCAAGGCAAATGGAGTTAAGTGGCTTGCCCAAGGCCACACAGCTAGGTAATTATTAAGTGTCTGAGACAGGATTTGAACCCAGGTACTCCTGACTCTAGGGCCGGTGCTTTATCCACTGTGCCACCTAGCCACCCCATCATTCTTCGTTCTCAAAGAGAACCAATGACATCAGGAGGGTGAGGTCTTGACTTGCAAGTAAACTGGATTTGAGGCAGAGCTAGGCAAGGTGATCAGTCTCACTCTCCCCTTCAGTCATCTGAGTCTGGTGAGGGTTCTGGATGCAGTGGGAGACCTTGGCCTTTTTAAGTTAAGGTCTTTCTCAGATCTCAGTTTGTCTAGGGCATTCACTGAGTAAGAATGGAGGCAAATATTCTCAAAATAATCGATCTGGGAGAAGACCCTCAGAATTTCTGGTCAGAACCAAAAGCAACTATTTACTTAACTTATTTTGAGTCTTCAAAACTCAAGTAACTATGTGAGGTTTGGACTAGGACTCAATTATTGGCCAACCAGTGAGAGTTCAAGGATTTGGTTTTCTAGAGCTATTTTTTAAGAAATCATAAATGAAAAATTACATGAGATAGAAGAGTTAATTGTCCCAATAAAAAAACAACCAAAACAAAAACATGATAGAATAAATGAATAGTGAAGAAAAAAAATCTACTCTCCCCAAATCCAAAAACTATAAACATTCAAAATTTATATTCCTTTTGATAGAGCACCCACATATAAGGGTATGACTCCCCACATGGACAGGAGAAAAGGAAGAGGAGCAGAGGAAGATGAAGAGGAAGAGGAGGAGATAGATAGCATCATTGCCCAGCTGGAATTGGCTGCTTGGGTCCCTGGGGCGGGGGTGGGGGGGAATAGCTATTACTCTCCTCAGATAGTTGTTTCTCAAAGAGCTCCAAAGACACCAGGAGAGTAAAGTCTTGACTTGCAAATGAACTGGATTTAAATGAGGTAGAGCTGTGTAGTCTTAGTCTCACTCTCTCCCAGTCTAGGCCAGGGGTCTTACTTAGTGTTAGGGAAAGCCTCTATCCACTTGTGGTGGTCATGGATGAAATGAGGTGTTTTCAAAGAATTCTAGTTTATATATGGATTGAACTAGATATCTTCTGGGGTTTTTTTCTCTCTGAGATTTTGTGGGTCGATTTCTTGTCTTTTCCATGATAACCAAAAGCAATACAAATTTGGAACATAAACACATTTGCAAAATGTCACAACAGTGGAGAATAGTGCAATGCTAGGAACAGCAAACTTCATAAAACAGTGAAAAGCAATGGGAGCAATTCTGTTATGTTTTAATGATCTTAAAAGAAGAAAGGGAAGTGTGGGGAAAAAGGAATACCCTAGGACCTGAGGGAAAGGAAAATAAAAAATATAATGGAGAGCCACATAGAGTAGGGAATGTAAGTAAATTATGCCTTATTACTCATGAGGACTTATGTGCAAAAAGGCAATGGAATATATAATTTAATACATGCTTAAGTGAAAAAGGAAGTAAGCTCTGTATGGGGCAAGAGCAAGAGAGGATAGAACAAAAGCCTGGGTGTTGTATCAGTTCTAATAGAGTATTAAAAGGTCTAGAAGAAAACCTTGGGAACCATGGGCAGGTCTTCTGCAGTGGATTTATGGCAGGACACAGAAATATTCATGTCAATGGGTTCATGGATCCATTGAAATCTGGAAGTAAACCAATTTGGATATATTACCCCATGAACTTACCTAGTCTTCCTTGAATTCATTTTTATTTTCAATCTTTACTATCTCTTGGAATAGTGCATTCCATAAACATAGACTTAAAAAGTAACATTTCCTTTTATTATAATAAAACGAATTTCTTCATTCAATCCTCAAGGGATGACTTTTAGTAAAAGCCTTTGTGAACTTGGCAAACAATTCATAGACATACCTTTTATGATTATAAATGTTTTGGCCTTAGTCTTAGCTTTCATCTTTCTATGGAGGTCCCTTCATTTTCTGGGTAATTTTAGTTGCATGTTTCTGCATCAGTTCTTGAGGAGCAACCAGATATGAAGAATGAGAGTAGAAGCATATTATTAGATCTAGCAGCCAGATGAACAATTCTTTTTTTCTCCAAAATGTGAAAAAAAGAGAATGTGATACTAATTTCACATTCATGTGCCAAAGCAACTTTCTGTAATACCTGGATACATATGAGGTAATTTTTAGATTCTTACATTCTTTCAAGAATTATATTTGGTACAAAAAAAAAAGAATTATATTTGGTACAAATATCCAGCTCCTGGACAAGGAGAACATTTTTATGATTTTTCTTAACCATCCAGGAATCCTAGGGAGAAAGGAAAATCCTAAAATTCATTATGTATACAATGCCAAATAAACAACTGAAAAGTGGGAAAAAAAAATCCAACCTATTATTTACTTTTTCTAAACCATGTAAATGATCAAAGTTTCTTCAGTGAATGGACTGATTACTTTCATTCCTAGAGTGTTCATCCACGGAAAAACACATTATTGAAATGTTTATATTTGTATCTAAACATAAATACAAACTAGTTTAAAATATTTACATACTCATTATCTCAGAACTGTTAAATGGAGAATGTAAATAGACTACATTGTATTAATTTTTAAATTTGCTGGTCTGGATCTCACAAGTCATTCCCAATCATCCTTTGCTCTACTCCTAAGGGGGGTCATTCTCTTTTATAGTAGCAAATTCTCCAGTGTCTTTAAGGATATGACTTTATTTTTCACAGTAAGAATCTTGAATCTCCATCAATTACTTTTTCTGTGATATTTTTAAGGTTTATAAAAACAGATGTTTCTTATTCAAAGAAAAGTGGCATGTGTGGAGAGGGGAGAGAGAAGAAAGGAAAGAAAAAGAAAAGAAAAAAAGAAATTTAGGAAGAAAAAAACCCTGAAGAAATAGTATTCTGCTTGAGAGGATAAAAATGAAACTTTTTTAGGTTTTTGTAAATGAAACTTTTAATGGAGATGGAGCTTTAATTCGTATTAATTTTGTTTAAATGTTTAATTTTAAAAAAGTCCCAAGACCATGAGTTTAAAACAAGAAAGAATATATTTATGCAATACTATTAACTCTCTATACACAAGATAAACATATATTTCAAATGCCTTTTGTTTTTAACCATAGTCATCAATATTACAGTTATTTCCATTTTCCCAAAACACAAAAATGAATGACTATATTTGTTTTGTTTACATGACTAAAATAAACATATTTAAATTATAAACAATTAATGAGTGGTTCTTTTTGTTTGCAGAGTCCACTCTTTTAAGGCTTAATTCCAGAAAGTTTGTAGCTTCTGTGAGGACACCTACAAAATCAGCTATTTTTTAAAATATATTTTTGGATTATATATATATATAAATACATACATATATATATATAAATATGTATTTATATAAAGTCCTCTCTATCTAGTTATATCCCCCAAAGTACTTAAAAAAAGATTATATGCAATTTTGGGGAAGTTATACATTAAGGAAACCAAGAAAATCTTGAAAACTTATTTTACTATTATAGTAAAAAAAAAAAACCTGGATTAATTGAAACACAATTAATCAGAACTTCAATTAGCCACTACTTTTAGAGGGTACGAGTCTCTATGTGACTTGTACCTGTTCAAACCACAAGACCTGTTCAAAATTCAAATAAACTCAAGAAAGAGGCTGTGGAAGACCTGAAGTCCAAGGCACTGCTGAGGTTGACTAGTTAACTGAAAGGATAACCAAAGTTAAGTCCCCTTACAAGGGTAGGGGAACTGAGTACCAACTAGGGAGGATAGGGGAAAAAGGAAAGGGACCAGAGTCAAAAATGAAGGAAAGCAAGGAAGTTGAAACTAGGAGTGGCAAGGATGGAAAATGTGGATAAATTAAGAGAAAATTGTGCTCAGTGGTCACAGCTTCTATATGTTCTTCACTCATTTACTAAAATGAGATAAAACCATAAGAAAGATGTGTTTCAAAAACTTGTTAAGGGAAGTAATCTCTGAGGCAAGGAAATCATTCTTCAATCCTCAAGCCTTCCAGTTAATTGAGGATTAGTGGGTATGGCTTCTTTTTCAAGCATTTCACCATGTTCAGTATAAAACTGATAAAGGATTCCCCACCCTTGCTAATCCTCCGATAGTTAAGATAAATCTAAAAGATGAATGATTACAGTGAATACCTGTCTGGGCTCTCTGAAATTAGATAAGTAGATTCTTAATTTGAGAAATCTTACATTTGTCTCCCTCATTCTGTAAAGAAAAATTGTAAAATGAAA
The DNA here is from genome assembly GCF_037893015.1 of Macrotis lagotis. Lineage (NCBI taxonomy): Eukaryota > Metazoa > Chordata > Mammalia > Peramelemorphia > Peramelidae > Macrotis > Macrotis lagotis. The sequence continues at coordinate 159,529,084 of NC_133663.1, forward strand.
CAAACCTCCCTAAGTACTTTTGACTTTGCACCTTGAAGTGATATCTAAAGCTAAAGTTTTTGTCTTTGTCATATATAAAGTCCTTCAAATGCACATGTATTCAAAATGACTCTAAAGCACAAATTATTTCTGTTACATTTTCTTCCACCCTCTGGGACTATTTTATAATAAGGACATGTAATAAGTGTAAACTTATAAACATCAAAAAGAAAAGATGAGACTTCAAGTGGCAACTTCACATAACATTCAAGTAATAGAATCCCTGATGCTAACTGAAAATAATATATACATTTGAGACAGTTAAAAAGTCTAAGTATGAAAGGTTTCTTATGTCAGCTTTGGTTTGAAGTCTGTGAGGCACAATCACCTGGTTGACTCCTTTGATTTGTTTGAAAAACAACAAAAAAAATCAAACAGAAAAAACACAAGAACCATGGCATTTAAATAAAAATGAGAAATAATCTTGTTTTGTTAGCACTTAAAATTATTGGGTGAAATCAGAAAACATTTACATCAACTAACAACATATGGTACATAAATATATGTTTTTATGTTGAGGATAACAAAAATACAATCTAGTCACATAGTGCAAAATCACTGTTAAAAGCAGTCCATCTGCTCTTGGAGGATCCCATTAGAGCTTAATGATCTGGACATAATATTTCCATTCTTCTGAGATCATAGTGCTGTCTCAAAAACAATTAGACCTGAGGTCTGCTCATTTGAAGAGTTTTGAGTAACTTCTGGATAATTCTTCCTGAAGTACACCTGAAAAGAAAAACAGTTCAAATTTTAAAAAAAATCACTTTTTTAACCCATTTATGACTCATGTCATAGTTCCTAAGTCACTCTTTTCTGATCCTTTGGAAGATGTAGGTTTATAGCCCTTGTCTGACAAATCAAAATAGGTTCAATGGTTAGAGCAGAATTAAAAAAAAATCCAAAAACAGGTGTTAATTCTGCTGAAAAATCAATCCCATTAAAATCCTTACCAGGGTTAGCCTGAGCAACTTGTCAAAAGATCCACTTTAGTTCTGATATTCAGATTTATAGATGTTTTTATCATGACCTTAAACTGCTAAGTAAAATCATTTTTACTGGCTCAAAACACGGAGATAAATTAAAAACAGGATGACAAAAGAGGCTGTGAAATCTAGCTTCTGCACAAGGATTTCTCATTTTCACACATAAAATGAGCACAATGGATTTGGATGTTAATATCAGGTTGTAATCCCTATATTTTATAAACTATGATTGACAAGCATTGAAACTCCAGAGTATATGTATGAAATGTCCCCGGCGTTTAATTTGTGTAGTTATAGGGCCTATAGAAATGTGATCTGGGGATAGGGCACCACAATAATGAAAGGAGAAGCAAAGACTTGAACAATGACTCAACCAAGCAACTTCTCTAAAATGTAAGATGATACCAAATAATAGGACAGTTCTTTGCCAAGCCTTTGAGTTCTTGAATTCTACCAATTTCTAGCTGAACTAGAAGAGATACAGGTTTTCTGATAAATGTATAATCAGAACATAAAGGAAATGAAATGCTGTCAAGTCTCTCTGTTCCACAATCATCAGTTTTTAGCAGCTGTATCATATCTCTGTTCCTTGACAGATGCGCATAACAAAATGAAATAATGTCAAGACTTGTGTGCTCTTATCTAAAAATGTGTTTGGGTGAAAAAGGACTTCAAATGTAATTTTTTTTCCCCAAAGAAGAATGTGCAAAGTTTTGTTTGAGTCTTTAAAACTGAAAATGCACCATCTATCTGAGGCTGACAAGTGTCATGAGCCAGGGATCATATTCATACTATTCTTGGGGCCATTTTGTAAAACCTGACTACAAATGTATTTGTGGGCGCCATCAACAAAGTGATGGTTAGATATAATCGACTTTGCATGTGAGAGGAAAAAAATCTATTAAAACACTCGTGTATTATGTGTAGCTTTCTTTTTTCCCTGTTAATTTCAGTGCTACCCTAAGATACATCCTTACATATAAAAATACTGTATATTGAAATATCACTTAACAAGAAAAATGAAGGGAATTTTGCACTGAGGATTGAACACAACCTGGATAAAATCGATATATAGCATTTTTTGCTTGCAAAGGATTTAAAGCTATATTTTCTACTGAAAAGAAACTTCTTAGTTGAAGTGTCATCCTGGTTCCCCATCCCACCCTCCTCCCAAATGCTAATGCCTTTCCCATACAGGGTTCCCTGCTATTTCCTTTGCAACTGTTCTATATACCTATATGCATATTTGTTATTCCTCTATTAGAAAGAATGTGTACCAAGGGAAGACACTTTTCTTTCTGTCTTCATTTGTCTTACACTTAGTATAGCATTGAATAAATGCTTCATTTTTGATAAGCATAAAGTTCATACCAATTGTGGGGATTCATTTCATGGTTTTTAAAGCTATTCTGAGAAAGAGGGGCTTATTTTAATGGAGGCAAATTTTAAGCAGTTATGTTGTTTTATATAAATATATGCAGTAACATATATGTATGCACAAACACACACTCAAAAAGGGGTGACTTTTTTTCTAAAGAGAACTAACATGGACAAAAGAATAAATAATGAAACCATCCCTTTTTCCCAGAAGGGAAAATAACATATAGTTTATTCACAAAATATTGAGACTTTCAGGAGGGAACTCCTAAAAAACTAAGTATGCAATCATGACATTTTTTTAAATAACCATCTCAATATAAAAAGGGAATCATTAGACTTGGGTTCTAATATTAACTCTGTCACTACTTAGTTGTGTAACCTTAATCTCTTGTCACTTGCCTTCAGTTTTCTGACCAGTAAATGAAAGGATTGCATAGAAGAGTAACTGAGAGTTCTTTCTAATAGTCTATGATTCTAAAGTTACCTTAGAATTTGAGGCTGAAATGCTTCCTTTAAATAAAGAGCTAGCCTTGATCTGTCTCTGTCACCTCTCTAAAACAGTTGGTATGTGTTTATGTTATTCCTCTCTTAGAAAGGAAGTGCACCAAGGGGAAAGACTGTTTTTTTTTGGCAAGGCAATGGGGTTAGGTGACTTGCCCAAGGTCACACAGATAAGTAATTATTAAGTGTCTGAGAGTGGATTTAAACACAGGTACTCCTGACTCCAGGGCCAGTGCTCTACCCACTGTGCCACCTGGCTGCCCCGAGAGAGACTTATTTTATTTCTGTCTTTATATGTCTTTTTTTAAGTCTTTCTTTTAAAAAAACGAGACCCTAGGCAGTTTCTTAGATAAAGATTATATATCTCAAATATATAGAAATCTGAGTCTAATTTTAAGAATGAGTCATTCCCTAATTGATAAATGGATCAAGGAATCAAAGAAGAAATCAAAGCTACAGGTAGTCATATAAAAAATGTTCTAAATCATTAGAGAAATGCAAATTAAAACATCTTTGAGCGATCACCTCTAAGATTGGGGATTTTTGGAGAGGATATGGGAAAAGTTCAATACTACTACACTGTTGGTAGAGCTGTGAATTGATTCAACCATTTTGGAGAGCAATCTAGAATTATGACAATGAGTTATAAAATTGAGTATACCCTTTGACCAATAATACCACTATCAGGTCTGTTTCCCAAGGTAATCAGGGAAAATGGAAAAGAACCCATATATTCTAAAATAGTTAAAACAACTCTCTTAGCAACAAATGAAAGAAAGTTCTAAGTCATTAATGGCAGGAGAAAAGCAAATCAGAACAAGTCTGATGACTCAACTTATACCTCACAGTATGCAAGGATGACAAAAGATGAGAATAGTTGATACTGGAAGGCTTGTGAGAAGATAGACAAGTTGAGAGATTGTTGGTGGAGTAGAGAATTGGTCAATCATTTTGGAAAGCAATTTGGAATTATGTAACTAAAGTGACTAAAATGTCAATATCCTTTGACTAGAGTATCTATAACTAGGCTTATATTCTAAGAAAGTCAATGATAAGAGAGTTTCCATATGCTCCCAAATATTTAAAGCATCCCTTTTGTGATGGTAAATAATTGGAAATAAGATAAATGTCCATCAATTAGAGTGATTAAATAAATTATTGTACACAGATTAAATGAAATATTACTGTGCTATAAGCAACGACAGTGAAAAGACCTACAGGAACTGATGCAGAATGAATTAAACAGAATCAAAAAACCAAAATACATAATGATGGCAACAAGGTAAGAACCAGTTAAAAAAAATCAAAAGTGAATGTTGCAAAACTATAAAGAACAAGCATGGCTTCAAAGAAGAGAAATTGGAGACAAAACCACCAAAAATATATCTGCAGAAGTACTTTGAATGTTAAGTTCAGACATTTTCAATGTATTGATCAGTTATGCTAATTTTCCATTATTACTTTTATCTCTAAAAATATTGTTTATCATATGGGAGGAACAGAGGGAAAAATTATGGTGATGTAAAAAAGATTCTCTTAGAGTTGCTTGGGGGCAGTTTAATATTAGTGACTTTTAGAGTTGGTATGTCTGGTTTTTTTAAGGTTGTTTTTTTTTTTTGCAAGGCAAATGGGGTTAAGTGGCTTGCCCAAGGCCACACAGCTAGGTAATTGTTAAGTGTCTGAGACCGGATTTGAACCCAGGTACTCCTGACTCCAGGGCCGGTGCTTTATCCACTGCGCCACCTAGCCGCCCTATTAGTGACTTTCTTAGGGTAAAAAAATCAGTATAAATTAGGGATATGATCACAAGACACTCTGCCACATTGTCTCACTAAGCTTTCATATACTATTGGAAAATGCAAATTGTCAGATCTGGAATGTATGTCAGTCAATGCTTGGTTCAGTCTTTTTCTCCTTCCCAACTTCCTTCCCTCATACTAAGAAGCTTCAGCATTTATCTTCTCAAACATCTAACCTCACAGTTCCTCAACTATGTGACCTACTCTTCTGTTCTAACTTAGCCACACACAAAGATGGTCATACCCTTGATCTTGCCACGAATTCTAAAAGTCACTTATCTGAACTCAATCTATTATAATTCCATCTCTCCTTCAGGCCCATAGCCCAAGACCCCATTCTTGGTTCATATCATGATCTAGGCCTCTCAGTTCTTTCCCAGACCATCACTAGCAAAATTCCCCTTTTACCACCTTCATCTCATGGCGAACCAGCTTGCTTCTACACTATCCTCCTCTTATGAATCCTTTGCCTTCTTATTGTATCATTGATCTTAGTCTGTTAACACCTCAGTCTCTGATTACTCCCACCATCCATCACTTTAACTACTACTCATGTATTGTTGAGGGAAGCTAGAAAGAAAGAAAAAACAAGAAATAGTATTGTTTTTGCTATCTAACATCAACTAGGTTCTCAGTACTGCAAGGCAATCCTTTTATATCTTAGTTCACTAGCCCACTCACCACAGTAGCTCTTCCAAATCTTTTTATTCCTCCTCAAATCTCCCATGATTCTACCTCCTCCCATTTTCTCAACTTGAAACCTCTCCTGGAACCTTATTAGAAAAATAAAGATTCATTCTTGGAGAACTATCTTTCCTTCCACCTGCCTCCTCATCTCACAATATCCAGATACCTTTGGCCACTATCTCCAATTTCACTCTTGTCTCACATGAGGTAGAGCTTCTCTTTACCTTGTACATGCACAGTGATGGCATTGTATAGTCTTCCCCAGCAGATTAAATTCTCTATTATTTTCAGCTTTTTAAAACTAATCCTTAATCTTTCTATTTACTGGTTATTTCTTTGAAATATACAAAGATCCTCAACTTCAAAAATTCACTTGATTCATCCATCCCCACTAGATACCCCACATCTCTTCTCCCTTTTGTGGCTATACTTTAAAAAATATTATTCTGAACTTCATATAACAAGCATTTTCATAAGTTGCCCAAAGAGTTATCAAAGTGTCTATTTAGCCTTTGACCCATCAATGTCAATAACAGGTCTGTCTCCAAGTATGATTAGATATAATACAAAATATGTTCTAAAGTATTTATAGTCACTGTTAGTGGTAGTAAAGAACCGAAAATTATAGGGATACCTGTCACCTGGAGAATGGTTGAACAAGTTGTGGTATATGCTTGTGATGTTGAGAAGGTATTCTCTAAGGGTCCTCTCTTCACTGCTCTTCTCTCACTCTTTTCTCAACTCTCTACAGTTAAAATTCCATCTGAAGATGGAACACTACTCACTCCAAAAGTGAATTCATTATGTTTTTTAACCTGCCTAATCTAATGAATCTTCATCCTCTCTATAATCTGACACTGTTGATCACCTTTTCCCTCCTTGATACTCTTTTCTATCTCCTAACTATCTGACTGCTTCTTCTAAGTTTCCTTGGCTGGATCTTGTTCTAGATCATGTCCCTTAGGGCTGTTCTTGACTTTTCTCTCTCTACTGTTTTACTTGGTGATATCATTAGCCCCATAGATTCAGTCATCATCTTTATGCTGCTGATGATCTTTGATCTGTTGTTTTATTTTTTATCTTAGTTATATTTTGTTTTTTCCAATTACATGGAAAGATAGTATTTGACTTTCACTTTTGTAAAATTTTAGCTACAAATTTTTCTTCCTCCTTCCCCCAGACAGTAAGCAATCTGATATAGATTACACATGCACGATCATGTTAAACATATTTCCATATTAGTCATGTCATTAAATAAGAGTCAGAGAGAAAGGGAAAAACCATGAGAAGGAAAAAAAAAACAAATTTAAAAAAAGTGAAAATAGTATGCTTTGCTTTGAATATAGATTCCATAGTTCTTTTTTCTGGATGGATGGTATTTTCCATCACAAGTGTTTTAGAATTGTCTTTGATCACTGTACTGTTGAGAAGAGGTAAGTCTATGATAGTTGATTATTACACAAGTGTTGCTGTCATTTCTGGTTTTGCTCACTTCACTCAGCATAAGTTCATTTAAGTCTTTCCAGATTTTTCTGAAATCTGTCTATACTACTGATTTTCAAATGAACTGATCAGTTCTAATCTTTCTTCTGACTTCCAGTCTTTCATCTCTGTATGTTCTGTAGACAATTTAAATTCAACATGTCCAAAAGTGAATTCATTATTCTTATTCCCAAATATTTTCTCTCTTTCTAACTTCCTTATTACTACTACTACTATGAAGTAATGATGGCTCATCTATGATGGTCTATCAGAGAGTGATTCAGATTGCTTACATCAGCTTTTTTGGAAAAGAACAATGTGGATCAGGAAAGTCTGACTGGGAAACACCTGTTTCCAGATGTTAAATTTCCTGTTGCTCAAGAATGAATCCTAATCTGTTGGAGTGAAAGCCTTGTTGACTTTGGCTAATTCCCATGATTTTACAGTTTTGATTGATGCACTCATGTTTAATGTTTTTATATTGGAAAAGCCGACAGTTTGAAAGCTAGAACTCATAAATGCTGAAAGTAGAGATAGCTTATCAAGAGGTTCTCAACTTGAATGAGAATTTCTCTGAAGAGGCCAGTAAGCTAAGGAGCAGATTGAAAATTTAGTTATTCTAGTACCTTGTATAAGAGATTCCTAACAAAAATCGTTTAAAAAATTAGTCAAGAACTCCTATCAATGCAAATCAGCTTTATTGTGACTGTGGTTTGGAATAACAAAAAGAACACTACACTGGATTACTTAGATGATCCACTGCTATTCCAAGGCACTGATGAAATCAACCACCTTCAATTTAACAGAATGAGACATACATTTTAAGATGAAGCCAATGAGGAGATCTATTTTGCTTGATTGTATAAATTTGATACACATGCTTTAGTCTGGGGTTGGTGAGGATGATGAAGGAAGAGAAGGGGATATGGTTCACCAAATTGCACAATATAAATATCATGGAATATTATTACTATGCTATAAGAAGGATAAATGTAGTGAAAACAGAGAAACATGGAAAGATCTACATGAAGTGACAGAAACTGAAATAAATGTTGTCAAGAAGACAACATACCCAATAATTACAGTTTAAACAGAAAGAAAAATAATACAATAAAATGAATGTTGCATAATTACAAAGAAGTATGACTTAAAGAAGAGATGTGAAGATACTTCCCATCCCATCCCATTGCAGATGTGAGATTCACAGTATTGAACATATTTTCAGACTTTCTCAAAGTATTAATAAGTTTTGTTATCTCTCTTTTTATTGTTTTGTCTTAAAATATGCAATATGGGATGATTCTCTGGGAATTAGGGACATATTGGGAGAAATCATGGTGATGCCAAAAAAATACAACAAAAAAGGAAAACAATAAGAGCTTATTAACAAAAAACATTATGCAAGCAATCTGAAGGGCAGATTGGATGGTAGAAAGGTCACTTAGGTAGCCGCTAGAATAGTCCAGTTTAGAATGTCATGGTTATTTGGGCAAAAAAGTAGAAAGGATTTAGGATCCAAAGGACACTGCAAAAGCATTACCAAATATAATAATCTCAAACCAGAATTTAAAAAATGAATAACAAGAACTAGCAAAGTTGCAAAATGCTTTAAAAATTACAAACATTCTTTTACAAATATTAGCTCATTTGATCCTCTCCACAACCCCTGGAAAGTAGGTACTATTATCTTCATTTTACAGATGAGGAACTGAGAATGACAAAAGTTGAGTAACTTGACCACAGTCACACATCTAGTAAATGAATATGAACTTGGGTCTTTCTGACTCCAGGTCTAGTGTTCTATTCACTGTGTCACCTAATTGCATATCTAATCACATTGTTCTAATTGTGAATATTAATCATTTTAATGAGAGCAAAAGGATTTTATATTATTATATAATAATATAAATTATTTTAACATATTTCCTTAAAACAATTTTATTGTAACTTTTATAATGTGCACATTAGTGCAGTAGTATACTATAAGTAATTATAATCCTAGGTTGGCCTAGCTATGTCCATTTCACCAAACATGAAGATACCCTGAATGACCTTTGGAGATTATCCAGATTGCTGAGCACTGAGCATTCTGTATCCCTTATCACATGGTCAGGTATAGGTTCCTTTGATTGATTATCTGTGTCTTTAAAACTAGCAGACTAAGGTCACCCTCTATTGACTATGCTTTCTGATTCAATTTTTGATTTAGACTCTTTCTTGTATCCTCCTTGCTGTGCATTCACCTGCCATATGGGTGACATGAACCAAACTGTTAAGAGGGGAAGGACTTCTTTCCCCTGCACTATTTCTTTTACTCTAGACCCTAAAAATGAGATTGGGCATGTTTCTGTTCTGTTCGCTCCTTGCAATCCCACTGGCTAGCCAAAAATCCACTGGAGCCAAAGTGATGACCTTAGAGCCAGCAATGTAGAAGAGATGACAGAGTCAACCTGGCATGGAAACCCTGAGAAGCCAGGGTGGCTGAAATTTGAGCCCTAGGGGAGTTTTGGTCTTGGAATTGGAATGGTGTTTTACAGTAACTAAACTAAACTCTAATCCCCCTCTCTCTTCTCTTGGGGAGTAATATATATGTGATATATTTTGAAATAAATACTTCAGTGTAAAAATCTAATTTTTGGCTAATAGAAGTGGGGTCTATTTGAGGGAATACAAAGAGGGAATCATGTATGGGAGCCTAGATACTCCCCAATTCACTGAAGGATATGTTCTCGGAGGAAGGAGTGAAATATAATATTGTTGGCCTTCAGGCAGAAGGGGCCAGGCTGGTCTGTTAACATAATTTACATGTGACTATATATTATATATTATCCCCTGCCTCCAATTTTTATTGATAAGGTTGTGCAGTCAAAAAAATTTAATATCCTCTGAAATAAGACCTAGATCACCTGCAACTTGTAGGCCTCTTAAAAACAGGAGGTCCCAGAGTAAAAGAGAGAACACTAGACTTGGAGCCCATAGAAGACCTAAATTCAAATATGGCCTCAGAGTAATTGTTTCTTAATCTTTTTTCAGTCATGTTTGCCTTTTGGTGATCTCATTTAAGGTTTTTCTCAGCAACTTATTTGCCATTTCCTTCTCCAGTTCATTTTGCTGATAAGGAAACCGGGGCAAACAGGGTTAAGTGACTTGCCCAGTGTCACTCAGCTTGTAAGTATTTAAGGTCAAATCACAGAGATGATTCGATTCTTTCTGATTCCAGGCCCAACACTCTATCCACTTTCTTAAATTCTCTGGGCCTCAGTTTTCTCATCTGTTAAAAAGAAGATGAAGGACTTTCTAGTCTCTGAGGCTCCTTCTAGTTCTAACATTATGATTGTATCATCCTCAGAGTACTGAGTGTGTACAATTATTACTATTTTTTCTTTTTAATTTCAATTTTTTTTCTCCCCTTTACTTTATCGCTCAAGCGAGTCTATATTTTTTGGGGGGAGGGGTATTTAGTTTATTCTTAAACAAGAATATTTTATTAATGTACATAAAAACATTATTTGTACAAAATGAGAATAAATATTAAATATAACAACAACAACAACCAAGAAAGTTCTCAGTAGAAAGAACCAAGCTCTGCACCTACTTTTGTAATCTTGCCTATGTTAAGGTACTTAATTATGAAGACAGATAAAGCCTCTTCAAGTCTTTTGTAGCCTCATAATTCTATGGATATGCCAAACAAGTAGCAATGCAATCACATGAAATGCCTAGGATCTTGACTTAAGAGAAAGTTGACTGATTCCTGAGTTAACAATTTATTTGTTTGGAGGAAGATCACTGTCAGGTTTCACCCAGAACATCGATGATAATTCTAAACTCAGGATGAGAAAACATCAAATAAACTTCTGGCTGTATAAATTCTATTGGTAAAAGTAAGAGTACCCTGAGGGGCCCCCTTCCCTCTCTCCTTTCCTTCTCTCTCTCTCATATATATATATATATATATATGTGTGTGTGTGTGTGTGTGTGTGTGTGTGTGTGTGTGTGTGTGTGTGTGTATTTATACACACACATATATACACATATCTAAATATGTGCATATGTATATGTATATTGTCTATCTATCTTAATCTACCCATCTATCCATCTATTTATCTCTCTGTCTGTCTAAGTATCTATCCCTCTATCTCCCTAGTAATTAGTAGTCAAAGCCCCATTTCGGTGAAGGAAAAAAGTATTGAAATATCAGTAGTAAAACTGATAGGGATACTTAACTTGTTAGGCATTATTAATCTTAGATTAACCTTGGCATTTCCACTGTGTTTTGCAACTTGTTCCAAAGGAAGTTAGTCATTTACTATTCAGATCTAAGGCCCTTCAGGCCATCCTGAAGCTACCTGTGGGAGCACTGTGTGTTTTGAATTAGCCTGACCCCAAGAAATACCAAGCAGCCATGATACTACCACAGACTTCACTGATGCCAGTCATTCCTTTGCCATGCTGGGAATTCCTCCAAGCCTCCATGTAGGACATGTATCCTACTCCGGTAATTAGGTAGCATTGATCCTTGAGATATACATAAATAAAATGAGCAGCCACAAATCAAGTGGGTAAAAATCATGATCACTGTCTACAATGGTCTATGTGCAAAGGCAGAAGGGTTTCATTTTTGCAAATTCAACAAAGGACATGCTGGAGATTACCATAGGAAGAAACATGATTTAAATTAGTCTGTGTTGCTTATTCAAGTAACCAGACAATGTCCTTAGGGCCAATGAGTTCTTAATTCTTTGAAAGGAAGGTCTGCAACTCCAGATCTAATTTGGCTTTCTCTGGCCCAGTGGTTTCAGTGCACTAGGGACTAGATTGAGGGGGAGTTCGTTAAAGGTCTGGTCATGCCCATGTAACCACCAGAGTCTTTGCAGGTTTGAAAATATTTTCTATGAGGTTCTGGTACTCCCCAGCTAATGTGTTAAATATCTGTCAACAATCAAATAGTGGCCCCAAACTAACCAAGCAGAACTTACATATTACAGGCCAACTCCAAGGATATGTATATCTTTATCTACATCTAGAGATATATACATATCTATATAGGCCCATACACATAGTATATACATGTGTATGTACACATACCAGTATATACTACCAAAATATTTATTAAATACTTGAATGCTAATATCATAACATATTCTCCTGTGGGGAAAAAAGTTAATCTAGATGTTTTATGAGTACATTCCATTCTTTAAACTGTTAACAGCAGTTAAACAAAACTCTATAGTGGACTTGAAACACCTATTACAGTATATTTGAAATATATACGAAATGCATGTGCACACACACACAAATATATGCTTGAAATATATATCATTATATAATATTGTGGCTTCCATTCCAACATTTTCATATTAGTTTTTTAAACTATTATATAAATAATTTAATGAAATATCAATCAACAACCATTTATTAAATGCTTATTATGTGTCACAGACTGGATAAAGAAAAATAGTCCCTGTCCTAAAGGAACTACCATTCCATCAGAAGAGAAGTCTAATAAGAGGGTTAAGGTAAATGAAGGAGCTGTCTCCCTACTCAGGAGGGAATTATTCTAAGAATAACATTCCTAATGATGATAATGATGATGATGATGAGGAAGATGTTTGCCCTTCATTCTTGAAGAAGACCAAGGCTTCAGGGAGGTGATGGCATGACAAGTACATGAATTGGATTTGAGTGAGGGGGTGCTATGTTAAGTCACCAGCCTTGTTTTCACCTCTGGAAGCATCTGAGTCTGGTGGCCAGATATGACTCAGGACAACTGGAAATGGCCCTAGATGCAAGGCAATCAGAGTTAAGTGACTTGTCCAGCGTCATGCATATTGAATGTGTTAGTTGAGTCTGAAGAAGGCCACTGGACTGAAGGCAAGCTGAACCCAGATGAGGTCAGAGGGTAACAAGAGGAAGGGTTCTTCCTTTAGGAGAGTGTCCTGGGCTCCTGTGCTCCTTGAAGATGCATCTCTAAGTATGGAGAAGCTATAGATATTCTATGAAGAATTTGGTAAAACTCTCCAAATTACATTAATATTTGCAAATCTGTGCATGGGGGGAGGGGATGGCAAACTCACATGCTAGAGAATATGGGTCAGGATGAAGAGATGAAAAACAACCAAGTCCTACAGATCCTACAGAAATCTCATACCTACATGCAACATTTAGGTGTTCCCTCACCCTCAGAAAGCTTTGCTAGTGTTTTATATGTGAGAATTCTTTTAAAACCATAGTTCATAAATCTCTAGTGAAATGTACATTTTTATAAATCAACCAGAAATTATAATAAATCCTTAGCAAAGGCTCTTCATTTTCATTAGCATATATTTAGATCTGAAAATAAAATAAATCATGTATGATATTTTTTAAAATGTTAAATGATTTGTAAAAATAATATTGCTTATGTGAATAGAGCACTGGCCCTGGAGTCAGAAGGATCTGAGTTCAAATCCAGCCTTAGACACCTAATAATTACCTAGCTGTGTGGCCTTGGGCAAGCCACTTAGCCCCATTGTCTTGTAAAAAGAAACCTAAAAAAAAATCTAAAAAAAAATACCACTTATAGGGCATTTTCCTCATGACAGACCTGTGAAGAAGATGAGATTATCATCTCCATTTTAGAGAGGAGAAAAATTGAAATACAAGGTAAAGTGACTTACATAGTGGAGTTGGGACCCAAATGACTCATTTGTTTTCCACTATTCTATGCTGCTTCTCTCTTAAATCAAATCCATATCTTTAAAATAAATACAATTCTAAGCAAAATTTTGCCAGGCAGACATATTTTCCTCTTGCTGAGTCTTTGCAGGTTTCGTTTCAAATTGAGATGTATTTTTAAGACCCAGTTATGAAGCTATGACCCTGAAGGTTTATAATTGGAAAAGCTTAACTACAGTTGCCTTTAACTATAGTGAAAAACAGTGTTTGCTGAAAGGCTGTGGAGGGTAAAAGTGCAGCGTCAGATGCTAATTACACCTTCTTGGCAAAATCTTACCTGCTTTGCTGTTTCAGTCAGGATGGTGGCTTCAGTCTTGCCTGTTTGTTGCACCATCTTATAAAAAAGGCTTTCTTTATTTTGGAGTAAAACATATGGCTCATCATATTCTTTCAATCTTCCTGCATCCAAAACCTGTTAATCAGCAAAAGCAAACATCTTAAAACACAATGCTTTGCAGCAAGGCATTATAATGAACATAATATTTCGGAAGAGGTTAAAGAGGGAGACAGACAAGAGATCGTCTATTTAGGTGGTCCAGCTGAAGAGACTGTTCAAAAGGTCTGATTATACCCCATTGCTATTCAGCAAAGAAAGATCTAACCCAATCTCTTTGAAGTTCTCTATTACTAAAATTATAATTTTTATAAAGTATGTCTCAAGTAATAGTCTTATTCCCAATCAATAAACATTCATTAATTGCCTACTATGTGTTAGGCATACAAAGAGTCTTACTAAATATAGTCCTTTGCTACTATTTGTAAGAACTAAAATAAAAACTTCCTGATTTTAGAAAACAGAAACTCTTAAGAATTTTATGGCTGCTAGATTATATTAATAGATCAGATGTAAATGGTGAGTAACATGGTGGAAAATATAAAGTGATATAGAGCTGGAGGCCTGACCAAGTCAACAAATACTTAGGAGAAGGAGCAAGTGTAACCTCTGAAATTTCATTGAGTATAAATAAGGGTATATGGGTCCCATTAGGAACTTGGGATACACTGGTCAAATATGCAGAAAATTTGGGTGGAATACACCACGGTTTAGGAATATAAAAGAGACACACTGTTCATGTTCTCTAGGAGTTTATATTCTAATTAGGGACAGGAGAGTGATGAAACATTAATGGGAAAAATGGTAGACAGGGAAGGTTATTTTAGTCTGGGAAGTCACAAGCAGTGTTGTACTTTTATATTGTAAGAGAGGGAAGCCAGGGCAACAGGTATCTCTCTGCACAGAAGAAATCTCCAGAAATTTTATTTTTTTTGTTTGAATAGGACTAAAGAATGGTGGCGAGGAATTGGATATTAAAGGGATGTCCATCAATTAAGGACTGGCTGTACAAGTTGTCGTGTGTGATTATGATGGAATATTATTGTTCAATGATGAACAGGATGTTCTCAGAAAAAATCTGGAGAGACTTACATGAATTGATGCAAAATGAAATGAGCAGGACCAGAACATTCTATATAATGTCAGTAATATTGTATGATGATCAACTGTGAATGATTTGGCTATTCTCAGCAATACAATGATCCAAAACAATTCTGAGGAACTTATTAATGTTATTCAATTCCAAAGAAAGAACTGATGGGAGCTAGAATATAAATTGAAACATACGTTTCCTTTATTTTTCCTGGTTTTTTTTTTTTGGTCTCTATTTTCTTGCACAAGACAACATGGAACTATGTTTTGCATGTGTATACATACATAGCCTATATCAAATTGCTTCCTTTCTCAATGAGGGGGAGGAGAGAAAGGGAGAGAATATGGAACTCAAGAGAATGTTAAAAGTTGTACATGTAATTGAGGGAAACACAAAAGTTAAATAAAAAAAAAAGAATGTGACTAAAGAAGAAGTAGTAGTACAAGATTCCAATGATTATGGTACACTTTGTTGTGGTTGTTCAGTCATTTCAGTTTGGGGCTTTCTTGGGAAATAAATTGGAGTGTTTTGCCATTTCCAGCTCATTTTACAAATGAAGAAATTAAGGCAATTGCAGCGTTAAATGACTTGCCCAGGGAGGTACAGTTAGTAAGCATCTGAGGCTAGATTTGAACTCAGGTCTTCTTGACTCTAGGCCTGGTGTTCTGTCCCCTGTGCCACCTAACTGCCTTGTCTGGTCTATCACACTGAGATATAACTAAATTTTGATCACTCAAAGGCTGCTTATCTATTTGCAGAATTATCTAAGTCCCTTTCTTTTCTCCTTTTGCTGTTTTTCTTTTGGTTATTTTGCCTCAATAATAGGACAAAGAAGGAGGGAAAGGAACTTTGTATTTCCCTACTTATTAGTGGCTTTGGTTAATGGTTTTGAGGTTTGGACTGATGGTGAGGGAAAACTAGACCAATTGTTCCAAATGAACCTCTTAAGTGTTTCCTGAGAATCTAAATTTTCAACTATTACTGAGAATACTGAGAAATATGAAAAAATCTCATACTGAGAACAGCAATGCGCTTAGGACAAATTTAGAATCTGTGATAAGATATTTGACATTTTTAAGCAGGATATATTTAAAAAATATATATCCAGGTATCTCAGTTAATTCTGTGCCACCTAATTTAATCTGAAATATTTATTAGATCCCATAAAGGATGCTTTCCTATTAAGCTTTTGTTTACTACAATGAATCATTGTTTAGGGTAGCTCTCTCAAAAGAGTTCAAGAATAATTGAATCTGTCACATCCAAATGATAATTAAGATCTCCTATAATTTGGCATTCCAATTTAGATGCCCTGAATGTATAATTTTCCTTAAGTATAGCATTAGAGAGTATAACCACTCCTACTGAAATTAAAGAAAATACCCAAATTTCTAAATACAGGCTCCACTCACATTAAGGACTGTGCAAATAAAATAAACCAAATGACTTGTTAAACAATAAACTGCAATCATTACAAGAAACATTCTGACTCCAGATTCACAGGAAAAGCAATAGAAGGCTTATGAAAAGCAAACTGTTCAAATATCTTATTCTTAATGGGGAAAAAGAGCCATTACTATTTATATCCTACAGTTGTTCAGTTTTGAATGAATTTATAAATTCTGTGGAAGGGTGTATGAAGGTGTGTATTCCTTAAAGTATGAATACCCTTTCAAAAATTATTTTTATAAATTGCTTTTGTCTGAATTAAAAAAGGTTTACAAATCATGAAAATATTTTCCTTAATTCTACTTTTATTAAAACTAAAGTTCTGCCCAAGACTCAAACTACATATTGACCTCTTATCATACTCATGTTCAAAAAAAAGTATATTTATTTCCACTTAATTATAAGAAAATATCTTTTATCAGAACAAACAATTCTTAACCTAATCACACAGAAATTGGGAATGCTCTGAAAACACAATTCACATTTATGTTCAAACTAAACAATAATATGAAAGGGGAAAACTAGGGAAACTCATAGAATCATAAATTTATGGAAAGAAAGGCCCCTGAAAGGTCAGCTAATTTAACTCTTTCATGTTATAGATGAGTAAACTGAAGGTCAGAGAAGGGAAGAAATTTGTCCAGGGTCACACAGCTAATAAGTGTAAGGCAGAACTTAAACTTAGATCTTCCTGGTCCCTCTTCAATACTCCATCTACTAGAACAAGCATGTCCTACATGACTGTAGACTGGCCACAAGATTCACACTTAAACAACAATGGGATTGTATGTTTGTTACAGTTACTTAGGGCTTCCTTAGCATAAGGCATTAGTGCTTAAGTCCTCTAGTTGATAAGAGCCGTTACCTTGATTTATACTTCTTGCTTTTGCTACTAAGGATAAAATTATGACTTCACTAGTTTTAACATTTTTAGTTTGATGAAATCATACTTCTTAAAATTGTAAAATGGAAATATACATCTCTAATCTTTTTTGCTGCAAGTCATATCAAAGTACGATATCCTTAAATGAACTGGAATTTTACATTCAGAGCCCGGGCATGATATGACAACTGCCTGTGAAAAGACTACTTTGATGGATGTCAGCTCTGACTTGTCCATGCAATAGATCTGACAGGAATGGGGCCACCATACTACAATTCCAATAAACAATAGGTCTACCATCAAATAAACTGGCAAATAGTGGGGACTTAAAAGGGGCTAGAACTATAATGTTGCATTTTATGAGATATAAAGTCAAGGTCAAATATTTCAGGCTTCTGGTATTCCTTAAAGTATGAACAATCTTTCCCAGAGCAGGCATTTTTATAAATTGGCTTTATGTGATTTAAAAAATCTTCACAAACTCATGCCAATATTTTTCTTAATTCCAATTCTATCTGGACTAAAATTGTGCCAGGGCTCAAACCACTTATTGAGGTTTGTCATACTCATCTTATAAAAGGATATTTAGGGGTGGCTAGGTGGCGCAGTGAATAGAGCACCGGCCTTGGAGTCAGGAGTACCTGGGTTCAAATTCGACCTCAGACACTTAATAATTACCTAGCCATGTGGCCTTGGGCAAGCCACTTAACTCCATTGCCTTGAAAAATCTGAAAAAAAAGGATATTTAATTTAATTATCAGGAAATATAGTTTATCAGAACAAGCAACCACAGAGATGGATTTAATAGAAAATAACGGCCATAGACTTGAAACTCTGTATTCACAGTACCTCATCAAGTATTTTGTTGCCTTGGACAGGGGGGTGATTGTTCATTGACAACATGGCACCATAATTCACTGTGTTGGTAAAGCAAGATAGGATTGAGATAGGTATGCATCATTTAAGGATCTGAGAGTCACCTAGCCTTTCAGATTACAAAATGAACCACAAAAAAAGAATTTGAGGAAATTTTAGTACTAAGAACTTTCCAGTGACTTAGAGATGTATGTAAACTGGAAAAGGAAGTCTTATGAAGCAGTGAGGAATTAAATGCTGTTTTCAATATTGTAGACAAGGTTTGCAATAAATTTGCAAAATAAGTATGGAGACACTTCCATTCTGGGATTTTGGTAAAAAATCTCAAGAACTGATCATCAGAAACTGCTTTGCTGAAGTGAGTTAGGGAAAGGCCTATTGCTGACCTGGATATCAGTCACATACAGTGCAAATACACTGATCCATTGTTGTAGACTTGAGACTTCTGAGTAAAAATCATTAAAATTATTAGCTCTGATGAGATGAGGAGAACCAGAAGAACACTGTACATGCTAAGAGCAACACGGGGGTGATGGTCAACCTTGATGGACTTGTTCATTCCATCAGTGCCACTATCAGGCACAATTCTGGGATATCTGTGATGGGAGAATACCATCTGTATCCAGAGAAAGAAAACCGTTATCTTATTATGTAATCTTGCTACCTCTTGTATTTTATTTTTTTTTCCCTTAAGGATATGATTTCTCTCTTATCACATTCAACTTAGATCAATGTATACCATGGAAACAATGTCAAGACTTAACAGACTGTGTTCTGTGGGGTGGTGGGGGTAGGGAAGTGAGATTGGGGGGGGAATTGTAAAATTCAAAATAAATAAATAAAATTTAAAAAATTAGCTCTGAAGTGAAGTGTCATCATTTTACAATTAAATGGAATACAAAACAGCAATAAAACTAAAACATCTTCACTGAGAGGAATTAGAAGGATCAGAGAATTTAGAAATGAATAAAACTCAGATACCATGTAGTTTAACACCTTCATTTTTGTAGGACAAGTCATTCAGTTAAGAAGCAAAAAATAAGGTGGAATCTATATCTTCAAGCTTCAAATTCAATGTGCCTTTTACTACAGACAGTCATTGGTGTTATGGCAATCATAAGGGTATGATGGGAGGAGGCATATTTCTGCAAGGATGGATGTAAATAGACAATGCAATTTTGCTATGATCATTGTCAAAAAGACTACCCTTGAAGAAAAACAAAAATGGATCTCCTATTTATGCAGCTTTTTATAGAATATGAGGTGCTCTCCTCACAAAATACCATTGAAGTGGGTACTGCAAATACTATTACCTCTATTTTGCAGATATGAAAATTGAAACCCACCTTGATGAGATGTTCTATCTTTATATCTAATGCTATTTTTATTATACCGTGCTACATCTCAAAGCAGTCAACCAATCAATCCACCTGAACCTGAGTTCTATTTTTCGCTATCCATATGATTTTGTGACATAAAACAAGCTATCTAACTTAGTATTTTAGTTTAATCAATAAACATTTATTAAGTACCTTCTGGGTTTGGGGGATTAGTCAGAGGATATCTTCAAAAATGTCAGATGTAGAATGTCTTATTCGAGGAACAGAAAGGAAGCCAGAATCACCAGATTGAAGAGTATGTGGTGGGGAGTGTAGTGAACCGGAAAAGTAGGAGGACGTTAAATTATGAAGGAATGCTAAATACATTTCATATTTGATGCTGGAGGTGATGGAGCCACTGGAATTCATTGAACAGGAGGGAGGTGACACAATCGTCATCTGAAAACTAAGTGATAATTTCAAACTCTGGTTGGAATAATCAATTTGAATAATCAAAATATTCCAGATCAAGGTATTTTGATTCAAAATACTTCCCTAAGACTTCCTAAGCATTTCTTTCAATAAGTGTCAATAAAGAGACAGTTCCTTATTCAATAACTTTCCTAACTGTTCCCAATTTTGCTTACAATTAATTTTCTATTCAACTTCTCCAGCCCTGCCCTCCCAACCTCCACTTGGTTTTACAGCATTGTTTTTAATGTTAACTATTGTTTTGTTTATTGCCCAGAAAACCTGGGAGTCATATCTCTCCAGACATTTTTTTTCATGATGCAAAAGGGCAAAAACGTGCCCTTGCATGTGGTGAAGAGTTCTACATAAAACCAGTAACAAAACATCTAGATAGTCTCTCTAAGGGTTCACAAAATTATAAATGTGGAAACAGTATTGAAATATACCTTTAAATAATTGACCCCTAGTTGTTGCTGTTTTTTCTCTAGGTATAAATTACATGCTGTATTTTTTTCAAAGATAACACCTCTGAAAAAGGGTTCTTGTTTATGAAGAGATGAGCATTGTGGGTGGGGTGTCTAAGGTTATGAAATCACATAGCTGACAGTAAAGATTAAAAAAAAAACCAAAAAAACAAAGCACAGTGACCAGGATCCTCTTTTGATCCCATTTTTTCTGTCTTAACTCTTATAGCAATCTCCAGTTGATGATAACAAAAAAAAAACTATCATTTAGACAACAATACCAATGGAAATTCTTTTTTAATGTTCCTTAAATTTCTTGCCCAGGGACAAAAGAAAGCAAGGACTGGGATTTTGAGGCAAGGCTGCTTGTGCTGTTGGCTAAGGAGAAAACAGGTTACAATTAACTACCTAATCCTAAAACTACAGCACAGGAGCTGTCTTCAATGGGAAGATAGTGGTATCAGGAGAGAGAGGATTTCTAATTTGTCTGTCTTGCTCCACTGTTTTGTAGCAACTGAGCAAATGAAGAAGATTAAATTAGCTGTCATTTATGACTATACTATGTTAAGTAAAGTTAAAATCAAGAGAATGACTTTATAAATTGGCATTCTAAGCCTAACAAATCAATGGCATTTAATGAACCAAAACTGAGCAAATCCCTTTGGAGAGTCAACATATAAACAAAGCTATTAATTAGGTCACAGTTATTTCCTAACAAGCCCTTTGTTTGATTTAGTTAGAGTAAACAAAACCATCTCCATCCTTCTTTGTGGAGAAGTATTCACCAGTGAAGCAAAATTCAATTATTACACCTTAAACACTTGCAATTACATGACTTTATTATGACAGTGATGTTGGTTAGCCACTTCATTAGCATGCTATTCTCTTCTAGTCTCAACCTGAGCTAGGAAACATCAGTAGCCCTGGCTGCTTTACTCAGAAGCCTTGAAGTTTACCATACTTAACTGAAAAAGAGAATGTTATTTAGCCTAAGAAGATCTAGTTTGAGGTGGGGGGAGCAGGGTTTGTTTGGGAGAGGGAGAGAAAATGGTCTGGTTTGCTTTTTAATTTTCACATTCCCCCAAATTTATCTTATACTTACTTTGTGTACAATTATGTACATAGAGGCAGGTTTTGAAGCAAGAACACCTGGGATCAACTCAGACTTCTGAGACATTAGTAGGATTGGGGCAAATCACTTAACCTTTTCAATTCTATACCTTAAATTTTATGAAGAGCAGAAAAAGTACCGGGTTTGTATTGACAGAGGAAGTTTCCTTAGCTGAGGGTTCCCAATACCAATGTTGGCTATCCCTATTCCTATCCCTACCTACGCCTGGGAGAATGCTTCCCTGATGATAATCTCTGCCACAATTCCTAGCTCCTTGCTTACACATAATTAAAAAATGCTTGTCGACTGAGCTCTTCAAAACTTAGTCTCTGTCTACCTTTCTAGTCTTTTGCCTCTGTACACTCTTGACATGTTCACTTTGATCCAGTGACACTGGTCTCCTGGCTGTCCCATAAATAAGATCTATCAGTTCCAGGTATTTTCTCTGATTGCCCCCCATGTGGAAAGCTCCCCCTCCACTACTGTGACTAGTGATGTCCCTTGCTTCCTTTAGATTTCAACTAAAAATCCTACCTTCTACAGGAAACCTTTCCCACTCCCTTTTAATTCTAGTGCCTCCCTCTGTAGATTATTTCCTTTTTATAAGGCATAGAGTTTTCTTTGTATATATTTGTTTGCATGTTGTCTCCCGTATTAGTTGGGGAACACTTGTGAACAGGTATATTACTTCTTGACTGTGTCGGAGCTGAAGAATAACTTGTAAAGTTTATTTCTCAAGAGGTGTTCCCTTTGAAAGTGGGTAAGGGTTTTGTTGCCTGGTGTCTAACCTGAATATTCCTCAATTCTTCCCTGTTAAGGGGCAGTTTTCCCACTACAATGACCAGTCTAGGAGGACATACTGAGAGCAGGTCCACGGGTACTAGGGAATAGTGTGATAAAGAAGATTATCAGAACATCCTGAATTAGATGAAGATACAGCTCAAGGGAGGAAATTCCAAATTAGAAATTTACATTAACCTCTGAAATTCTCCAAAGTGCTTTACTTCCATTATTTCACACAAGCCACACAAAAACACAGTAACCACCACTACAGTAATTATCAGGAATTTTATACTGAGAGAAAGGAGGTGAGTTGTCCATGGTCACACAGCTGGTCAATGTCAGAGGCAGGACTTGAACCCAAGTATTCTGAATTCCAATTCCAGTACCCCAGAGTTTATTTGCCTGTAGCTCAACTTGCTTTTCTGTTAAAGGATTCCCCATCCAAAATTCTTCAAAAAAGTTCAAAGTAGCAATGGCCAAATGTTTAAAGAAAAAAAAAATGCTGTTGTTTATTAAATATGTAATCCTGATGAGAAAACGAAGATTAGTTAAAAAATAGAGTGATATATTAATTTTTCTAGCTTTAATAAAACCAAGAAGATAATAGGAAGGGCTAGCTACAAAGAACTGTGCATAATTTTCCAGGTCAGTCTTGAATCTAAAAGCCACCTCTATTTTTTTTCAGAATTGTTAGCATTTATTTTCTGTTCTGGAAGGGTCATGCCATTGCTTTGATCTTACTGTCCAGAAGAACAATGTTCAGCTGGTGGTTTCTAGCAGTCTGGTTATGACATATTGCTGAAAGCTGTGCTTAAATTAAATGCATCTGGAAACCCATCTTGAGTTCTCACATTCAACCTAGTTCAATTCACCACCCAATGTGGCTTGGGCATCCTAACACTATCCATTTACAATGGGTATGCTGGCTTGCGGGGGTGACTGGGAAATCATGGTTTCACTGATGGACTTGACTTGGGGATTATCCTCCAGGATGCAGTCATCAATGATTCCAACTGGATGCTTTATATGAAATAGGTTAGTTAGTAAATTAGTGATAGTTAATGATGATAAAACTGCTTAAGAAGTCACACTGGGCATTGCCTAGCAACAATATTACTGATGTCACATGAAGAGTTGACAACATAGATTTGTCAGAAAAATGCCAGCCTTTCTTCATTCCATTCCACGCCCCCACGATTCTTGCCAATCAGTGTGAAGTTCTATATAACATACCTGTGATAAACCCAAAGAAAATTATATCTGTCCCAGTGTTTATCAGGGAAAAGGATTTGACCATAGTCATAGATTTTTCTTTCAGCTTTTATTTCTTTGATTAGTATACTTGGCCTAAAATAATCAATTTATAATTTTATTAAAATTTGGACCAATAAGTCAGGAAAAATAGTCCAGAAGTCACAAGCTACTAAGATGAATAAAGGTCAGAAATTATGAATTATGATGCTTTCAAGAAAAGACAGGGAGAATAGAAACAGTCTTGGAATTGGCATTATAGAGGGCCTGGGTTTAAATCTTGCTTTTTTTTTTTTACTACTTCAATATTTATGTGTCTCCCTGGGTGAACCTTTTCTCTTGGCCTAAGTTTCCTTATCTCTAATAACAGAACCTACCTCACAAGAGTTTTGAGGATGATATGAGAAAAGGTATGTAAAATGTTGTTACAACAGTCTATAAATTCTAGTAAATAATTATGCACCTTCTGTATGCAGGTAATCAAAAAAAAAATGAAAGCTAAATGGCAAATATATAATCCTCTTACCATTATCTTGTCACTATCGATAATAGTATTTAACCTGTGTGCAATGGTCAGTACAGTGCATTGGTCAAACTTCTCTCGAATAGTCTTCTGTATTAATTCATCTGTCCTGAAATAAGACAAAAAATCCAATGAAGAAGAGAAAATGCCAAAGAAAAAAGAGAAAATAATATGAAAGCATATTATATTTTAGTTGTGTAGAGGAGAAAGGTCCTCTTATAAAAATAAATAATAACATGTCTACTTTTTAAAACCAAGATTGGGGTTGGAGAATAATGACTAAGAAACTGTTTTTTAAAGAATGGCAGAAATTTTTATCTAAGTAACAAATTAAATAATTACATTTCTTAAAAAAGGTGGCTTGTACAACCTCCAGAAAAAGCACTAACAGCATTTTAGCCACCATAATACTTTTATCATTCATTTATACTATTAAAAATACTGTATCATAATGGCAAGACCCTTATTTCTGTACCTTGGATCCACATTGGCTGTTGCTTCATCGATAATCAATATTCGATTTTTTCTGAGAATAGCCCGGGCAAGGCAAACCAACTGTCTTTGTCCCACACTAAAATTGGATCCTGCTTCTGCCAATTCCGTATCCATTTTGCCTGGAAGATCTTCTATAGTTTCTTTAAGTTGTACCTGCAGGGAAATAAAGGTGAAGGATGACTTTCTAAACTAATTCTTACTGAAGAAATAATGTCAATCAGCCATGGTATCTTCAAAGATATTTTTACTTCAGGAGCCGTAAGTTGCTCGTGTCATCCCTAGCCCACAAATGCTTGAGTGACTATGAGGGTTACTCCCAACAGTTAATTACGAGGCAGAGTATTGACATGTCAAGGCAAATTTTTTATTTTTTACTTTGGAGAATAAATGTAATGGGAACTTAGATACGTCTTTTGACAAATATCAACAAGCATAACATTTATTTCAATCTTTTTACAAGCCTATTCATGATTCTATCGCATGCTAACATAGGCCATGCCAATTCCATTTTTGAAACACTATATAAGAATTCCTTAAGTTCAGTGTGAGAAAAATATGTTATGTTTTATTTGAAAAGTAACTTCAGGGCCTGTGGGTCTCTGAATATCTATGTATTTTGACAGATAGATTACTAAACTGAATAGCTTCAAAATATACTTTTATCTAGAAATAGATATTTTTCCAAGAAGAAAAAAGTTAAATATTATTTCATGAGATCTACTTACTGCCTGATTTCTTTGGGGAACCCTCTAAATTTTAGTCCCATTTATAAATTTCAAGTGTGCATTTTTCTTCTCCAATGCTTTGAGCCTAACAAATTAAATTACATCAGATATATATATATATATATATATATATATATATATATATATATATATATATATATGTATTTGTAGTCGATGCACTATGCTGGGCAATGAGGAAAAGTAAAAGATGAAGACCACATTATCTCTATTCATACAAAGATCAAAATATAATAGGATTTTTGACTTAATATTCAAAATCTTAGCTCTAGCCTACCTTTCTAGGCTTATCTAATATTACTGTACTTGACCATTTTTTTCCTTTCCACCCAAACCAAAATACTTGCTGCTCTTTCTATGGTTCTCCCATGGACTATTTATCCCCCCAGGAGTGAAATGTACCACCTAGGTCCCTTCAAGAATCGGCTTAGCTCATGTTTTACTTCCTACAGGAAGCCTTTCCTAACCTTAGTCATTAGTGCTTTCTCCACATAGATCTCTTTCAGAAAAATATAAGATTTTTGAGGGCAAAGGTTGTTTTCACTTTCTCCTCTATATTTCTAGTGTCCAGCAAATATTTGGTAAGTATTATTAAAGGATTAGGGTGATAGGATCAGAGAGATATTATATACACAGATAAGCAGGTTAATATGAAGTAGATACAGTTATCTCTTCCACATCAAAACTTTTCCCATTATGATTTTGATATAGAGATCAGTTTAAGAAATTAAATTTTGATAATCAGGATTGGGGGTTGGCATAAGAAATTGAATGAAAAATATTCTGGAGTTTTGTAGAAGCTTTAGATGCTTTGTGAAGGCCAGATGACAACACAGAGCCAGGATCAAATACTTAACCCCAATTTTACAATAAGGTACTGTAAACATCCCATAAAAGAAAAAGAAAAAATAAAAACATATCTAATATAAAGGAAGGGCCAAAAAAATTTTACTGCCTCTAACCCCCATGATATGGAAGGGATAACTGTAGAATGTGACAGTGAAATAGAGAAATTAGGAAGCAGACTGAAAGTGGCAGCAGCATTTGATTTGTCTTGAATAACACAATAACATATAAGTTTTCATTTGCATTAGTCAGTCAATTTATTAATACTTACCTTATTAAGTAAAAGGGATACTAAAAGAGGCAAAAGACAGTACCTGTGCTCAAGGAGTTCAATGGGGGAGACAATAGGCAAACAAATATGTTCAAACAGATAAATATTCATTTTACAGGATAAGTTGTTATTTTGTTTATTAAAAGAGAGTCACTAGAATTAATAGAGGTTGGAAGAGGCCTCCTGTGGAACATGGGATTTTTAATAGCCCTTTTTGTGACACTCTTTACTCATGTAATCTCATATAATCCTGTGAAATCAGGAGTTATTATTATTATCATTATTATTCCCACTTTTTAATAAGGAAACTGAGGGTAAGGGAGATTAAGTGGCCAGCCTAGGGTCACTAAACTATTAAGTATCTGAAGCAAGAAGTGGATTCAAATCTTCTTGACTCCAGTATTCTAACCATTGTTCTACCTGGCTGCTTAAGGAGATGGGGTTCCAAAGGTAGAAAGATGTAGAGAGAGTGCATTAAAGGTATGAGGTTAACATTTATAAATCCACAGATGTAGATGAAAGAACTAGAAGAAATAAAAGGAAAACAATTAGTAAAAAGGGAAAAAAGAAAGGTAAGAGAGAAAGGAAGAAAAAAGAATGAAAGGAAGGAAGAGTGAAAAGATGGAAGGAACTAAAGAAAGGAGGAAATAAGGAAAAAAGAAAGGAACAAAGGAAGGAAAAGAGGAGTGAGGAAGGAAAGAAAGAAGGAAAGAAGGAAGGAAAGGGAAAGAGGAAGAAAGGAAAAGAGGAAGGAGAGAAGAGGGTTGGGGCCATCTAAACAAAGTACTAGAAGACATGTTAGTAAGATGACTCAACAGTGGTCAAGGGGGTAGAAGGTAAATACAGAGACTTCAGTAATACATCAGTCGACTGAGGAAAGAAATATAAGTAATAAAGTACAATATATAGTTCTGAAGTGAAATATGTCATTCCCTCTGAGCTATACGAACTGTTCCCTGTTTATGGTAATTCTATCTTCATAAAATTGTGGTTTACAGGTAACTAATCTCTTAATCTCCAAGAATGATTTCATGGGCTACCACTAGTGTGATGGCATAGTTCCATAAATATGTGTTTTAGAAGACAGTTTTAATGGAGTCATTAGGCAATTACAGTTCAACAATTCAACAAATATTTCTGTAGGGCTCATGTGCATGGCCTTACAGGTGCTTGGACTAAGAAGGCCAAAGGACTTCCCATGTCCTTGAAGAGTTGACATAATAATTATATATAGGAAACCTAGGGGGTGTCAACAAACTAACTCATTAAATAATAGTGACAGCTAAAGCATCTAACAATTACAATAACAAATAACAAAAACTGAAAGTATAAAGCTAAACTAGTCTAACCACACAATAGTTAAGAAATAATAAAGCTCATCTTCAAAGTCTGCTCAGAGTCAGGATCTTTTTTAAAGCTCCAAAAAATAAGAACACAGGTTTAGGTTAAATGGCACATACTTTTCTCCAGAACAGTATCTTATGAGTTGTTCTTAGGGAAGTAGCAGAAAGAACACTGGTCATGGTATCAGGAGATCTATTATCTATATGACTGTGAGAAAATCATTTTATTTCTGTTTCCTTATCTGTAAAAAGGTTCTGGGGCAGCTAGGTTGGCACAATGGATAGAGTACTGGGTTTAGTGTCAAGAAGACCAGAGTTCAAATCTAATCTCAGTCACTCACTGAGTCACTTACTGCTGTTTGCCTCAGTTTCTTCATTTGTAAAAAGAACTGGAGAAGAAAATGACACACCATTCCAGCATCTTTGCCAAGAAAACTCCAAACAGGATTAAAATGAGTCAGACATAATTGGAAATGACTAAACATCGCCAAAGTGGTCCTTATATCTATGAAAGTAATTTGTAAACTTTAAAAGGAATATACAAATTATAAGACAACGTAAAATGGTACTATTTCACTTTTCTTTTCTTTTAGTCTTTTTTTTTTGCAAAGCATTGGGGTTAAGTGACTTGCCCAAGGCCACACAGCTAGGTAATTATTAAGGGTCTGAGGCTGGATTTGAACTCAGTTACTTCTGACTCCAGGGCCAGTGTTCTATCCACTGCACCACCTAGTCGCCCTCACTTTTCTTTTTAAAAAGAGACAAAACACCAAAAATTAGAAACTGAACTGAATTTCAGTTCCTGGAACCTTGCTTCACGGTATTTCTGCTGGAAAGTAAAACTTTGATAATTCCCACAAAAATTATTCTGGATCATGCAATTTTATAAAATAGTTTATCTTCTCTCTCTAGGACCAACACAGGTGACAACATAGGGTAAACTAACATCCTTTATCATATATACTTGAAATAAATTTCCTTTGATGAACTAGACAATGTCCATTTCCATCAATTAGAATGAATGCTGTTAACAGTGTCATTAGTCCACTTATCATGAATAGATTAGAACCTATGGAATTCACCAAGATCTCCAAAGGGAGTTTTAAAAGCTCTAAGTAACCCTTGCTATATTATTTACCATCAAATATTTTTGATGAAAAAGAATAATTAGTAACTAACATATCTGATAATAGTGAAGCTACAGGGGAGACACAGGGAGCCATAACAGACAGGGCAGTGTACAAGAATTCAATCTGGAAGCCTACATTCTAGTTCTAGTTTTGTCATTAATTAGATGTATAATTGTGGGCTAAATTATTAAAGGTCACACCTGTGTCCACTTCTTCACCTGGGTCTTTCCATCACATTACAGGGATTTGTGTTCATGTCTTATAGCTTTTTATTAGACAATAAACTCCTTGAGGACACAGTTCTGGAGATTGTCATTTCATTAACAGGGAAAATATTAATTTGAAACAGGACAGGATTAATAATGAAGCTGGGTCAGGTAACTTTAAGAGGTTGCTAATTTCTAAAATTCTAATATCCTAACTTGCATTTTCTTTTTTTTCAAATTGTATATTCCCCAATGCTTTTAATTTTTCCATGCAGGTGTTATTTTTTATCCCTATGTTTTCTTGCAATTCTCCACATTCCTTATAAATTCTAGGGCACAAATTGAATCATGTACAAATCTTTCCAATTTGTATTCCTTAAAAGGTACATAAAATTGAATTTTTATACGTCAAATTTCATTCTTTCTGAATTTCACTATACATTTGGAAATGTAATTTTCTTTTAAAAATTTATTTAGCATCTTATTTATCCCCGATTACATATAAAAACAATTTTTAAAATTTATTTGGAACTTTGAGTTCCAAATTCTCTAAATTCCTCCCTCCCAACTCCCTCAATGAGAAGGCAAGCAATTTGACATAGACTATGCATGTGTAGTCATGCAAAACATTTCCATATTAGTCATGTTGTGAAAGAAAACATAGATCCCCCCACCCCCAGAAAAATAAAGTAAAAAAAGTGTGCTTCAATTTGGATTCAGACACTAACAGTTCTTTCTATGAGGATGGCTAGCATTTTTCATCTTAAATTGTCTTGGATCAAAATATTGCTGAAAATAGCTGTCATTCACAGAAAATCACCTTACAATATTGCTATTACTTTGTACCCAGTACATTTCACTTTGTCTCGGTTTTCTAGATGTTTGTGAGAATTATCCTGTTCATTATTTCTTTTTTTTTAAGGCAGTAGGGTTAAGTGACTTGCCCAAGGTCACACAGCTAGGCAATTATTAAGTGTCTGAGGGCACATATGATCTCAGGTCCTCCTGACTCCAGGGCCCATGCTCTATCGACTATGCCACCTAGCTGCCCCCTGTTCATTATGTCTTATAGCAATAGTATTACATCACAATGACATACCGCAATTTGTTCAGTCAATTCCCCAATTGATAAGAATCCTCTCAATTTCCAATTCTTTGCTATCAGAGAAGAACTGCTATAAATATTTTTGTACATATAAATTATTTTCCTCTTTCCCTTTTTATCTCTTTTGAGATATAGACCTGCTAGTGGTATTGCTAAATCAAAGAGTATTCATGGTTTTATAACCCTTTGGGCAGAGTTCCAATTGTTCTACAGAATGGTTGGATCAGTTTGACAATTTCACCAATAATGCACTAATATCTCAATTTCCCACAAACCCTCTAATATTTCTCATTTTCCTTTTCTGTTCTATTAGTCAATCTAATTAGTATGAGATAGTACCTCAAAATTGTTTTCATTTGCATTTCTGCAATCAATAGTGAGTTGGGGCATTTTTATATGATTATAGATAGCTTTGATTACTTCATCTAACTGTTCACATCTTTTGATCATTTATAAATTTAAGAATGATTCTTATTTTTATAAACTTGACTCAGTTATCTCTGAGAAATTTAAGTCTTTATCAGAGAAACTTACTTTAAATTTTTTTTCCAGTTACTATTGTTAATTGTATTTCGCTCACCCTATACCCCATCCCGTTTATTCTCTTCTCCATCTCCTTTCATAGTATTTCCCAAAAAGTATTTTGCTTCGGACTACCTCCCTCTTCAATCTGTCCTGTATTTTTTTATCCACTACCCTCCTACTTTCTTGTGGACAAATTTTTATAACCAATTGAATGTGTATGTTATTTCCTCTTTGATCCAGCTTCCCCCTTCTCTACTGAAAAAGTTTTTTTTGCCTTGTTTACATGCGATGATTTACCCCATTCTACCCCTCCCTTTCCCCCTCCCTCCAAGTTTTTCTCTCACACCCATAATTTTATTTTTGTTAGCTATCATCCCTTCATATTCAACATACATACATGCATACAGATATATAAATATCTCTATCTATGTAGTTGTGTGTGTGTGTGTGTGTGTGTGTGTGTGTGTTTGTCTGTCTGTGTAAAGCTGCCCCAATAATGAGAAAATTCTTATGAGTTATAAGTATCCTCCTTCCATGTAGGGAATATAAGTAGTTTAAACTTAAGTACCCTATGATTTTCCTTACCTGTTTACTTTTTTTATATACTTTACTTTTGTTTTTGAGTCAAATTTTCTATTCAGCTCTGTTCTTTTCATCAAGAATGTTTGAAACCCCTCTATTTCATCAAATATCCATTTTTTTCTCTCCTGAAGGATAATATTCAGTTTTGTGAGATGGCTGATTCTTGATTGTAATCCTAGCTCCTCTGCCCTCTGGAATATCATATTCCAAGCCTTCTGATCCTTTAATGTAGAAGCTGCTAAATATGGCTGCTTGCAATATTTTCTCCTTAACCTGGAAGCTTTGGAACCTAGCTATAATATTCCTGGGAGTTTTAGGAGGTAATTGGTGGATTCTCTCAATTTCTATTTTACCATCTAGTTCTAAAATATCAGGGAAGTTTCCCTTGATAACTTCTTTTTTGGTTTATTTATTTTATATTATTACAATAATTTTGTTATGAGAATAAACATAACCCCCTCTCCCCTTCCAAAGAAGATTAGAAACGTCAAGAATAATAAGAGAGAGAGAGAGAGAGAGAGAGAGAGAGAGAGAGAGAGAGAGAGAGAGAGAATGTACTTCAGTCTGTGTTCATATTCCAATGGCTCTGTCTCTAGGCTGAGCTGCTTTCTTTATCATAAGTCCACCAGAAAAGTTGCTTCAATATTTTTCCCACAGTTGCTTTTCCTGGCTGTATTTCCCTCCACTCTCATTTATTCTATTTTCTCTCTCCTTTCATCCTGGCCCTGTCCAAAAGTGTGTTGTATCTGAGTACCCTCTCCTACAATCTTCCTTCTCTTCTATCACCTATTCCCTCTTCCCTCCCCCCATTCCCCCTTATCCCATCCCTTTCTTCTCATTTTTCTCTACGGTAAGATAGAATTCTATACTCTATTAAGTGTGTATGTTATTTCCGCTCTGAGCCATTTCTGATGAGAATGAAGGCTCACTCCTTCCCCCTTGCCTTCCCTCTTTCCACTTCATTGAAAAAAGCTTTTTCTTGACTCTTATGTGAAATATTTTAATTCTGTCTTCCTCTCCTTTCCCTTCCTCCCAGTACTTCCCTTTATCACCCATTGACTCCATTTTTTACTATATTATACCATTATATTCTGCTCCTTCCTGTGCCCTGTATACACACACACACACACACACACACACACACACACACACACACACACTCCTTCTAACAGCTCTTATAAATGAGAAAGTTCATATGAGTTATCAATATCTTCTTCCCATGCAGGAATACAAACAATTCAACATCATTAAGTTCCTCATAGTTAGTCCTTCACTTTCACTCCCTCTATGGTTCACCAAAGGCCTGTACTTGAAGATGAAACTTTCTGTTCACTCTGGCTGTTTCAGTAGGAAAGTTCGAAAGTCCCCTGTTTCATTTAAAGTCCATCTTTTCCCCTGAAAGAAGGATGTTCAGTTTGGTTGGGTAGTTTGATTCTCGGTTGTAAACCAAGATATTTTACCTTCTGGAATATCATATTCCAATCTCTACGAGCCCTTAATATAGATGCTGTCAGATCCTGTGTAATCCTGACTATGGAGCCATAGTAGTTCCTTGTTTGTTTCTGGAAGCTTTTAGTATTTTCTCTTTGACTTACAAGTTTTGGAATTTGGCTATAATATTTTTGGAAGTCTTTTGGGATCTCTTTCAGGAGGTGACTGGTGAATTCCCTCAATTTCTATTTTACCTTCTGCTTCCAGGATCTCTGGCCAATTTTGCTGTATTATTTCTAGAAAAATGAAGTCTAGGCTCTTTTCCTGGTCATGACTTTCAGGTAGCCCAATAATTTTTAAATTATTTCTTCTGGATCTGTTTTCTAGGTCGGTTGTTTTTCCAATGAGATATTTCACATTTTCTTCTAATTTTTGGCTTTTTTGGAAGAGTTTTATTTCTTCCTAATTTCTTTCAAGGTCATCAGTTTCCTTTAGTTCCATTTTGCACTTGAAGGAGCTATTTTTTTTTTCAGAGAGCTTTTTTATTCCCTTTTCCAGCTGGCCAATTCTGCTTTTTTAAGGCATTCTTCTCCTCATTTGCCTTTTGTTTTGCTTTTTTCCATTTGGCCTAAACTAGTTTTTAATATATTATTTTCTTCAGTATTTTCTGTATTTCTTTCACCAAGCTGCTGATTTGGTTTTCATGATTTTTCTGCATTGCTGTCATTTCTCCTCCCAATTTTTCCTCCACTTCCCTTAATTGCTTTTCAAAGTCCTTTTTGAGCTCATCCATAGTCGGAGCACGTTTTCTATTTCTCTTGGAGGTTTTGGGTATGGAAGCTTCAATTTTGTTGTCATCTGAGTATGTGTTTTGATCTTCCATGGGACCAAAGTAACTTTCTATGGTCAGATTCTTCTTTTTTCTGTTGTTTACTCATTTCCTCAGCCCAAGACTAATTTGCCATATTTCCAAGGCTTTGGGGTTTTTTTGGGGACACTCCACTGGGACCTTTATTCCTCCAAGGTCTTACACTCTCTTGCCTGTGCTTTGATATGTAGATGACCAAAGCAATCCCCTCTGCCCTGGACCTGTGAGGAGGGTCCCTGCTATCTTAGTATGGAAGGTCAAGCTGCAACATGGATGTGAGTGTAGGCTGTGCTCTGGATGTATAGGCTGGTTCCCCCTTGATTCTTGCTGCAGGCTCTGTGGCTGAAGCTCCTCACTCCACATGTATTCTGATGTAGCAGAGTTCTCTTACGACCCCTTCAAGCTGCCCCTGGTGATTCATGGACTGGTCTAGGCTCCCTATAGCTGGGGCTTTTTTCCAACTCCCAGTCCTGGTGAAACATACCTTTCCCATGGAACTTCTAAGTTATCTTGGATTGGGAAATTGTATCACTCAAGTATTTCTGTGGGTTCTAAATTTTGACTAGAGTCATAATTTGATGGTTTTTGGAGTTTTGGGGGGAAGGAGTTTCCAGGAAATGCTGCCTTCACGCCACCATCTTGGCTCCACCCCCTTCCCTTGATAACTTCTTAAATGATGTCTAGATTCTTTTTTTATTATAGCTTTCTGGCAGTACAATAATATTAAAATTATCTCTCCTAGATCCATTTTACAGTTGTGTTTCCAATGAAATATTTCACAGTCTTTTAATTTTTCATTCTTTTGCTTTTGTTTTATTGTTTCTTGATTTTTCATGAACTAGCTTCCATTTGCTCAATCCTAATTTTTAAGGAATTATTTTCTTCAATGAGCTCTTTTCCTCCTTTTGCATTTGTCCAGTTCTACTTTTTAGAGAATTTTTTTCCTCAGTGAATTTTTGTGTCTCTTTTACCATTTGCCCTAGTCTGTTTTTTAAGGTGCTATTTTCTTCAGCATCTTTTTGTGTCTTCTCTACCATGGTGCTGACTTGTTTTTCATGATTTTCTTGCATAACTTCTTTTCCCATTTTCCCCTCTACTTCTCTTAACTGATTTTCAAAACCTTTTTAAGCTCTTCTAGGTTCTAAGCTCAATTCATATTTTTATTGGAGACTTTGAATGTAGGAGCTTTGTTATCTTGTTATCTTCTTCTGTGTATGTTTTGACCTTCCTTATCACCACAGTAATGCTCCATGGTCAGAAACTTTTTCTGTTATTTGCTCATTTCCTTAATTGCTCCAAAACTCTGATAAAATATGGCTCTGCTTCCAAGGTAGAGGTTGCATTGTCCTAAGCTTCAGGGGTTTTGTGCAACTGTTTTCAGAGTAATTTCTATGGACTTGTAAGTTTTCAGTTCCCTCCTAAGGAGAAGTATTTGCTACTTTCCTAACCTGTACTCTGGTCAGTGGGTGACCATAAGCATTCTTTCAGTGAGGGTCCTGCTCCACCATGGCTGCAAGCTCTAATGTGTTAGTTCTGGGATTGACCCAGGCTTTGACCTAGCTCTGAGTATGGACAAAGCTAGAGAGTCCTGTCTCAGTGAGAGCAAAAAAATCCCCAGTAATTTCTGTTTGAACAGCTATTGGACCCCTGTCTCTGTCTATACCCTGAGAGCTTCTGAAGCAGCTGCTGCTGCTATTGATTCAGTGGCTCCCAAAGCTGGGTCTTTGCTAGCATGACCTAAGATGACTGTCCCACTCTCACCCAGTACAATAGATCTTTCCTGCTGACCTTCTAGGTTGTCTTTGACCGGAAGATTATTTCACTCCATCCTTCTGTGGGTTTTGCTGCTCCAGAAATTGTTTTATGGCATTATTTATTTACTTAATTAAAAAAAATTGGGGGCAAGGCAATGAAGTTAAGTGACTTGTCCAAGGTCACACAGCTAGTGTCTCTGAGGTTGGATTTGAACTCAGGTCCTCCTGACTCCAGGGCTGGTGTTTTATCTATTGTACTGGCAGCCCCTTATGGCATTATTTAAAAGTGTTCAGAGAGGTTTTGGGGAGAGCTCAGGTAAGTCACTGCCATTTCTTCACCAACTTGGCTCTGCCCCTCCATTATAACACTTTTAAAAAAAATTCTGAAAATGTAATAAAACTATCTTTATGAATTGATTTAATTTTTCATATTTTAAAGAGAATCAATAATTTTCTAATTTAACATTATTAGTACTATTCTAAATTAATTGCAAGTGATTCTATACTTTCTTTCACTGACCCCAATAAAGCTTTAAAATTTCTTATCTTTTGGTTGTGCTTCCCTAGCTTTCAGTCTTTGCTCATTCTGAACTTTAGGATTCCTGATGCTATTCTTTTGGAGCTTGCCATGCTTGGGATTCATCTGCAATTATCTGTGCTCTGTTTCAAAAGAATAGCTGGGTTTCTTATACACTGACAGTCTCTTTGACAAGTCCCTTTTTGCATCTTCAGAATGTCATTCTGGAGGGCTTACTACCTTGTTTCCTGTGAAATCTTGTAGACATTTTTCTGAGAAACTATGTCAAATTGTCAATTGCCAGATTTAGGAAGTTTTTTTTTTAATCCTTAGACACATTACAACCAAGTACTACTAGATTTCATTGTATTTGTATATGATCTCTGTAGTAAAAAGACAGGGAAGAGGGTAGAGAAGCAGAGAAGAAAAAGAGGGAGGTAAAAAAGGAGAGAAGAAGAAGAAAGAAAAAAGAAATTGGGTAGGGATTTTGCCCTGATGAAAGCTATAAACTTGTCTCTTTCAGATCCTTTCAGCTTTAAAATTCTGAATTCTTTGAGAATTAGCAAAAAAACAGTACAATTTCTTTTAAGCTGTCCAATGGGGATAGAATGACAATTGAACTCATCATCATCTCAGAAAGGAACTGAAAATTCTTTAATTAAATGTATTCCAATCCAATGATAACACTATAGATTGTTGGTCAGACTTTCTGGTATGGTATTATTTTAAAATGATCAGGTCTACTCCAGTAAATTTGATAAAAGTATCAAAACCACTAGACTATCAGTACATGATGAACAAAATTTATTATACTATTATGGTTTAGGATATATTTACGGAAAGAAGGGAACTATGAATATAACAAAGAAGGCATATAATGATAAGAAAAAGAAATATGATCATGGAACATGGGTTACATGAGTTCAAGTACTTCCTTCTCCATAAAGCAGTTTTCAGAGAATTGAAGAAACCTGAGGAATTTGATTATCCTTAGGGAATGTATTTAAGGTCCTATCTAGGTACTTAATAGGTTTTGAAGAAAGACAAATTCTCTAGCTCTGAATTCCACTTAATTTTACAAGTATATAAACCTGGTTATTAGATATTTAATCACTGTCTTGTTTGAATTCCACTAAGACATTTTAAAATTTCATTTTTATGTTAACATTTCTGTCATTTTCAATATTTTTTTTTTGGTTTTTGCAAGGCAATGGGGTTAAGTGGCTTGCCCAAGGCCACACAGTTAGGTAATTATTAAGTGTCTAAGGCCGGATTTGAACTCAGGGACTCCTGACTCCAGGGCCAGTGCTCTATCCACTGCACCACCTAGCTACCCCCATTTTCAATATTTCTAAGGAGCAATACACATAATATGTAATATATACATATATCATCTACTATACTTACCTATAGTTAAACTCCATCCCTCCTTTTGGACTGTAAGTATCATGAGGACAGGCACAGTGCCTATTTATAATATATATATCTCCTCTCACTGTCTGAATTTGGATGTTATTCAGGTATAGAGTCTATCTACAGGTAACATAATATATGCTAGGTATATATATTACATATCGTGTGTTAGAGGAGTATAGAACAAATCACAATGTGATGACTAAGAGAAGAGATAATCAGTAACAGGTAATATGAGATAGAAGCATCAGGAAAGATATAACAGATTTTGCCTAGATTAATTTTATTAGCTAGCCTTTGGATGTTTAGTTATGACATAGCTGATGATAAGGGATGAGAGCTAAGGAGAAAGACTAGAAATAAATCTGTAGCTCAGGGAGTTATCTGCCTGGAGATAGTACTTGAATCCAAAGATGCTTATGGTCATCAAGTAAGAGAGGGGAGAAGAAAAGAACACAAGAAAGAGAACAGGGGCATACCCAATATTAAGGGATTGGATATGGAAGATGATTTAGCAAAGGAATCTTAGAAAGAGTGCTCAAAAAATGAAAATCCTGAAATAAAAGAATGTTTTAGAGATTGGTCAACAGTATGCCTAGGGAAAACAGAAAAATGAGGACTAAGTCCAATGGATTTGGAAATTAAACTGTTGATAATTTTGGAGAGTACAGTTTCTGCTGATGCATAAGGCTGGGTGTCAGACTGCAAGTGTTGAGAATTGAGAGGTTAAGTGGGTGAAGACAATGAGTTGGCTAGATAATAAGGATTTTTCTTTTCTATCCTTTTCTTTTTTTTGCAAGGCAGTGGGCTTAAGTGACTTGGCCAAAGTCATACAGCTAAGTAAGTATTTAGTGTCTGAGGGCAGATATGAACTCAGGTCCTCCGGACTCCAGGGCCAGGACTCTATCCACTGTGTCACTTAGCTGCCCTTATATGAGGATTTTTCAAGGAATGTTGAGAGATCTGGGAATGTTTGTAGATAAGATGGAATGAGAGCATGTAGGAAATAGATTATGACCCTTGGAGGTCACCATGTCTGACCACCTCATTTAACAAAGGGGGACCTGAGGTCAAGAGTGCTTAAGTGGTATAGTTATACCAGATGAGAGAGTGTGAGATGATGCCAAGTGGCGTTGAGATGTTAAGTGGGTGGGGGGGAGAGCTCTAGGATGAATGGCCTCTAGTTTCTCAGTTAAAAAAAAAAGGAGGAAAGGTCTTCTGTTGAGGTAAGGTGAGAGACTGAAAGAGAAGATGAGTCTGGAATATTATGTTGGGGAATATAATAGAGAATCATTTAGGAAGGAATAAAAGGATTGCATTTAGGGTTCAGTTGAAATTAGAAACTGGAAGAACTATGGGAATAATTCAGACTTTGCTATATACCCATGTAAGATGAGCACATTATGACAAATTAAATAAACACAAGGGCATTGTGATAGACAATGGGGGAGCAGATATATATATATATATATATATATATATATATATATATGATATGTATGTATATTACACATTACACGCATTAGGGAAGTATAGAACAAACCATAATGTGAGGACTAAGAGAGAATATCATCAGTAACAGGTGACAAGGAATGGTAGGATCAGGGAAGGTTTAATGGATTTTGCCTAGATTAACTTCATTAGCTAGAGAGTCTATGAATGTTTAGTTATGAAACAAGTTGTGAAATCATTTATCTGCAACTGCAATTTACAGTTTCTTAAGGTGTGTAACAAAGGCAATACCACCACTGAATAAATATGCATCCCATTCATACGCAGAGATTGACAATCTTAAATACCCCCAAATGGTCTATTATCTTCCAAAAAGAAGATGAAGCAATTAGCCTAGATTTAGGAAAAAAAATCCCTGAGTCTTCTGGGAAGTTGGGTGGATATGTAAAGACTTATCAAAGACACACCTCTAGAAAACAGGAATTGCAGGTAAGAAACTGTCTAGTCTCCTAGATTGGAGGTGCACAATAGAATCTTACCCTACACATTAAAATTTCAGAGGCATCCCTAGAAGGGTAAAAATAATTAACAACTATGTGGGTAAAAGGAAAAAACAAAGCAAAACAATGAGTCAAAAGAACTGATTCAAATGCTTAGTTTCATTTATGATACATGTTTTCTTATACCTTTCTTTTTGTAAAAGAGTTACTAGAGAACTTCTAAAAAACACAAATCACAAAGCCAAAGGCAGACCATTTTATGGGATGTTGTAGGCTAGATTTATACAAAGGATAGGTACAAAAGATACAAAGGATTATATAAGGGATAGAGTCAGGAAGACTCATTTTCATGAATTCAAATATAGCTTGCTGATCCTGGGCAAGTCATTTAACTCTGCCTCAGTTTCCCAATCTGTAAAATGAGCTGGAGAAAGAAATGGCAAACCTCTCCAGTATCTTTGTCAAGAAAACCCCAAATGGGGTCACAAAGAGTCAACTAACTGAAACAACTGAACAACAACCAACTACCAAAGTCCATTGCCTCCCTGGGGTTCCATGATTCTTAAGTGTTAAGTTCTGAAGGACAGGACTGGCTTAGGAGGTAACTGGGTCCAAGCCTCACCTCTGATATACAATGGCTGTGTGATCCTGGGAAAATCACTCAACTTTTGAGAGGGACAGGCCTTTTGAAACCTATAAATAACAGACCAATTGCCAAATTGAAGTTAATAGAACTTGTTGTTTAGCAAGTTTCCAAGAATGATTTTCACAGGTCATGATCAAATACAAAACAAAACTCAAATCCAATTCCCAACAAAGCCAAGCAAAACCAATGAAAAACACAACAAAATATGCAAAAATCCAATGAAATAAAAACAAGTTTTTAACACTGAACTAAGGTATTGTAGAGAAAATACAAGAAAAGTAAAAGACTTGATCACTGCCCTCGAAGAACTGAACATCCTAGAGGAGTAAGCAAATAAGACCAATACACACGAAGCAAGAAGGTAGTTCATGGAAATGCACTGATAGGTCTATCATAGAAGTTATGTGATATTCCTACAACAATATACATTTGAGGGCACTAATAAAATTTTAAATGAAACTCATTTCTAATAGCTCAGTCAAAAAGTATTTCTTTTTAAATTAATTTTTATTAAAGGTATTATTTGAGTTTTATAATCCCCCCCCCATCTTACTTCCCTCCCTCCCATGGAAAGCAATCTGTCAGTCTTTATTTTGTTTCCATGTTGTACCCAAAAAGTATTTCTTGCCTCCTATAATACAAACCTATTTCCAGCATATTAAGATAATATTTTTTGCCTAAACTTTTATTCTGCTTTGACCTTAATTATATTTTACATTGATGAAATATTCTCTCTGTAAAACCCTAAGTGATTAATAGGTATTATTATCTTTTGAGTAGTGGTGGCATTATCTTCCCTACTTAAGCTATGGAGAAAATGAAGCAAAAAGAGTTAATTTCTCAAGGTAACTCATTTTGTCATGGTTAGGTTGATGCTAGAAATATAATCTTGAATCCTAATCTAGTATGCAACTCTCCTAAGGACAACTGAGGTAACATTTTAGTAGTTTGAATTCCCAGAAGAATGTAAATGGAAAATGGAAGACACTTTATTGTTTATTTGCTATCCTTCAAAGTTCAGGGATGCTGGGTGCTATATTCAGGTAACTGAATAATTCCTACTTGCTTTCAAAATGATTGCACAGATTCACAATTCCACCAAGAAAGTACTAATCTTCTAACAATACCTTCTATCTTTTGTTACTTTGCCAATTTGAAGGGCAAGAAGTTAAAATTCATGTCAAACTCTCAGCCAGTTACAACAGTCTTGCGTGACTAGAACCAGATTAAAATGTAATTGGGAAATATTTTCATCAAAATAAATAAAAATAAAGTAGAACCAAAAAAAAAAAAAAAGAAGTTAAACTTCAGGGTTGTTTTGATTTGCATTTTTCTAATTATTAGGGGTTTGAAGCATTATTTCATTTGTTAATAATTTATAATTCTTTTGACGATTGGTCATGTACTTTGATCACCTTTTGGGAAATTTTGTGTGTGTGTGTGTGTGTGTGTGTGTGTGTGTGTGTGTGTGTGTTGTTTATATATTTTGGATACCAAACCTTTATCAGATTCTGTTTGTTCATGTTGTTCAGTAATCAAAATTATCTAAGTTATCTTTTGTAATCTGTAATAGCTTTATTTGGGTCTGAATGTATCTTCTCTTAATTGTGAGACAATATATAATCTCTTAATTTTTAATAGCATGATCTTTAATATTAAAGTCATGTATCCATTTAAAATCTATTGTGAAATACAATATAGATTGTTAGTCTAAGTCTAATTTCAGTCAGATTGCTTGTCAGTTTTACCAGTAGCTTTTATAAAACAGGAATCTCTTTCCTAAGTAATTTATATTTTCTGGTTTATTAAATTCTTTTGTTTCCAAGTCTTCCTTGTCTTGTCTATTCCATTGGCCTAATTCGTTATTTTTTAACACAAAATAACACAATATGTTTTTTCTCATTGTTGCTTAATTTACTTTGGGGGCTCTACCTTTTTCATTATTGCCCTTAATATTCTAGATATTTTATTTTCTCCAAATGAATTTTGTTATTTTTGTCCATTTCTTTAAGTATTTTTTGATAATCTAATTGGCATAGCATTAAAGTTGTAAATTACCTTTGTTAGTATTTTAATTTTGATTATATTGGTCATGCTCACTGCACATTTCTCTAGCCATTAGAGTTGTTCTTTATTTCTTGAAGTATCTCTAAAGAATAAAATCTATCCAAGTGTTTTATGTGCTTTTTCATCCTTAGGTATTTTAGGCATTTTATAATAATTTGTAAGGTACTTCTATATTATTATTATCTTGAATTTTGTTATTTTTTAAAGAGCTGATGGGATTTATTTTATAGACTATAACTTTGCTGAAGTTATTGCTTTAGTTAGTATCCTTGATAATTCCTTGATATTTTCTTAGTAATCATATATCATCAACAAATAAGGATAGTTTTATTTCCTCTTTACCTAGCTTTATGCTTTTAATTTCTTTCTTTCTTTCTGTCTTACTACTACAGCTAGAATTTTCATAACTACCTTAAATAATATTGAAGAGTTTAGGCATCTGTGTTTTACTTGTATGCATTACATGATTACTTTTAGTTTTGAATACTTTTTATATTAAACAAGGGTCTGTCTATACTTATACTTTGTAGGGTTTTTAGCATAAATGAGTGTTATACTTTGTCAAAAGCCTTTTCTTCATCTGTGGAAATAATTACATGGTATTTGGATGCTTTTATTTTTTAACATTAATTATGTAGACTGTTTTCCATCCTTGCATCTGTGGTACAAATCTAATTTGGTCATGATGAATAGTCCTTGGATAAGTTGCTGTAGTAGGACAGGATTTTATCATTATGCTATCATTATTTACATTTTTTAAAATCAGTGTTAATTATTGATATTGGTAAATAGTTCTCTTTCTGTGTTTTATTCTTCTCTGGTTTATATATCAGGACTAAGTTTGTTCTGGAAAAAGAAAGGAACCAGTAGGCTGGGGTTTTTTTGCAATTTTTGAGAATAATTTGCATAGTATGATACTAAATGACATTTAAAAGTTTCTAAGAATTATTCTATTCATCAGTTCCTCAAAAGGAATAATTTCTTTTACTGAAATTGAATTATTAAATCTATTATTTGTTGTTCAGGCTTATATTTTTGAATCTTTTCTTCTATTTCTTTTGTGTTCTTAGCTTTCTTCCTTCCTTCCTTCCTTCCTTCCTTCCTTCCTTCCTTCCTTCCTTGGTTTTTGAAAGGCAAATGGGGTTATGGGGTTAAGTGGCTTGCCCAAGGCCACACAGCCAGGTGTCTGAGGAAGTGTCTGAGGAAGGATTTGAACCCAGGTACTCCTGACTCCAGGGCTGATGCTCTATCTATTATGCCACCTAGCCGCCCCTGATCTTAGTTTTCTTAAGAAATAACAGTGCATAGTACATTCTAATAATTCTTTTTTCCCCCTTTTAGTTTTGTTGTGAATTTATCAGAACAATTTACTTTTTCTTTAATAGATCATCTGCTCTATTCTTTTTTTTTAAGGTTTTTTTGCAGGGCAATGGGGTTAAGTGGCTTGCCCAAGACCACACGGCTAGGTAATTATTAAATGTCTGAGGCTGGATTTGAACTCAGGTACTCCTGACTCCAGGGCCAGTGCTCTATCCACTGTGCCACCTAGCCACCCCCCTGCTCTATTCTTTTTTACTCAGATTGGCTTAAAGTTAAGATTTCAAAGAAGCTGCTTTTAGTTTTATAATATCTATAGTTTTCTTGTTTTTGTTCTTGATTCCTGTTTTTTTATTTCTCCTCTAATCTAATTTTTTCATCTTTTCTTTTAGATTTATTAAATTTTATCTAGTGGCATTCTAATATTTAAAATACACATTGAATTCATTGATCTTTAAAAACTTTATTTAAAAATATGGAATAGAATGTTAAGAGTATGGGTTATTGAGAGAAATTATAGTTAAAACTTATTTTAAAACAAATAAATAAAACAGAATAGCTGAGCAGATGAGCTTCCTCTTAGAATCTCCCATTTTATGTAACAATATAAACATTTGTAAAATTGAAATAAAGGAAATTTTATAAATACCTCTTTCAAGGCATTCCACAATTCTTCATCTGTGTACTCATTAAAAGGATCCAAATTTTTTCTCATTGTCCCAGTGAATAATACAGGTTCCTAAAATTCCAATAAAATTTCTATCATTGTATGAAGTTGAATGGATTAACATAGATTTATTCATTTATTTTAACAAAAATGTAATAAAGCATAAAAATGTCACTATCTTAAAGAAACAGATGCTAGTGAATATATATATATATATGTATAGCGATTCTATATCTGCTCTACATTGTACCTATATCATAGATGCTTAAATAGCAGAGTATAA
The DNA here is from genome assembly GCF_037893015.1 of Macrotis lagotis. NCBI lineage: Eukaryota > Metazoa > Chordata > Mammalia > Peramelemorphia > Peramelidae > Macrotis > Macrotis lagotis. The sequence goes on from NC_133663.1 coordinate 159,573,393, forward strand.
TCAGGAGAGTAAGAAAAATAAAGAAGAAACAGAAGCAAAAGTTATGATATAATTTTTTTTGGTGATATTTGTTTAACAAACGGGAAAAAAACCACAGTTCAGTTATTTGATGAACCTCACTTCAAGGGTACCAATAAAAATCAATGTCGGATCCAGGTGTAGTATCTGAGAAATATGAATAGCATGATTAGTTAAGACTTGTGACTTGAGGGGAAATTGCTAAACATCATTACGCTATCATTGAATGATAAAGAAGGATATTTTCTCCACTGGTAAAAGATATTGCTGGTATGGGGAGTCTCCTTAACTAATAAACTGGGACTTTCTGTTCCAGCCTGAAGGAAAAAATGAACTAATGGGAACTGCGGCACCTTTTCTATTAAGAGATGTAAGCTGATATCTACTTTATCTTTTCCATTCATCCACTGGGATGGATGCCCTACTATTATTAACCATAAGGGTGGAATAATATGAAAATCATTTTGAATAGTGTCATAATCAAAGTATGTACATTTAAGAACTCATTTCTCAACTTCAGAAGTAGTTGGGGATCTGTTGTCCCCTGCATTTTTTTTTCTGGGCCTAAACAATAATGTAGCTTAAAGAAAAAAAAATGTTATACATATAGCAAGCAGATGATGTGGCTCATTTAACATTTTCTCATATGGCAAAACTTCAGACAAATGGTATATGAGGATGTGAGTAGTAAAAGAACAAAACTGGGATGATTTCAGAGGGACAATGGAGTATAGATGTTCAAAGTTTCACATTTATAATGAAGAACAATAAAAAAAAACAGGATTATATCATTTTACTGGGCTCCACTCTTCAGATTTTTGGACTGTTCTTCATTTCAATAGTGTCCTGAGATATTTATCCTGAAATATTCTCTCCATTTCAGACAATTAGGAACATGGTTTTGGGGGGAAGAGTACTGGGGTCAGAAAACCCGAATTTAAACCACAGCTCTATATCTTAGACACCACTCTGTATTCCACATTTGTAAAATAAAGAGGTTAGAATTGGTCAGAAGTCAATGGCCCCCAAAAGAATTTATGGATAGATTTCAGGGGGTTCAAGAACTTGTATGGAAAATAAATTACATCTTTAGTTTCACTAACCTCTAACTTAAAAGTAGCATTCCCTTCAATAGTTTAAAAAAGACTCTTTTGAGCAGGGGGTGATTACAATGGCTAGCATGCTGGTCTGAAGTCAGAAAGGTACATCTTTCTAAGTTCAAATCTGGCCTCAGACATTTTATTAGCTGTGTGAAACTGGGCAAGTCACTTAATCCTGTTTGCCTCAGTTTCTGCATCTATAAAATGAGCTTGAGAAAGAAATAACAAACCACTCCAGCATCTTTGCCAAGAAAATCCTACATAGAGCCACAAAGAGTTGGACACCACTAAAAAAAGTCTCAATCCAGAGGTTTCACCCATTTATGAATAAATATAAACAACAGATATTATTCTGAGGAATTCATAGGCTTCGCCATATCCATGATACAAAAAGAACCCCTGGATTAGATAGATGGTATGGTTGTAAATTTTTGTCTTAATTACCCTAATAAAAGTTTTTCTATATGTACCTTTTTTTTAAGGAAAAAAACAATTACCTTTCTTCCTTCATAATGCTAAGTCCTTTGAGAATCAGCAGTAGTTCATTTTGCTAAAGAAAACACTCTCATTTTTCTTATGGACTTAACAAATATGAACACTATAATATGAGACTGTGTGAACTTTACATAGTTTGTTTTTTAAAGTATACTATATTTAATATAGAAACAAAATTGCCTTATTCCTTTGTGTCCCTTTGTAGACTTTCTTGTTTTCTTCTACATATTTTTTAATGCTTTATTGACCATTGCTAAATTTCTGAGAACTCCAAGAGCATGAAATAGATAGGCATATCACTCCTTCTAAGCATAAAAAATAATAACAGAAAGACATTGCATGACTTCTCCTATCAACTTGGATTTAGGATCAGTGGAGAGGAGGGGAATTGACAATAAAGATAAATAGTGTCATTATTGAAAAATATGTACTTCTAAGCATAGAACAGGAATTTAAAAGCCTCTAAATGAGTCTGATAGTTGGCTATAATGAATCAAGAAATAAATGTGATACTGTCTTGAAACTCTATAGGCTGATTGTGAATACAGGTTCAAAATTACTTTTGGGAAAGTCAAATGAATTTTCTTTCAATTGGACTAAATTATTTTAAAATTTCATCCCTGAGTTCAAGCTTAGGCTACCATTGAGTTCTGTAGGTCAAAATAATTCATTCTCTCCATTATATTCACATCAGGATCACAGAAAGCAACTTGCTTAGTCTAGAGAGAAAGAAGATTGAGAAGTGATCTTTTTTGGGAGCCCATGTTACTCCACCCCATTTGGTGATATCCCTTGCTCTCCAGGGAATCTCTGATAGGCTAGCAGCAAAAGCAGAAGACAAGTTAATTTTGGTGCTTCATTGCTGCCTTAATTCTGTGATTTCCTGGTGTCCATCTCATTCATCTATCTATCTCATCTCCACTGTCGGGAAGTTAAGTTTGGTGACTCATTTTTTCCACTTCCTTATTTTATCTGTTTAATCATCCAGTATTGAGCTAATGAGAAGAGTTATAATTCTTTCAATGAAAGAATCTAATAGGTTAAGTTGGGCCAGGGACAAGAATTGCCTTAACAGAACTTGAAAAGGAAAGATTTAAAATGCCCATGCTTCCCAATAATTACAACTATAGGTTTAAAGGAAATGATTTTGTATATCTCATATCATTTTGCTTATTTTCTCAGTGAGTAAGAAATGGTTGGGAGGGAGAGAATTTTGAATTCAAAATTTAAAAAGAATGTTAAAAATAAACAGTACATTCATTTAAAAAAAAAAGGAAAATACCCTGATCTGACAAATCCCACAACACCACTGAAATAAACTGACCTGTTAAAGAAATGTTTCTTCCACATTATATTCTCAACTAGCAGCTGAAGATTCACCATCTCTGAGGGAAATACATAGAATTCCACCTAATTACAAAATTAGATTCTAGAAGATGTCAATGGTAATTGAGGGTTTTTTTTTTTGATTTTTGGTTTTTGCAAGGTAATGGGGTTAAGTGACTTGCCCAAGGCCACACAGCTAGGTAATTATTAAGTGTCTGAGGCTGGATTTGAACTCAGGTTCTCCTGATTCCAGGGCCAGTGCTCTCTCCACTGCCCGACCTAACCACCCTGGGGTTTGTTTGTTTGTTTGTTTTTTAAAGAAGGTCTTCCTTTATCATTAAGGGAGGAGCAGCCAGATAGTTTGAGAATTTTATAAATGAAGATTTTAGAAGCCTGTGATTTCAAAAAATTGAAAAGCTCAATCACCTCCCTATCCCAATAAATAAATAACTGCTCCTCCAACTCAATCTTTTTGGAAAAAAACTAAATTTGAAATGGCTGATTATTTTTATGCCTTGGGAAGGGTGTTGGCACCTTGGCCTTCAAAGGGTTCAGGGTAGAAATTCTCATATTCAAAGAATTCAACAGCTGCTGAACCTGCTGCTAATGATGAATCACAACACCGCTTTCTTTTCGAAAAGGTTTCTGGCTTATGAACTTCAAATCAGTACATCATAAAGAGAAAGCATCTCAATGGAATTTTTTTAAAAAGTCCATTGTAATTACAGTATTTCTCTAAGTTTTTCTCTGTTAATTTGAAAAAGGAACTCTGCATCAATCCCTCTTGCTTGACTTAGCAATACAAAAAACAAAAGATCAAGCAGAAAAAAATATTTCTACTTGTTATAACATGTCAAAGATATTTATTTCAATTAGTAAAACTTCCATCAAAACCTGTTGAATGAGAAAAACGGTTTAATAAAATATTAACTGATGGAACATTTTTCTTTAAAACCTGCAGGTAATTTAACAACATATGTTTTAATATGCTGATATGTTTTATATATGTTGCTCATTTTATTTCTTAATTCATTCCACTTTCATAGGCTTGCCAAATAAGAAATCCCATTATAATGTCTTCATAAGGGTAATAAAAGTCATAACAGTAGATATGTACTGCAAGAGCTGATAAGGGTCATTTTTAATTATTCTTTCTGATAGGAATTATTATTTAAAATAGCTGTCTTCTGGAGATGGAGTTAATAACCTAACCTTGTAAATAAGTGTTGTAAAAATGCTTGCAGCTTAAAAAAAGGCATAATACTTGCAAGTAATAAATTTATAGAGACATACAATCTTCATGTAGATGTAGACAAAATTTGCCAGCACACATATAGATTTTTTAAAAAATTGTTTTTGACCATAGACTTAGTATGAGTTAGAGTGGTGGGGAAAGTACCCTGATTCTGAGTGGTATACATCAGACAATGCCAAATTTGTCTTTTAATTAGGATTCAGATGAAAAAGGTTAAAAAATCCCACCATTGGATTTGGTGGCAATTTTGTTCTTTGCAATGAAAGCAATACAAACCCACATTAGAAGTGTCACACAAAATGGCCACTTTGAATTAAACAGTTTAGTGTAGAAAACTGATAATCCTTCCACACAACAGAAAGCCTCAAAGACCACACTCTGTATGTCAGACTGGAAAACAGCCTCTCATTATCGCAGGGAAGAAATCCTACCTACTAACCTTCAGACACTTAAAACCCACTGGGAGTTCTCTGAAAAACCATACAACTGGTTACAAACTAGCAAGATAAAAGAGAAAACATTTTGCTTCACCTAATCATTTTATGTTCTAAATCAGGGAACTTTCCACAACCAAAATACAAAAATAGTGTACAGCTCTGCTGTTTGTCAAATGTGGGAAAAGCATATATTTTTTTTAATTTTCCTGTTTCCAAAGACTGAGGAGCTTGTTTAAGTTAAGTTGAGTTTACTGTTTTCAAAGTAAGGAAATCACCTGAAATCACTCTATTCTGAGGTTGGGTTTCCCCACCCCACTCAATCCTGTAGCCTTTGAGTGAACTGATCATCATCCATTTTCAGAAGAAAAGGACATTGTGCACCAACAAAAGAAAAAAGAATTTAAGTCCATGTAAAGTTCTTTTCGATACAAAAAGGTCACTAACTCTAGCCAGTAGTTCCACTGTGCATTAATGAAGCCTTCAGTGTGCAGAAACAAAAGGAGGGCTGAATTAGGCAACAATCCAATTGTATTTCTTTGCAAGTAATAGCATACCCACTTCTTTCTCTTTGGGTTTTGTTCTTGAAAAAAAGGAAAATCAAGGTAATAAAAAGTGGTTTTGAAGAGAAGTTTCTTTCCTTAACCTACTCCCCCTTCCCCCCACCCCTCACTCTGAGGGAGAAGGAGGGGGAAAGACCAGGGAAGAGAAATATATAAAATGTGAAACTTTAAAAAAAAAAACAACCCAAACCAAAAGAACCTAGTTGTGTGTGAACCTCTACAAGTAACTTAAAAAAAAAGATGCAAAAACCACAAATCAATTAAATTTTTTTTAAAATCTCCATTGTAATCATGATACAGAGCCGCCCTTGATCTGCACCAGCCCTTAGGGTGCTATTCATAAATTCTAAATTTGCATGGGATTACTCTCCATTTGTAAACAGTTTCTTTGTGCAATAAGATAGGAGCCTGAGCTCCCGAGAATTCATCCAAAAAAGTTTTGAAATACATTTTGCCAGATCACTGTCAGATAAGTAAGCTACTCCCTGAGTGTAATTTCACCTCTGTGTTCTTTTTTTCGGAAGCTCACTTAACTCCTTCACATCATGACCAAGTTGTAGTTTAAATGAAATAAGATGTATGTAAAAAAAAAAAAGAGGACTTTTCACAGAGAGTGAGGGATTTGTTGAACAATGACATTAATACTATCAAAGCTCAAGAAATGGAAGGGGAACTGAGGCTTAGTCTTCTCAGACAGTGTCATAAAGATTGTGGTTTGTTTTTCAGTTGTTTCTGACTCTTCATGAAAACCTCATTTGGGGTTTTCTTGGCATTGTCATTTCCCTTTCCAGCTCATTTTATAGATGAGGAAACAGAGGCAAACAGGGTTAAGTGACTTGCACAGGGTCACACAGCTATTAAGTATCTAAGGTCACATTTGCACTCAGGAAGATTCCAGATTCTGGGCCTGGAGCTCCATCCACTTCACCACCTAAGAAATATCTAATACAGGATTTGAACTTATGTTCTCTAACCCCCAAAACCAGAGATCTTCAAATGGGAGTACTCTGTTATGTGAACAAGGAAGCTATCCTGGACATGTAGATTGGGGGACCTGATTCAAATCCTGCCTCAGATAGTGACTGCGTCACCCTGGGTAAGTCACTTTACTCTTTTTCAGTTGTCATTTCTTCATCTGTTAAAAAAAGAAAGAGCAGACAATACAAGGACATAATTCAAAGGGTATGAAGCTCAAAGGAAATTACAGATATAAAGTGCTTTGAAAACTTTAAAGCTAAAAATGTAAGGGGTTCTTATTATTTTACTTTTTTGAAACATGGCAACATCACTCTTGACTGACCAGTGTCTTTCACAGGCTCTCTTCAGTCCCAATCCTCACTATCACCATTCTATTTTCTTATCTCCCCATATCTGTCTTGTAATGTGTAAGAAAAGATAAAGAGATCCAGCTGTGGAGGTTAAGCCTGGGAATCCCCATTATTCCCATCCTGGAGAACCAGGAGGCTGTCAAAAAAAGGATTCACTTTAGACAAACTGCATTGTTTTCTTATTCTCATGATTTCTTAAATATTCCAAATTTCCATGGGGTGGGGGGAGAAGGCAAATGGGGGCTTAGACAATGATTTTTAGCCCTCTAGTCCAGAAGGAAATAGACATTTAAGATGTCTTCTCTCTTCAGGGCTAGGTACTCAGATAAATTATGGCATTTATTTCCACTGCACTTCTTTTCACCTTCATTAGTGGATCTTGTTCTTGTCACTGAAGAAAGCAGGTTTTGCAATTCTGCTTAAAATTCCCCAGCCCCTAGACCAAAAGGGAAACAATCCTTGCCCAGAAATTCAATTTCACTCAAAAATTAAAAAAAAAAAACTTCAGTTTACTGGCAAAATAACAAATAAATCACAAATGACTTTGGAGACAAAGTGTTTTAAAGTGCCTCACCTCTCCAAATGTTAGACTATCATTAGACGTGAACGCTACTAACACGGGGAGAGACTGCTTTGGGGGTAAAATTTCAACTGAATTCAATGTTCATCCTATAGGTTCTGGAGATATTTCAAAAATAGGGAAATGAGGAAGGCAGGAAAAACATCTTAGATAATATATTTCAGTGAGCATTATGAAAATATCAGTAAATAGAGTAACAAAGTAATTGGAGTTCATCACAGAAAGGAAGTGAATATATAATTTTATCCTTAGGAAGAGAAATGTAGTGGAAAGAACCCCCAGTTTGGAAATTAAAACAACTGTGGTCCAGTTCTGCTAGTTGATTTTGAATAAAATATTTAAACCTCTCTGGTCTTCAATTAACTTCAAAATCAAATGAGAGGATTGGACTAGAAACAGCTAAGTTCCCTTAAGATTCTACCATAGGATTCTGGAGTGCCATAAGAAGACCATAAAGGGCAAGGGAAAGGAAAATAAAGGAAGGGCTTGGAGGACGAATAAAAAAGGTATGAGTCCTTTTCCTTAAGCATTTTTTCATGATAGCATATTAAAGCAATACTACTCTAAAGGATGGCCAATCTGGTGTAATGGTGGACATGAAGATTTGGTTCCAAGTTCTGCTTTCTGATACATTCTGATTATATGATTATGAGAAATCACTTAAACCTCACTGTTTAAGAGAAGATATAGAGGTGCATTTAACAAAGTATACATACATGTACCAAGAAAAGGCCTATCAGATTTGTGGATAGAAAACAAAACGATTAACAAGGGATATGGAGATCGTAGAAGATAAAATGAATAATGTTGGTTACATAAAATTAAAGTGTTTGCACAAACTAATACAGCTAAGATTAAAAAAGGAAACAACAGAAAAAACTTTACAGAAAGTTTCTCTGATGATGGTCTCATTTCCAAGATCTGTAAGGATCATCTGAGTCATTTTCTAAATGATAAGGAGTCTAATGATATGAACAGGCAGAAAGAAACATAGGTTATCGCAGTCATTTTAAAAATGTTGCAAAACACTAATAGAGAAAGGTAAATTAAAGTAATTCTGAGATTTCACTTAATACCTTGGTGAAGACAATAAAAAAATAAAAATTATGAATGTTGAAGGGGCTGTGGAAAATAGGCATGTTGATGTATTGTTGATGGATCAGTGAATGGCTATAGCCTCTCTGAAAAGCAATTTGGAATTATATACAAGAAGTTACTATACAGCATGCCCTCTGACCCAGCTATACCATTGCTAGACCTACATACAAAAAGAAAGGAAAAGAAATAAAAAAAAATTAATAGGAAAAAGGAATAGGTTCCATATGTATAAAATATTAATAGCAGTTCTTTTTGTGATGGTTAAAAACTAGAATCAAAATGAATGGCTATCAATCAAGGAATGAAGTTTAATAAGTTGTGGTATGTACTAAGCTTCTACTATATTCAAGAACCTATGTTAAGTCCTGGGGATACAAAAATTGGCAAGACAGTTCCTGACCTCAAGGAGCTCAAAACTGATGAAGGAGAAAATATGTAAGCAAATATGTACAAAAAAGCTATAATATACAGGATAATTAGGAAATAATTAAAAGAGGGAAGGAACTGGAATTAAGAGGAGGAGGGAATGGCTTTCCATGAAACATGGGATTTTAGCTGGGACTTAAAGAATGTCAGGGAAACAAAAAGGCAGAGATGAGAGACACTGCAATAGGCATGGAGAATAATTAGAGAAAATATCAGGAGCCAAGAGATGGAGCTGTGGAATAGCCAGGAGACCAGTATCATTGGACTGAAGAGTATGTTATAGGGAATATGGTGCAATAAGACTACAAAAGGAGGAGGAGGTTAGGTGATGAAGGACTCTGAATGCTAAACAGAGCATTTTGTATCTGATTTTCTTTTTTATGATTCAATAAGCCTTTATTATACAATAGGAACTGTGATAGGATGCAAATACATCCACATCTCAAGGAGTTTAAATTCTATAGAGGAAGCCAAGATTTGTATCTGATTTTTGAGACAATGGGGAGCTATTAGAATTTATTAATTTAGGGGAAGACATGGCCTTACCTACACTTTTAAGAATATCACTCTAGTGGCTGAATGGAGGATGGATTAGAGCAGTGAGAGACTTGAGACATGGAAAGACACACACACTGATTGTAGAGTTAGGGGAGTAGAACCAGGAGAACAATTTATAAGCAAAAGTAGATTTAAGATGCAGAATATAGCCTCTATATTTTTAAATATGGACCAGGAGGGAATTCATTTTGCTTGACTATGCATATTTGCTATAAGGATTTTTTTTCTATGTCCTCCCCCCCGCAAGAGAACAGTGAAAGAGTAAATAGATTTGTTAAACTACATTAATCCATTTATTCCTGATACTCCTAATATCTACTTTTGGTAGTTGTATCCAAAAAAAGAAAAGAGAAAAAACTGACTGCTAGAAATAAATGTTTATTACCATAGTTATCATTTTAATAACCCATTCTAGAATTTTTCTCAGGTGACAAATTCAAATTTACTTGCTCTATATTTTGTTGACCTATCTTCAAATTTCAGCATATTTGGTTGCCCCTCCCCACCAGTGTTGTTTCAGGAGCTCATCCTTTCGCACTTAGATTAATGATTTCTATGCCCACAGTCTTTCTCCCAATCCAAGGCATCATTCTCAATCTTCCTAAGGTAAAGGTCTTATCATTGCCACTGCCCTGCTCAAATAGCTTTTTTTGGCTTCCAGTATGCACAAGGACAAAATACAAACCCTTTTATTCTGTCTCTTTAAAGCCTATCACAAATTTGACACCAATATATCTTTCCAACCTTATTAAACATTTACTCCCTTTAACACACTCTATAATCCAACCAAAACGGAATATTTGTGTAGGTCATCTTGCTATCTTCTGGGCAATTCCTCTATCTCTGAACTATAATAATCTTTGAATTATAAAAATCATTTCAGATACCTCCTCCTCTGTCAACACCTCACCTCAAACTTGCCTGCAGTATTTTGTCCATTATTCATCCTTGTCCCCCATTCTCTAACACATCTATATAAACAATGTATCACAGCGCCAAGGCAGGCTTGAGATTCTTTTTCATATATTTTGTATATCTCGTATATATACACACCAAATTTTTACATGCTATCCTCCCTATGCAGAATCCTTGAGGACAGGAGCTGTTTTTCTTTTTTATTGTACACCTAGTCGAGTTCTTGGCTTGGAGGAGGTACTTTATAAATCCTTAATGACTTACTGACTATCCTTCTGTTATCCCTTTCCCTCAATGGATATTCCATCAACTTTTCTGGTCTACATTTCTTTTATCCATAATTTTCCATTGATAATTTACTGAAATCTATGTGTACCACTCATCTACATCTCTATTGCCTTTGAAGACATCTATGGGAGATATACATGGGAAATAACTTGTTGGGAAAGAGCTTTAAAGGCTGAAAATCAAATACTATAATTAACAAAAAGTTAGGACAGCGGAATTTGGTACATTTTAGTCAATTGTGTTAGATATGGTCTCCTATAGGATTTTGTTTCAGAAGTCCTATTACTCCTTTTTATATTTTCATATGATTTGTTAAAACAAATTCTCATAAAGACTTTATAGAGTTGAGATTTAGGTACAGATGGCAGCTATTTATATTTTCTCAGTAAATGTACTTTCAAATATTAGTGATACTTTCAAATTGTATGGTATCCTCCTTTTTATTATAGAAATACTGACAAATCTTTTCCATTTTTTTTTGGTTTGTCTGCCATCCTCCTGGTTTCATTCTTATCTTAGTATGATCTGGAACTACCTATAAACTCATTTGTCCTCTACTATACCTTACTGTTTTATGTGCAGATCTTGCTCCTAATTTTCCTTTATCTTTCAACATAAGGTTTTACAAATGAGTATGCAATCTGAACTAGTGTTGCCCTTGGCTGGCTGATCACCCTTTTTTGGCAAGATCAATTGTTTGCTCCCTAAGCCTCTTTCATTCAGGCTTAGAGTTGTGGCTACTATCTTATACTTTTCCTAATTATGTAGGAAAGGCTGACAGTCTGCTTTGATGATTGTGTTTCCCATTCCTAACACTCCTAACAAGTATTCCCTCACTCAAATCCAATTCACCTGTAGGTCACAATGTCACTTCTCTGAAGTCATGGTCTGCTTTGAGAAAAAAAGACAAACATCACCTATAAACTTGACAGCAGAACTGAAGTCCCAAATCCTCTATTCCAGTGCCTTAAAATGAGTGCTCAATTTTAACAGACCCCAATAGGCTGTCATTAAACACTAGGTAGGAGGGAATAGGAGGGAGCTAGAGATAAAAACAAGAGAGTTCCTGTCCTTAGGAGTTTACATTCTAGAAGAGAATACATTTAAAGAGTTGATTATATATATTTGATCATTTTAAGAAAAAGAAAGCACTAATAACTAGGGAAAGTGAGAAAGATTTCCCACAGGAGCTAGGATATGACCTGAGCCTTGGTGAAAGCTAGGTAATCTAATACATAAGGAAGACAATGCAGAGAGATGCCCAGGTAAGAGAAGGTTTCACAAATTAGGAGAACAGCTAGTAGGTCCATCTGGCTGGAATCTTAGACTAGATAAAGAGGAATAATTCACAATAAACTCGGAAAATCTGGCTTGGGTAACACTGTACAGGCTTTAAAGGTCAATCCAGTCAATGATATTTTTGAATGGGATAGGGGTAGGGGGAATAGGGGGAGACTTATAAGGGCAAATTTTGGATTATTTTGAGAGCTGTGTGAAAGACTAGAGAGCAAAAGACAAATATTTCTTTTTTCTCTATAGGAACTCTATGCGTGTTTGTGTGTGTGTATATGTGTGTATGTATACATACATACATACATATATATATTATATTACAGAGTTTGCTTTTCATGGTGACTTCAGGACTTTATCAATCAATAATACTGAAGAACCAGGGAAGTTTTAATTCAGAAATATATTAGTATAATTTATTGTTATATAAAATAACAGTATTTATAAAGAACGTGGCTATATTAAAATGTTTATTATATAGAAACCAATAGAAAAAATTCCAACAATCAAGACTAAAAAACAAAAACAAAATGCCACATAGAATACTATGAGTAATCTATACCTGAGGTATGATTGACATCTTCTTTCGTAAGTCATGAAGTCCTATTTCAGTAGTCAAAATCTTATCAATCCAGATTTTACCTTCAGGTTCTGACAATCGAAAAAGTGCAGCAATGAGAGAACTTTTCCCAGCTCCTGTTCTTCCCACAATTCCAACCTGTAAACAGAGCCAGCAAAATGATTTTAAAGGAACACAATAGCTTTCTTTTTGCTAATAAAAAAAAATGGGTATTTGCCTGAAGAATCTGAAGGGTTAAAAATCAGAATTAATACTTCTGATAGGGAAAAGCATCAGTAGCTTAATGCCAATCCATGAGAAGTCAATTTTCCTAATTATCTTTATACTTATATCAGAGTATCATGAACCATGAGAATTTCCTCTATCAATAAGAGATCTACAACTAGAAATTAAAAAAAAAGAACACATAACAAGACTATATCCATTTTCTAGGGCTATATTAGTTCAGCCTGGTTATTTTGAGATAGGGAAAGCAAATCTATTCCTGATAATGAACAAGACACCATTCACTGTAATAAAAGGAAACATGTTTCAAATCCTAGAAAGTGGGTTTTTAGTGATTTGATTTAATAAAAGGATGATCAGTAGCAAGTTATATATAACACCACCACCACCACAACTAATCCTTGCTGATTATATTGGTTTTTTCATATGAACAACTCAAAACATTTTATAAAATAACAATCCCAAATTTCATAGGAAAGCTATGAATAATAAACTACTTTTTTCCCCTTAGAGAAAAATGAAAAAGCTATAGATTTGGGAAATTTTTTTATAGATGATTCAGCACATTTTTAGATATAGATAAAATAAAAAAGAACAGAGAGATAAAATAAATAAGAACACTATAAAAACAAAATAATGGACTCTTCAATAAAATGCTGGTTTATTATAAAGGATTATGTATAGTATATTATATATATGTTAATGATCCAAAAGCAGAAACTGGGATCTATAAGCCTGGCAATTAGAAACTGCCAAATGAGAATTATTCAAGTGTAGAAAACATCTTTATTCAAGGCTTAAATACAATGAAGATAATTTAAGCAACACTTTTATTGAGGTAATAAACAGTGAATTAAAAACAATTAACTTAATAAAATAATCCATTCTATCTAATCTAAAATTTTTTTAACTCCCATCTATTAACCCAATGGTATTAAAATACATCTATTTGAATCCATTATTTTTTAACCTAATAAAAAAGTGTTCCATATTAGTTTTATTTTATCAAGTGCCTTGAATCTGTACTTAGGCAAGATTTACCCATCCAGTACCATACAAGTTATATGAAAGCTGAAAGAGTCTTGGACTGACAATTAGGAGATATAGGTTCAAAGTCATAAATAACCTAGTGTCAGTCTTATCTTTAAAAGGATGACAATGTTCTCCTCTTAAAAATGAATTAAAAGAAAAACATATATATATACATACATACATACATACATATACATACATATATATGTATATATATACATATATATGCATATATATATGTATATATATACATATATATGCATATATATGTATATATATACATATATATGTATGTATATGTAGACCCAGTTTAGTGGCACCTAGCTTGTCCATAAATGGTAGATTGACAACGCCCAAATACAGAAAAACATTTAGGCCTATTTAAAATTACCTGGATTGTTAGTTATGACTTCAGGTAAGTACAATAAATAAAACCCTGCCCAAATGGGAACTGGTTCGACAGGATTTCTCTGCTTTTCCAACTCATCAAAGCCAAAAGAGCTAGCAAGGACCTAACTGGTTTCAGTGTGAACCATACAACCAGTGTGAACATCCTATCTTTCCTTTTGGCTTCTTTACTTTAGGGTCATTTGTAATTAGTTCAACTCTATACAAAAAGGTTTGTGGTCTCTAACTGAAGAGCAAGATTTACACAACAATCACTGCAACTTTGCAAGTACAATTCATACATTTTCACAGAACAAATAACAATGCATGGTGGGAGAGTCTTAGAAAACTGCTTTATTTTCGATCTTTAACTACCTATTAGAGGTGATAATAGGCTGAGAAAAGACTTCAGTAAGAGTGTATTTGCTGAAGGAAAAAACCCTGGACTTCAGAATAAGACCATAATTTAAAGTCAAACTCTGAAACACAGGTAATTGTGTGATCATGGATTAGCCTTGCTCATTCTCCTTATTTTACCAGGTTATTGTGATCAAAGAGCTTTATAAACCATATGGTCCTCTTGTTAGTTTTATGGTTTTGTGTAACAACTATACTTGAATTAGAAAACCATGGTTCAAATTCTGCTACTAGATGAGTGATCCTGGTCAAGTCTAGGTCTTAGTTCCTTATTTGGAATATGAGGATAATATAACTCATGCTCCCGACTTGACCAGGTTATTGTGAGCAAAAAGCTTTATTAACCATATAGTCCTATGAAAGATGGATGGGTTTGTATAACAGCTATACTTGAATTAGAAAGCCATGGTTTAAACTCTACTAGCTGGATGACCATGGCCAAGTCTAGGTCTTAGTTCTTCATCTGGAATATGAGGATAATATAACTCATGCTCCCTACTTCACCAGGTTATTGTGAGCAAAGAGCAAAAGCGAGAGATTGAGTGAGAGAGGGAGGGAGAGACACAGGAGAGGGGAGAACACGACAGCATAGCTACTGCAAAATTCTTTTATAACTAAAGCTCCTGGATAATATTTCTAGATAAATAAATGGAGCTAAATCTGATATAGCTAACAGACCCAAGAAATAAATCAAAAGTCAAGTCATTGTAACATTATAACTGAGTCTTACAATTCAATTTTCCCAAAAACCTTTTAAAATCTCAGGTAATCCTGCAATTTCTTTTAAGTTTTCAGAATACAAATTTGGGGCCAGCTTCTAATGTTTCTTATGCTTCTCTCTGTAATGGGGATGCTTTAGGCAGTTCACATACTATTGCTTCATTGGTAGCTTAAAAATCACATTCCAAATAATGCAGTTAAACTTGATGCTTAAGAAGGCTGCATGAGAAGAAAGAATACTATGTTTGGAGTTGAAGGAACTAAGGCTGAATCTGGGCTATGTACTTGTGTGACCTTGGGCTGGTCACTGAACTCTCCTGGGTCTTCATTTCATCACAGTTGGACAAAATGATTTCTGTAGAACTTGCCAGCTCTAAAGCTGTGGTCCTAAGTAAACACAATCAATGTATGTAATCACAGGATTTCTTCAGACACAAAAGTAATAGTATTCCAAAACCGTTTTAAACATTAACCTTTTCTCTCCATCCAATCCCTCAGACTTCCTACTTCAGTTTAGTGAAATGCTGTTGAGACATTCAGCAATGCATTCATTTTTTAGGTATATCATGGGTCTGTTTGAAAAGGAAAGCTCTACTAATTATAAAGTTGGCAATGGAAGATTCTGATTATATGGAGGTAAGTCTTGTTACCCTGTTATTTCATATCAGCATATCATAATTCATTCATTCATTCATTCATTATAAACATTTAAAAATTCCTATTATGTTCTTTTTTTGTTGATGAGCCATTTCAGCTGTGTTCAATTCTTTGTGATTCAATTTGGACTTTTCTTGGTGAAGATCCTGGAGTGATTTGCCATTTTTTCCCCTCCAGTTTATTACAGTTAAATACAAGGTTTCAATGTGCTTATTGGTGGAATGACAAACCTGCATTTCAGAGGACTAATGATGAAAAATACTACCCACCTCCTAATAGAGGGGGGAAGGACTCAGAATGCAGAATGAGAAATATTTTTGTGGACATGGCAAATGTTTAAAATTGGTTTCATTGACTAAATTTGTAACATGTATATATTACACACATGGCTAGATGGTGCAGTGAGTGGAGTGCCAGTCCTGGAGTCAGGAGTACCTGAGTTGTGAACTCATCCAGCCTTTCAGGAGAGCAGTCTGGAACTATGCTCAAAGGGCAACAAAAATGTGCACATCCTTTGATCCAGCAATATCACTACTGGGTCTATACCCTGAAGAGATGATGAAAAAGGGTAAAAGCATCACTTGTACAGAAATATTCATAGCAGCTCTGTTTGTGGTGGCAAAGAACTGGAAATCAAGTAAATGTCCTTCAAATGGGGAATGACTTAGAAAAATGTGGTATATGTATGTCATGGAATGCTATTGTTCTATTAGAAACCAGGAGGGATGGGAATTCAGGGAAGCCTAGAGGGATTTGCATGAACTGATGCAGAGTGAGATGAGTAGAACCAGAAAAGCACTGTATACCCTAACAGCAACATGGGAGTGATGATCAACCTTGATGGACTTGTTCATTCCATCAGTGCAACAATGCGGGACAATTTGGGGCTGTCTGCAATGGAGAATACCATCTGTATCCAGAGAAAGAACTAAGAAGTTTGAACAAAGACCAAGGACTATTACCTTTAATTTAGGGGGGGAAAAACCTGATATCTTATTGTCTGATCTTGCTATCTCTTTTACTTTATGTTTCTTCCTTAAGGATATGGTATGATTTTTCTCTCATCGTATTCAATTTGGATCAATGTATACCATGGAAACAATGTAGAGACTGGCAAATTGCCTTCTGTGGCAGGTAGGGGGAGGGAAGTAAGATTAGGGGAAAAATTGTAAAACTCAAAATAAATGAAATCTTAAAAAAAATTACAGTATGCAGAGTGCTGTACTATATAAAAATAATTGACTGCAAACTGAGCCTCTTACAGACATTATATCATTATTATTATTATTATATATTTTATATCATTTTTATTATTTTATACAATCCTATAAATTCAATTATCCCCATTTTATAGAGGAGGATACTGAGATAGTCTCAGGTTAAATGTTTCATATCTTTCTAAGTATATGATAGTCTTCCTGATACCCAAGTCTAGAGTTCTAGCCACTGTATATGCCAGGAAAAATATAGACTTTAGAAAAAAGCACTGTTTCTGCCCTTTGGTAGCTTATAGTCGAGTAGAAAGGTAAGACAGGCACACAGATGATGCAAGACATAATGCATTAAAAAAGATACAGAATAAAGTGCTATCTGAGGATACAATATCACTGACCAAGTTTGGTTCCTTTCTATTTCTTTAATTTCTTTCCCATATTTTTCCCATTGTCTTTTCTCCCCTGCTTCATTTCCAAATCTCCTTCACTAGTAATAACTTAGTCATGCACTGCCAGCTATTGCAATACTTTTCCCAAGTTACCATAACTCCGATGTACTCTACACGACCATAGCAGAGTAATGTTTTCATTGTAGACCACATCATTCTCATGTTCAGAAAATGTGAGTAGTCCCCCCACAGGGAATTATGAAATTCCCAGCTCCAATTCCAGATTTTCTACAACTTGGCTCTGACATATGTTCTCAGCTTTTTATCTCATGAAACTCTCATTCAAACATGCAACCTATCACTCATCTAGACAATTTACATTCCCTACAATTTTCCCCCAACCCTTCATATCATCTACCAAGTTCCAAATGGATACAACTGGGATATAAAGATTTATCATAAATTAGAGGAACAGGGAAGAATTGGCCATTCTTACAGATAAGGGAAGTCAGTGACTAAAGAAATGATCTACAAGTTGGTCATCTCCAGTAATCACTCTGTATGACCTCTTTCTTAGGGAGTGCACTCAAATCAATATAGCACTTGCTTCTGGACAGGGCACATCAACTGACTGTCCTATTATTCTACTCACCAGTCTTGAGGTATCTTTGACTAAAACACATGTTGGCCATTGCAATTCTATATGGGATCTCTTCTTAAGAGCATTTAAGCTCCCAGAAACAAGGACTGATGAGCTTTTATATATGTACACAATTAACATAGTGTCTTGAACATAGAAAATATTTGAGAAATGTTCATTCATCCTGCTTGTAATATTCCCTTCTCCCTATCCGCTGATACACTTCCCGCCTTTCAAGTCCTAGTTCAGGAATAACCTGCTCCTTAAAGCCCTTTATCTCTCTACTTCTCCTTGGATCTCAGTAGCACTAGGAAAATAACTTATATGCTGAACTTATTCTAAATTATTTGGACATCTGTCTTTGATCCTCTACTAGTTTGCCGCGTTTGAAGTTATAGAGATCAAATTCTGTATTTTATTTCTTATAAAATAAGAGTATATAATATAGAATAATACTCAAATGACAAATGTATGTCCAATTAAATTAACTAAATCATGAGGCACAATGCAACTGAAATCAAGATTCAAATCAAGAAAAGAAAATGGTGGCACAAAGTGCTGTGCTTTACTTTCAGGGCAGTTTTTAACTAAGATATTAACAGTCTGACTGTGCCTATTTATGAAAGAATGAAGATATCCCCCAGTAAATACAATGGATGAAAAATAGTTACTTTCTTTTTGAACAAAGAAAGAAGGCATTAACACAGACCTTTTCTCTTGATTTAATGAGCGCAGTCAAGTGCTTCAGTATCACAGGTCCATCCAAACTGTAAGTGAAGTTAACATTATCAAAGATGATCACTCCTTCATGAGGCCAGTCTGGTGGTGGTCGTTTCTTGGATTCCCACGGGGCTTCTTTTTCAAGATCTGTATATTCAATTACTCTTTCTACAGATATCATCTAAAAGACAAATATGAAGACATAACACCAAAATTAGTCTGCATCAACAATATTCTTCTAATTTGGCAAAAAGTGATTAGTTACACCATTTTTTCCCCTTAAATTACTAGTTGGTGAACAGGTACAATTAATTAACAATTAAGTTGTAGCAAAAGCTTTTGTTTGTATATATGCCTCACAGAGAAGAGGAATCTGCCACATGAATGGATTTGAATCATTCTGGAGCTTGTTCATTGGAGATAAAATACAATTATATCTTTAGTAACGAAACTAAAGTATTGAGAGGAGGTTCCGCTACAGGAGTCTTATTTCCCTTGGTGCAGGTATTGTAATATATAATCAATAAAATTCTGTGTTTGTCTTTATTACTTCTTAAATACTATTTTTATCTAAAAATACTTCTCTATCAAAAGATTAAAAGTTCAAAACAACCTACTAATTGCAATGGTGTGCAAAAGTTTTTTTTTAATATTTCATTTGAAGACTAGGGGGAAATGATCAGTTGGTCTAATTTATAGGTAAGATGAATATTCCTAAATTAGTTATTTTGGGTTTTTTTAGGTTTTTGCAAGGCAAACGGGGTTAAGTGGCTTGCCCAAGGCCACACAGCTAGGTCATTATTAAGTGTCTGAGACTGGATTTGAACCCAGGTACTCCTGACTACAGGGCCGGTGCTTTATTCACTACGCCACCTAGCTGCACCCCTAAATTAGATTTTTTTAGGAGAAAAATTTTCTGGTTACTAAAGACTAACATAGTTTTCAATGAAATGAATTTATAAGCTGTCATTAAAATAAAAAAAATAAAATAAGATGTCCACAGCTAAATAATAACTTCATTTTCAAATGACCTTATCTTCAACAGGGGAAAACAACCTAGACCTATAAAAGAATTAATAGTAAATGATGGAAATTTAGAAAATGATTTTACATCACACTTGAAAAAGTTAATGAATTTCTATTATGCTGCAAATTTATTATAGTCACCTCCAAAAAATGTCACCTCCAGTAGAATATTAAAAAAAAGTTAGAGAACCCTTAGTCATCACTGAGTTTTGATTTATTCAAGACAAATCTGATGGTTTGATACCCTAACTCTCAAAGGAAAGGCTTCTTGTAGATCACCACCTAGTGATCTGTAATCATGTCAGGGACAGTTATAGTATATTTTGTTAAAATTAGATTCTTTCTGAAACTTCACTTCAGCCCTCAGCAACCTTGTATTGTTTTGGAATAGCCAACTCAACACTTCTTCGTATTCTTTCTTAATCTTTTAGAGGAAATACTAAAACTTAAAAGGTATCATTATTCAAAAATTAGATAATCACCTTCCCCTGAATATAAGCTCAAAATATTGGATCATTTTATATCAGAAAAGAGTGCCAGCTCATTAAGAAATAATAAAGCATAGTTTTCTAAAAGGCTTAGTAATAACCTCACTAGGATTTCAGAACCTGCCTCCTACAGAGAAATTTATTACATCTGAAGGCAGCTTGTGATGAATCTAAAACCTGCTGACATAGCACACAGAAGACTGAGAAAAAGATGTATTACATTTTATTTTGCATTAACTTTAAACAGATGGAAGAAGGATCTAAAAAACTCTGTTAGCCACAATGTAAAAATAACAGTTTTAATATTTTCAACAAGAAATGCTTTTATGTCACTTAATAGCAAGGCAACTTGAAAAGGCTAAGAATATAAAGATAAATATTACCATATTCTCAACTTCGGCACTTTGTCTAACTCCCCACTGAAACATTCCCATGAGAGTGATGGCATAGGACAATGCCAACCCAACTTGCCCAGCATTCAGAGCTAAAGGATGAGGAAGAAAAGGAAATAAAATTAATTTGATCATCACCTCAAAGCCCAGTTATTTCATTTATGTCACATACAAGTGAAAGATTCCAAATATGTTTTTTAAAAATCATAAATATATCAATAAATATTATTTGTGTTTCTGTTTTTTAAAGAAGGTTATATTGTCTGTCTTCTCAATGGTTGAAAGAGGGGCTGGAGGGAGATAATTTGGAACTCAAACTTTTAAAAATTAATATTAAAATAAAGTACAATTAGTTCAAAAAATGAACTAAACTAAAATCAACAAAAATTTATTAAATGCCTGTTCTGGACTGAGAAGTGAACTAGATACTGGTGATACAAAGGCAATGAGATAGTTTCTTTCCTCAAGGCAGACAAGGATTATGTGAGGGTGAAGGGGGCACTGTGGGCAGTGACAATTGTGGAGTACAGGAAAGACCTCTAGTAGTAAAGTGGAGGACATTCTGTACAAAGGCAGAGAGAGGAGCGAGATTGAATATGGTGTAAGGGGAACAACAAGAAAGTTAATTTGTCATTAATGAAAAATGCATGAGGGAGAATAATATATACTAAATCTTAAAAGATAGGTTGGAGCCAAATTTAAGGAAGGCTTTCCATGCTAAAAAGAAGAATTTGTATTTTACCAAAGAGGCAATAGACATAATAGGGAAGTTATTTAAGTAGGAGAATGATACAATCTAAAAGCAGAATATGGTACTAATGGATTGACTCTTCTTCCTCCACCTCCAAACAGACACGTCTACAATGCTCCATCTGCCAGGGAACTCAGTTTGTGTTTGGTTGCCTTCATCAAATCAAAGAAAGATAAAAGGAAAAGGCAGACCACAAAGTAGTTCATCCAACTGAACCACATCCATGCCTCACATTTAACACAACACTTTGTCATTGTTTTAGTAGCAATCCATGAAAGACCAAACAGTACAGGACTTGAATTTCAATATGGAGGCGGGAGTTTCACTGGGTAACTGTAAACACAACCATAAATTGTAATCATACCATAAATAGTTCATCCCATCTGTACTTACTTTGGGCCAGAACCAGGGAACCAAAGGAGGTGACTACCACAAAGATGGCACAGATGGCGTCCAGACGCACAGCAAACCATCGGGACGTAGTCAAAAATAAGAACCAAGCCTCTAAATACACAAATCACAATGGGAATAATGAATACATAATCAAGAATTAGATGTAAATGAAGTGTGAGAATATTTTATTTGATTGGGCTACAGAAAATACATTTTCCTAGGATTTTAGCAGAAAGTGGGATAAATCATTCAGAAAAAAGCCATGCTTGGTAAATGTGAGAGACCTCTGAAGATTGTGAAATGCTAATTAACACAAGACAATATATATGGTATGAATTATATCATTTGGTGCAAAGACCTTGTATAATGGATTGAGTGAATATATGGAGTGAGACTGAAGCTAAAGGTCATTAACAGAAGTCACAGTTGCATAATAAAAACCTGAGTTTTCTGAGTAAGCTAAAAAAGAGTAGAAGAGTACTGGACATAGTTATCAAATATTCTTTCCATTCATTCTAGAACAGACTTTGAGTTTCATTAACTGCATAATTTTTGGCTAAGTTAGTTCTTGTCTCTTCCCCTACCAAATGAGTGGGTTAGCAGATAATAATAATAATAATAATAATAATAATAATAATAACTCAAATTTATATAGAGCTTTATAGTATGCAAAACACTTTACATACATTATCTTAAATATACACATACAACATACAACATACATATAACACCATCAAGCAGATTATCTGTATTTTAGAGATGAACAAATAGCTGCTCAAAGTACTTAAATTGACTTAGTCATGGTTACACAACTACGCAAAATCCAAAACAAGATTTGTTTAACTAAAGAGTTAATTTTAACAATTGTTTTTCAAATATGTTCATCATGAATTATGGCACTTTATGAGAAGCTGCCATTGATATTTCTTCCCATTTTGAATGTAAACTTCTTAGGAGTGAGGAAGCTATCAACACATTCTTTGTCACCCTCTATTTACTACTTTGGTACTACCCTTTATGCAATAGGTATCTGAAGAACAATAAGAAAGTTTTGTTAAATTTGGTTTATTAAATTAAATTAATTTGGTTAATTTGCACATTTGTTATTTGGTAAATTAAAATGATTGAGTCATAATCTTGTTAAAATTAACTATATACCTTTAAAAACAGTAAATAATGGAGTTTTAACATTTATATATGAATCATTTTTATTTCTATATCCTAATCTTTTCTTTTAGGGCAGTGATTAATAAGTCTAGGCTGGAAGACCTTTTGAAATTTTGTCAAGGACTGAATGTCAGTGACATAGAGACTAAAGCATATGGAATATGAAGTGTATAAAAGATTCAGGAACTAGATTTTTATCATTAGAGGTTGATTGTTTTAAGAAAAGGCTTTGTTGTACCTTTCACCATTTTGAGGGACCTGGAACCTGATGCAATGATGTCTGACACATAATATTGATCGAATTATTGCAGAAATGATTTCCTGCCTACATTCAACATACAAGTTTTTAAGATACAGTAGGGTTCATTGGAAAAGAGTGATGGGTTTGTGAAATGAGAAGATTCTGGATGTTTCTGGATATTCCACTTAGGAAAATGATCTCAATGAGTCTTAGTTTATTTATAAGTTAGAGTGAGATTGTAATACTTGATTCTTAACATCATTTGATCAAATAAGATAATATTCCTTAAAAGACAAAATGTAGCTTTTCTAATTCTTAAGAAGCTGCCCCTGAAGGGAAATTGTATTACATATAAAGACAGTTTATCAGGAAAGGGGGGGGTGATAAAAATTGTATGGAAAGAAGAAAACTTTGACTATGGAAAGTGGAATTAAAAACAGTAAAGGAGAAGGGAAAGGAAGGGGTGTCAAGGTGAAGAGGGGTGCCAGAGAAAGGGAGGGAAGGAAGACACAGAAAAAGGGAGAAGAAAGCTACAGCAGGAAGAAAAGGACAAAAGAAAATGTTAGCTCTCAAACGAGGAAAGAGTGAAGGCCACCGGGGTGGGGAGGTCACAACCTGAACAGGTGGCAGATCATTCATCCTTTGTAAGAATGTTCCCAAAGATGTACAGACCTGAATGAAGATCTTGATGAGCATCAAATAATTCCTGGAATCTTTGCTCAGCTCTATAAGCCCGGATAGTCCAGAGCCCTTGAAGAGAAGATGACAAGTGGGAAAATACTGGGCTCCGGGCTGAAAAGCAAAGAGAGAAAGTTAACTCACTCAGGCAGAATAATTCCATGTTCTCTTGCTCAGCTCCACCAGTCATAGAATCAAAGAGAACTGGAAGGCTTCTTAGCAATCATTTTGTTCAACCCCTCATTTTATAAGAGAGAAAAATAAGAATCAGAGCAGGGGCTGAGGAACTTGCCTAAAGGAACTTGGGGGAGAATAGGAAGCTAAAGAAGTTTCTAAATGAAGGGATTTTTTTTTAATGAATCAAACCTGGCAAAGAATAGTCCTGGGTGCAAGTGAAGTGGTTGCTCTACTTTCAAAGTTTATTTCCCAAGACTGTTCCTCAAACTTTGGACGAAACAGATTTACTTAGAACATCTTGGTCCAAAATCTATTCAGATGACTTTCAATTGTAAATTACAATCCATCTAGGATTCCTTTGTGCACACTATGCTTGAACAGTAACTTTATAGGTCACTCTGAAAGGAGTATCCAGGTATTGTCCTAGCATCTATTCTCACACAACCTACTCAGCAGAAATGACTTTAACTCTGGGAGACCTAGCCTTGATGACTGCTTAGGTGGAAATCTGATTCTGTCATTTCGTCTTCCTCATGGCATAGATACTCCTAGCACATTTTTCAGGATTGGAACACAAGCTTAATTGCAAGGCCAAGGCTCATAAACATGAAAAATCCTGATAAGTCCTACTATTCTTTAGAAATTAATTTTGGCTTGGGAGTTGATATCATTTTACTTGGCAGATTGTTTCTTTCAACTTTTTAAAGAAAAGATTTGCTTTCCAAATACTGTTCAATAACTCTCGTTCCTTCAGTACATCAATCTCTAGTAGTCTACTAAATAGCCATGATTCAGCTACAGGTTTTCATCTCTTTCTCTCTCATCCAAGGAATGACAAATAGAGTATGTTAAGGCAGTCCCATCCCATCCTAGAGGGAGCAACCACTGACCCTTGGGGAGAAGTATAGAATGTTGATTTTAATTATTCTTGTACATGTATATCTCCAAAGAAAGGAGGTCTAGGAGAATACTGAGTTGTTTATTAAAAAAAATAGATTTTTCAAGAATGGATTGATGGTCTCTATCTAAGGAAAACCTCCAGGTTCCACTCACATCAATGCAAGATTGAAGAGCCCCAACTCTCTGAAAAAATTAGGAAGACAATAAGAGAATGACATATGGTGGGCAATCATGAATGTGTTGGGATTTGCATTGTGGGAAGGAACATCTACACAAATCTTTGGTAGTCTCTGAAAGGAAGCTCAGGATTTTATCAAATGATAAATCAGAAAGGAAAAGGGAAGAAACTAACTAAATCATCTATAATGTTTGATTCCTGAATGTTGACTAACAAAATAGAAAAATCCCCCCAAAAGAAAATTATGCTTCTCCATTAATACACTATAAACAGCACTAAGCTAATGTTTGTTAAAAGGCTGTATGGGTCAACGATTTATGAGAATTTTTCCCTTATTTTATTTACATTTATTATTATTATTATTATTATTATTGTTTATGTATTATTTACAGATCATTCCCTTATTTTCCTCTTTTGTGATTGTCTAAGTTATGAGGTAATATATATTATAGCACAGTCTCATTTAAAAATGGAGTTTACTTATTAGCTAAGTAAATTATACATTTAACCCGTCTGCTCTTTTTTTTGAGGATCTTCTTTCAAGGTCCATCTAATGTGTGAAGAAAACCCAATGAGAGTGATACGGTGTTTAAAAGCTGATCCAAGTGAAATTCAGTACTGCTAATAACTTACTATTTAACTTCTCTATAATGCTTAGCACCTGCTAATTGCAATTAGCCAAAAAGGAGAAAGATCTTTTCAGTGTGAAAAATAGTAATACATCTGTTTTATTCTTTTCACCTAACAAAGAAATATATTAAATTAGGACATTCCATTTTGCATTTTAATCAGAAAAATGAAAACAACAGTACAACACTCTTAAGGTCAAGGGTCCTTAAAAATAATTTTGAAAAGCCACATGAATAAAAAAATGACTAATTATACAACTTGCTGTTGATCCTTGCCAGTGCATCATGTGTACTATCTAGGGGAAGTTTATGGCTTTTTGCTATAGAGGTGGTGGGCTAATGATAGCATTTTCTAAACTATTTGTCAATAAACGTTTGATTTTCATGAAATGAAACATACGTGCATTTAAAAAAAATGACATCCATATAAAGAATTCCCAGTATGGAAACTTGTACTAATGCATAAACAGCAACTCTTCTGTAAAGTTATAGTCCTTAAGAGTTTCCTGAGGCATAAGACTAGTTCATGAACCTCAGCTAATAGGCACAATTCTAATCTTTCTTCTTTTTCTCCTCACTGATCCTCTCCTAGGGTTCTGAACAAATTTTATCTCACTCAAAATTAAATGTTTATTTTTTTAGAATGTGTTTTTTTTAAGTTTTTTTGCAAGGCAATGGGGTTAAGTGGCTTGCCCAAGGCCACACAGCTAGGTAATTATTAAGAGTCTGAGGCCAGATTTGAACTCAGGTACTCCTAACTCCAGGGCCGGTGCTCTATCCACTGTGCCACCTAGCCGCCCCTAGAATATGTTCTTCATCATCTCTACCTCACTGATATTCCTGTAACCTCTTATCAGTATCCTTTTTATCTGATATGGTTCCAGATATGAACTAATATTTATTAACTTTAAGGAACATCTGGGAAGACAAATTTCACAAGTTCAAAGTAAAATGCTGCATGTCTCTTAAATTATAGAACAGACATAAGTCAATTCTATTAAGCCATCTTAACTGAGATTTTCCTTACTTACTTGTAGATTCTAGACGTTTCACATCTCTAGCTGTTTCTAAGAAGTATCTCCGAAGAAAAATAAAAATAATAGCAAGTGGAATTAAAGGGATTGCTATCCATGGGATCACAGCTATTGCCACAGCTACCACGCCAATTACTTGCAGAACAGTCTGAAACAATAATAACAAATGTGATTGTTGATTAAGAATTTTTCGGATGGAAACAAGCATTTTGAAGGACATTTTATCATCGTCATAACAATACATAATAAAAGGTATAATTTAACCTTCTATGCATAGTTAAACCTCTTTCCTAGAAAGACTTGTGATTAGGAAACCCTTGTATATGAGGGAAATGGAATATAATAAATAGTACAAATTAAAACTTGGTAAATTTTGTACAGCAAGGTTGGTATAATAAATAGAGGATCTGACCTAAAGTTGGGTTCATCTTCCTGAGTTCAAATCTGTCTTCAGATCCTTACTAGGCATGAGACCCTGGACAAGTTATTCAGCCCTGTTTGACTGTTATTTCTGTTATAGTGATCAGTGATCTTTGATGTTATTATTGTAATTGTTTTGGGGAAAGAACTATGCCCTTATAAGGGGGCAAACTTAATCAATAAATGTTTTGTGTGCTCTGATAACATCATTGACTGAACATTCCCTGGTTTCTCTTGCTCTCCTCAGGTCTCCCCTTCTCTGAAACACAATAATATTGAAGAGTATTGATAAAACAATGACAAAATATGAGAGGACTGACTCTAATTTTAAAAGAAACTCTAATTGTGGGTAAATGCTATTAAACAGTATCACATGCTACAGATAAATGAAAAGGAAGAGTCAATCAATGCTGCAAACTTCATTGCTGTCTTATTTTAAGAAATTGCCACAGTTGCTCCAACCTTCAGCAACTATCTTCAGTCAACAGCCACCAATGAGCCAAGATCCTCTTCCAAAAAAAAGATTACAACTTGCTGAAAGTTCTAATGATTAGTATTTTTTGCATTAAAGTATTTTTTAAATTAATATATGTGCATTGTTCATTTAGACATGATACTATATTACACTTGATAGATTTAAAGCATAGTATACACATAACTTTTATATGTAGGGAGAGACCAAAAATTTGTGTGACTTCCTTTATTGAAATATTTGCTTTATTGTGGTGGTCTGGAACTTAAACCACAATATCTCCAAGGTATGCCTGCATAAATATTACTGAATTGCCAGCATATTTTTATCATATATTTTCTCAAGTTTAAAAAATGAGAAAGAGAAGGTTGGAAACTATCAGTGTAGAGTTTTGGAAGAAGATAGAGAACAGATTTGGGACTCAGAGGGTAGGGGCCCTCAATCTATTTCAATTAATGTTAATTCAATAAACATTAAGCATGGTACTGTGCAGAAAGGCAAGGGGTCAGAAAAGAGTCCACCAGCCACTAACCACCATTCACCAATCATCAACCACCAACCACCAGCCAATGTGGATGAGGAGTCTCAAAGGAACAGAGTAACGGCCTGGCAAACTGAATCATAAAGGAGAGATTTTGCTAGACACTGGATAGTTAAGGACAGTTTACTGGATTCCTATTTCCTAATATTCTATGATGATAGAAGGCAGTACTCAATTGGTTGTCTTTAAAAACCAAGTCAACTAAAGAAACAAAAATGGGTCAGAAAGTGTGTGATTAGAGATCCAAGGGTGTTCTGATCCAGTATATCATTTGATCAATACAATAATTCTTCTAGATAGGAGGATGTGGAATGCAGTCTACATTTTGCTGATGAGAAACTGAGGCAATGAGAAATTAAATGACCTGCCCAAAGTTCGTGTGAAAATTAGAATCCAGGTCTACGACCTCCTGGTTCAGTGTTCCTTTTAAAACTTAATTTAAGACCACCATTATTATATGTCTTGAATGAGCAAAGCAATAAAATTTCTGATCCCTTTGGATGAAAAAAGAATACCAGGAGGTTATCTTAAAATATCTAGCTAAAACCTCAAGCAAAATAATGTATAAATATGAAATTACCCCCTTTTTTTTGATAACTAGGGAAAAATATATTAAGTCAAAATCAGATCCTTTTCAAGGGTCCAGATCTGAGCAAATTACTCTAAGGTTGCCAAGTCACATTTAGGAAAGAAGTAAACAAAATTATGCAGGACTTTCTTCTAGAATTTAATGGTGGAAGGTAGATGAAGAGAAGCAAATAATACATTCACTACTAGCTACTTATAAAGGAACAAAATAAAACAGGACTGCAAAAGACAATAGATTCTGTTAAAATTATCTGCCCAGTCACCTAAAGACTTTCCTGAAACTAATCTCATCCTCTCCTCTCATGTTATATAATCAAGTTCCCTAGTGACTACAAAGAGCCCTTAATTTCCAGGCTACTTGTCTGACAATGGAAAATCCCTTAGGCCAGATTCCAAGTTATACTCATTAGATGTTGCAAAGACTATTAAAATAACAACAGATCCACACGACCCAGATGATTCAGACCTATTTCTAAGAGTCACTATTACAGAACATGGTTCAAGTATGGTCACTGGAAAAAAAAGCCCCAAACATCAGCATTATTTTATTAAAAATGTACTAGCAGAGTGGGGAAATTACACTTACGTAACTATATTCACAATATGGATAAAAAAAATAGATGATATGGGGCAGAGACAAATGGGTAACTGCATTCTTCTGAAGGAATGGTTTCATTAACAGGTAGCCCTTGGGCATTCGGAAGAAAATCAAGTATTCTAAGAGGTGGGTCTAAGAGTGTCTACAGATTGAGAACATGAGGATTTGAATCCAATCATGTCACTTATGAGTAGTTTGATCTGGACCTCTCTCATCTGTAAAATGAGTATAATAAGATTTCCATGGTCTGCTTCTCAGGGTTGTTATGAGAGAAGTGAGAAAGAAAAATATTTCACAAAACATGCTACAAATGGGAATAGTTATTGTCAAATCAAAGACCTGACCTTTAATATTTTCCAAGAAATTTACCTCCTACAAGTAGTCGAGAGACTTGTGAGATAACTCTTCAGAAAGATAAAGTTCTTGCATTCATAAACCAGACTGAATAGAGAGAGTATAGATAAGCAGAGATCTCTCCATTAAAACTACTAACCTAATGAAACAAAATAAAATCCCCTATGTACTGATGGTAATCTGGAACATATCCTGCAGAAGGCAACTAAGAAATCATAACATAAAGGGATCTATTCAAAGAATTTGGGATTTTTAGTCGACAGAAGAATAAACCAGGGAGAGGACATTAAAGCTGTCAAAAGTATTTTTTCGAAGTATTTTAAAGGTCTTCATAAAGAAAAAAGGATTAGGCTTTATTTGGGTGTGGGGGATTGGCCCCAAAGTTATGGAAAGGATAATTTCAGTTTTATATAAAGGAATCATTTCTAACAATAAACCTATCCAAAAGTAAAATGGGCGGCCTTAGGACATGGTAGGTTCTCATACGTTGAACATCTTCAAACTGAAAGCTAGATGACCCTTGTTGGTTCTTATATAATTTCTGAGGTTTCTTTCATTTGAGAGCTTCAGCTAGATTACCTTAAGAATATTCCAATGAGTAACTTTGTGAGAAAAGAAGTTTATTTTATTTTTTTGGATACTTTGTTTTTTAATACCTAGAATTTCAGGTTGTTAAGCTATTATTATAACCATTTAGGAAAATAAACAAAAACTAGTTTAGTTTTTACCATATGACTAATAAAGAGCAGTATAACACATGCCTTTAGAACAGTTAATAAGAAATTCCTTTTTTCTTTCTCTCTCTCTCTCTCCCTCCCTCCCACCATGGAAAAAAAGATTATTTTATAACCCAGGTCTCCTTAGTCACAAAAACAAGCAGAAAACTTCAAAAACTAGCAAGCAAACAAAAGTTTAACAAAAATGACAAAAATAACCTCAAGAATTACATTTGCTTATGAGTAGGAAAAAGGGTTAGGGAAGGAAGTACGCTTTGGGCTTGGAATGATACTAAGTTAGACATTAATCAGTTCCTCACTTCATTTTTGTCCTGTGTACATATAGTTACATATTTATGGAAATATAACTCACAAACTGGATATCAAACTCATATATCTTAGATACTTAGCGCAAAAGTTATTTTGCACCTGTCAATTCTTCCTCTACTTATTTTCTTTGTGCAAAAGTTGTTTGTTATTTATTATTGTCTACCTTATCTTTTATAATTATTCCTTTCCTCTTTCTCAATAATTCTGGTACCACTATTTGTTCTCCATGTTTATTTATTTTTTAGTATGAGATTTTTTTTAAATTTGGGTACCTAGGTGATGCAATAAGTGGAGATTGGGACTTGGAATTGAGAAACCTGAGTTTGAATCTTTTTAGAGATTTACTAGTTAGGTAAAATGAGGAAAATAATAGCAACTCTCTCCAAAGACTGCTGTAAGGAACTAATGAATTATCCTGTACAACATTATATATTTAAGTTTGTGATTGATTTAGAACTTATTTTCACTCAAACAGGAATGTCTGGTTTTGTTAAAACATTTTGTTTAACTCCTTCTGGGTCTTGCTTATCTAGTATATGCCATTGTTCTAGTTTTACATTTTTATTCTGGATCCTTTATAATGCCAAATTATTATTTTTGTCTTATTCTAGGAACTCCTTGATAGTTTCAGTGATATAACACTAAATTGGTAAACTGAAATATTGTCCTTTTAATTATATTGACATGACTCAAGTCAAAATTGTCTTTATTTCTTCACTTCATTAACTGTCATGAAAATTTTATGACAATGGCCTATATATGTACCAGTGGTTTATCTGGCTAAAAAATACATACACCCAACAGAGTAATGGGAAAGCAGGCTGGTATTTTCAGAATTCCTAAAACACTAAACAGTTCTTCCCCTCAGTTTGTATTATCAAGTCTTCATTCCAATTTATCTATTTTATTGTGGGTTGTTTTTTTTTGCAAGACAATGGGGCTAATTGACTTGCCCAAGGTCACACAGTTAGGTAATTCTTAAGTGTCTGAAGTTGGATTTGAACTCAGGTCCTCCTGACTCCAGGGCCAATGCTCTATCCACTGTACCACCAAGCTGCCCCATTCCAATTTATCTAACTTGATATTTGAAACCTAACATCCAAAGAGCTGAAGGCCAAGCTGTCATCATCAGTACTTCCTTGCTATTATCAAGCTATGATAAAAGTTTAGGTCAAAGGTTCTTAATCTGAGATCTGTGAATTAGTTTTGAAAGGAAAAAGAAGCTATTTGTACAAAAACATTTATAGCAGTTCATTTTATGTTGTCCAAGAACTGGAATTTGAAGGGATGCCATCAATTGAGGAATAGCTAAGGAAGCTGTGGCATGTGATCGTGAAGGAATATTATTGCATTATAAGAAATGACAAGCAGGATGATTTCAGAAAAACCTGGACTTACATGAACTGATGCAAAGAGAAGTGAGCATAACCCAGAGAACATTATAGAGTAACAGCATTTTTGTAATGATGAAGAGTTGTGAATGACTTCATTAATCTCAACAATATAATGATCTAATATAATCCCAAAGGACCAATGATGAAACATACTATTTGCCTCCAGAGGAAGAACTAATATTGTTTGAATACAGGCTGAAGCATGTAATTTTTAACTTTCTTTCTTTCATTCTTTTTCTTTTATTTGAGTCTTCTTGTTCAAAATGACTAATATGGAAATGTTTTACATGATTGTACATGCATTATCTATATCTGATTGCTTACTGTTTCTGGGAGGAAGGGAGGGATGGAATTTGGAACTCAAAACTTTAAAAAAAATTAAAATTGTTTTAACATGTAATTGAGGGAAATTTTATAAATAAAAAATAAATTATTGATAAATGTATTTCAACTGAACAGTTTTCTTTTTTTAATCATTAATATTTTTTTAGGTTTTTTTTTTTTTGCAAGGCAAATGGGGTTAAGTGGCTTGCCTAAGGCCACACAGCTAGGTAATTATTAAGTGTCTGAGACCGGATTTGAACCTAGGTACTCCTGACTCCAGGGCTGGTGCTTTATCCACTACGCCACCTAGCCGCCCTATTAATATATATTTTTTTTGATTCAAAAACATTGTTCTGAGAAGAGGATGATGAATTTCACCAGATGGCCAAATGGGCCCTGATACAAAAAAAAAAAAAAAAATTATGAACCATGGATTACTGCTGTGTCTATACTCCCTTAGTTTGTTTTCTAATCAAAAAATTCATCATAAATTACTGTGATACAGAAGCCTTTTTCTTTTGATATCAATATTCTGGTGAGATTAATCAGTTGTTAATAATAAAACAGTCCAATCTCTAAAGAATAAAACTGAGATAATCTAAAAGATAATGGAAATATTTAAGGGAGGAAGAAATAGATTGAAGAACATTGCTAATGATGACTTGCACAAAATAAAATATAAAAGATAGTATGTAAATATCAGAAACAATGATCACAGACAATCAGCCTATCTGAAGAATCTAGGGGAAGGTGTAGGTAAGATCTTCATAGATGAGAAGCCATGAAAGACTATAATCTAAAAGTAGGACCAATAATATTATATATTCACTGATGTACTGATGAAATTTGGCTGCAATTTATTTCATAAACTCGCCAAAAATGTCAAGTTATCAGTGCAAAGTTATTGTTTTCATTCACTCCCAAAGAAGTTAAGGTTTTATTAAAATATCCCAAGTTTTACTAAAACAGTAACATGCAGTCAGAATTCTTATCCCATTTCAGTGACCCAAAATTATAAGAGACAGATAAAATTGGAAGACAGTAATTAGTTCCAAAAAAATTCTCATCAGTGAGCAGACCATGTGATAAGGTCATATATGTAATCTGGAAAAGCCGTGAGATTCATAGATTCCACAAATAAGGAGGTGATGGTGCAAATAATAAAAACCTCTACCTCCACAACCTTTTCCTCCAATTGATGAACTCATCCATGAACTTCCATCTGGAAGTAATGCTCACTCCAAAGTCAGTCTATGATTTCCTAGACTACTTGTCGATCTCTGCTCCAGAGGACAGACTTCTTTAGGTTGATAATCTCTCCCCTTCTAGGCTCCTGGTCTAATCAGTTAGGTGAGTTAGGTCCCAGTCCTCCATATGAGGAAAAAACCTTATACTGATCATGCTCAGTCACAACCCAGATCAGTTTATGACTTCTCCAAATTACTTCTAGATCTTTTGTTCCCACTCCACTCCAGAACCTTCCTTACTTTCCAATAGTTTCCAGTTCCTTTTTAGATATTATCTTCTTCCATTAGCATTTGTATTTCCAGGTATTTATCAGAAAGCTGGGTATCTACAGACTGCATTTGAAAAAAAAATGTGTCTGGCTCTACAAGGGTTCTTACCCTATGATTCATAAACTTTAAAAATTTTTTTTAAAACAATTGGGATTAAATGACTTGATGACACAGCTATTAAATATCTATGGGCACATTTTGAAATCAGACCCTCTTAACTTCAGGGCCAGTGTTCTACCTTCTGCATTACCTATCTGCCCTAATAATAAACCTTAAAAAAAAATTCAGAGTTGCATTTCAATACAATTGGTTTCCTTTGAAATTCTATGTATTTAAAAGTATGATTCTGAAAGTCTATAAGCTTTAAAATACTGCAATGGAAGTCCATGGCACCAAATAAGTTAATAAGCCCTAGTTTAAGAAGAACATTCCAGTAAAGTCATCAAAATGGCATTAGTCCTATAATCCATATAATTTCTGGATAATTTAAAGAAACTGGGGGTGTTGGCCTTGAGAACACTCAGAAGGGACACAATATTTGTCTTCAAGTATAGGAAGGACTGTCATGTAGAAAAGGAATTAAATTAGCTCTGATTGGCCACAGGAGGCTGAACTGCAAGAAATAGATAGAACATGCAAACTAGGTTTGATGTCAGGAAAATCTTCCCAATAATTAAAGCTGCCCAAAGGAGGCATGGTCTGTCTTAAGAGATAAATGCATGCTACCTCATTGGAGTAATAGAACCAAAAATTGTTGAATGTGCTGTAGTATGGATTCAAAGAAGCTTATTTGTAGAATGGAGTTCTGGACTCAAAATCAAGATCTGAGTTCAAATCTTATCTCACTTATCAGTTATGTGTTGCTGAGCTAGATGCCTTAGGTTCTTCCTCAGTCAAAAGGAAAATAATCATAGCACAGAGTTGTGAAGATTGTGAGTTAAATGTGATTTGCAAATTTTGAAGTTCTATAATGCTAACTATTATTATTATTATTACTACTACTACTACTACTACTACTACTACTACTACTACTACTACTACTACTACTACTACTACTACTACTAGCATTATCATTGTTATATAGAGGG
This sequence comes from Macrotis lagotis, assembly GCF_037893015.1. Lineage (NCBI taxonomy): Eukaryota > Metazoa > Chordata > Mammalia > Peramelemorphia > Peramelidae > Macrotis > Macrotis lagotis. The sequence continues at coordinate 159,608,444 of NC_133663.1, forward strand.
AAGCAAAGTTAAGCCTACATATTTAGTGTGTGTCAATGATCCCCTCTGACAGTCTGGTGAAGTTTACAGACTGCAGAATAATACTTTTAAATTTAAAATATTTTTTCAAAATTTATTATTTTTAAATATTTTAAATTTAAAATGGATAGGAAATAAGCTATCAAAATAATTATAAAACAAGCTCATAGACCTCAGATTAAGAACCTCCTGGATTAGAGCGTCCCTTCCAAGTCTGAAAACCTGTGATTCGGTTAATTCTTCTGATTCTAGGCTTTGTGACATCTATAATCTAGATATCTGTAGTTAGTAACAAAATGTATTTGCAAACATAACATGCATGTTTGCAGATTTTTCTGTTATCCTCCTTCCCCTTGGCTCTTAATGGTGTAGAGAGCAGAGATGAAAAATGTATTTGATCACTGAAGTTACTCAATCAGTAGTAAGTATTTTGCTGAAAACTGTTTATTTACTAAAATAAAATCACAGTAATTAAGATTTCTAACACTTCATAGGAACTAGAAATCTTTTAATTCTGCCATCAGTCAGACTCTATTCTGTTCCAAATTGCGATAAGTACAAATCTTCTAGATTGCCTTAAACTATTGATTATGATGCAGATAGGACTTATATGCTTATAAACAAAGCAGGATTTCTCATCTTGGGTAAGAAGACAAGGCAAGATTTTACTTATGATTCAAGAGTTTAAAAACACAAAACTTAGCGTCCAGTTTTTAATCAGCAAGTTGTTTACTGATATAGGTGCTTGTTAGATTCTTATGCATCATGATTTTGGAAAAAAACATGAGATAATATGAAATTATCTCGTAAATGAATATTGAGCTGAGTATTGCTGCTGGTTCATATTAGAGCTGCATGTAAGATATTTTGAAATTCTGAAAGTGATTAAAACAGATAGTCGGAAATCATAAAATACTACAGTAGAAAGAATCAGATCTGCATCCAGGATATCTGGGTTCAAGATCTTATTTTGTCATGAAATTGCTAGGTGGACTCAGTCACTTGGGGTCTGTAGACCAAAAATTTCCTCATCAGGAAGATGAGAATGTTGACCTTCCAACTTTCAGATCGCAAGACTCAATTCAGTTCAGTTCAATCCAATTTCACAAATATTTATTAAATAAGTGTGTAAAGCAAATTTCCAGGCTTCTTAGTCACTAGCAGAGAAACAAAATTCAAAGGAAACTGAGGTAGACAGTGACTAAGTAACTTTGTATTTAGTTCTTCCTGATTCTAGTCCAGTCTTCTACCCCACAGGATCTAGTTGCTTCTTCTATCTACTGGGGGGGGGGGGGTATCAAGAAGGTTCCTCCCTGGTCTTAGCAGAATAAAAGACTTAAATTCCAATTCAACTTGGATATTTATCCAATTTCCATCACTCTCAATTTTCTCCACTATAAAATTTAGATAAGCGTTCATAGATCTGCTCAAATAAAAGAGTACTTTGTAAACTTTAAAGCACTTTTTTTTTTGGTAATTCATCATTACTATTATTAAGGGTTCCACAAGGATCATTTTTCAAAGGATAGAAAAGGTATATAGGAATTGAACAACTTGGAAGACAGAGAAGAAGGAAGAGACTCCTATGTAGGGACAGCAGTGTGAGGGGAAGTATAAACAAATCTAAATTTTACTAGAATATATACTATGAGGAGGGGCATCATATGAGATACTAGACTTGAATGCCAGCCTAGGTAATGAGTAGGTATCCTGCATGGCAACTGGGAAGGAAGAGTTGGAGAGGAACAACAGATTTCAGTGAGACTATAATTTTCTTCAAATACATTAAAACACAGTAAGACAAATAAAACAAAAAGTAAACAATAGGTTTAACAGAGTCAACAGAGACAGTGTAGACCTATAAGGCCTTTTTTTATGTAGGTACGTAAGGGCTTTTCACCTTCAGTATCAATAGTTAAGTTAGCAAGTGCAAGTTAAGTGCCTAATGATTACCTGGTACATTCTGGGGTGTCTGAAGGTCAGTTCCATTTTTTCCCACACCTGTGAGCTTTGCAGGTCCCACCCTGAGCCCCTTCTATTTTATCACTCCTTTTGTATGTGTGTGTGTGTGTGTGTGTGTGTGTGTGTGTGTGTGTGTGTGTGTGTGCCTCACCCATATCTGCAAACTATGAGAAACCAGAACTTTCTGGAATGCTGACCTTTTGTTTAAAAAAATAAATTTTAAATAGGATCTACATAAATCTACTCTATGTCTTGACTCTTGTGATCAACTGAGATAATATTTGTAAAGCATTTAGGGCCTGGAACATATATAAATGCTATTCCCTTTCCTTACTCCTTGTGTCCTATATTGTCCTCTCATCTTTTTCAAAACAAGTTCTTTTCTCTTCTAATCATTCAATAAACCCATGGTCCAGTGTTAAAGAGAGTGGTAATGAGACTTTTAAAATGCATTTGTACAAGCACAATAGAAGGTAGAAAGGGGGATAGTTTGCTCTGCTTTTTCTTTTAGTGTTGGAATCTTGGTTTTTGCAGTCACTAAGTATTTATTAAATGAATATAAAATTTACCTTAATAGACAGTTTTTACAAAAAAGAATTTGAAGTTATCAGCAACCATATGAAAATTTTCCAAATCCCAAATAATCAAAGAAATATAAATCAAAACAAATTTGAGGTCACCTAGGTGGTGCAGTGGATAGAGCACTGGCCCTGGAGTCAGGAGGACTGGAATTCAAATCCAGCCTCAGACACTTAATAATTGCCTAGCTGTGTGACCTTGGGCAAGTCACTTAACCCCCACTGCCTTAAATAAATTTTTTTTAAATGTACAAAAAACAAATTTGAGGCTTTATGTCACATCCTATAAAAGGCAGATTTCAAAGGATAGGTGGGGTTGTAGCACAAGAGACATACTAGTTTATGGAACTATGAAATGGTGTAACCATTTTGGTAAGCTATTTGGAATTATGCAAATAAAGTGAGTAAAAATATTCATACCCCTGGATCCAAGGACTTCTCTATTAGCTTTATATGCCAAGAAAGTCACTGATATGAAGAAAAATCTTCATATACACCAGAACTTTTTGTGAGGATAAAAAATTGCTAAAAAAAGTCAACATCTATCAATAGGAAATGGTTAAACAAATATGGTACAAAATTTTAAACTGGGAGAAATAATGGTGACAAATACAGAGAACACATGAATTGTGAATTGCCTATGCCTATATTGTAATAGCTGATATTTATATACTACTTCAAGTTTTATAATTTGATTTGCATGCATCATGTTAGTTAATCTAGCCATACCAGCCTTATATGGTAGAAAGGGCAACTACTATACAACCAAGCATACTGAGTCTCTGAGGAGTGCTGCAACTTTACCAAGGCCATCCAACTAATAATAAGGTTATGGATCTCAAACTGAGGACTCTAGAATTCTAACTGGGTGCTTGTTTCTCTGTACAATGCTGCCCCCTATTTTGAGGGGAAAGAAGATATAGTACTTATTTAAATCCCCTCAAAGCACCTTAGAGGACAAAAAGCATAATAAAATGCATGTACACATTTTGTAAGTAATTATATGTATTATTCAAGGCTATTTAAATCGAATTTGAATACCTATAAATCACTTGTTTTTATAAAATTATAAGAATATCCTATGGCTATATAGTGCTCATCATAAACAGTGGGCTTTACATTAAAGTTCTGTTATCAACTCAGTGTATTGATCCTTAGATTACACAAGGTTAGGGAAAATAGTAGTGTTGAAATCTGGTTCTGAAGTTTGATCCTATCCCTGTGTTACACTGGGGCTGAACTAACAGGACAAGGATGAAAAACAGTACAATGGAAAGAGTGAGACTTGTTTTTGTCTTCTTGGGGAAATCATTTAACCTCCCTCCATCTCAATTTTTTTCCTTGTAAACTGGATTAGATGGCCTCTAGGTTCCTTTCAGCTTTTATCTATGATTCTATCATTTACTTTATTTTAGAGGAATGAAAGCCACAACAGCCTGTAACCAATAAGAGCAGAAGTGAAACCTGAATATCCCATTTTCTGACTCCAAATAGTTTGACACTTGACATTTTTTACTTTTTCACCATGTGGGTATTTTTTTAATAGTAAAAGAGACTACATTTTTCTCTGGAAACATTTTCTCCACTTAAATTATCTGAGTTAACTCTAATTAGTTATGACAGAACAAATGTTTTAAGTATTTGGTTGATAATGGTTTTTAAGATGGGTAAGAGTTTGCTGACTTTCCATCTATAGACACAGTCAACTATATTTGGATTCATTCATAAATATGCCCAGAAACTGCCAAGTGAATAAGAGAACAGTTGAATAATCCTCAATTGTAGCAGTATTATTTGGGAGTTTAATTATATGCAGATTTCTAGCAGCATCAATAAAAAGGAAATCCTTATTTTTTCTGTAGGCAATGTCCTCTTAAACTATAAACCTCATTCTGACCACAAATGTACTCGGATAGACAAAATAGATCACTGGTTGGTTGATGCAGAGGAGAGTACAAGAAGGCTTCTGCTAATCACTATGCTACTTTTTATCCTGTCTCTTTTCCTAAGGGCACTTAAACTATCAGTTTAATATCTCAACCAGCCAGTTTTACACAAAAACAGAAATCATGCCTAGGAGGCAACATAAGTTAGAATCAACTTGGTCTTTCAAGTCCAAAAATTAGATGCTATCATCAATTCCAACAAGCTATGACAACTCATTGCTTTCCAATATTAAGAAAATCCATCTTTGCCTGATAGGTTGAATGAACAATAGCAGCAAAGATATAGTTTTCATATTTTTGAAATTGCTCTGACCTCAACACCCCCACCCTTTTTTAGAAGCATAACAAAAATGTTACAATTGAAGTTAACTGTGGCTTTTTTTAAAACTCTATTAAGGATCACATGTTTAAAATTAGTCGTTGACTACCTGATTAGTAAACTCTTTTTGTACATGAAAGTCTCTTTTGTTTATGTGGGTGGGGGAGTCAACAAACCATAGACATCTCAGAATGACAAAGTTATTGTTGAGCTAAAGGATGCTGGGATTCTTTCTACACACTTTCCCTGACTTCTCCACACAATAAAATGCAAGGGTCAGTGGTACTGAGACAAGCAAAGGCCAGTTCCACCCTTTTGCACCTATAAAAGCAATGACCCAACCTATTATCCCCAAGTCTTAGGTCCTTTTTGTTCTCAATATCCAGATGCAGCAACTTTTTTTTTTCTTAAATGACTGAAGACACCTCCTTCACAGTTTCTTGTTCTGGGGCATTTCACTTCATAAAAGCTGTAGTCAATGTGTTTTGTGTGTGGTGAGGAGGGACTGACACATTCAGTGGTGGTCTCAGCCACTGCCTACATTGGTGGCTCAAGTAGTCTCAGGATTAGGGCTTTGTGTGGGATGAAAGGAGATGAAAAGTCAGTTATTTAAGCTCAGTCAAGCCATTGATTTTTTGTTGTTGTTGAGGGGTGTGGGGGAGGAAAGTTTTGCAATTCGGTTTTCCACAATACGGCTGCCCTTCTAGGAGGGCAGCTGCAGGAGGGGTGCACAAGTCCTCAGTATTTCCCAAAAGAAAACAAATCTTAATATTCCTAAATATAGCATATGCACCTTGTCTTCATTTGTATTTATTTTCCTCTTTCTCCCCTCTAAAACAAAAAGCTGATTCATTAAACTAAAGTATCTTATGATTCTAATAGTCTTCTCTAAAAAACAAGGATAATACAGGGTAAAGGCCAAGTAGGAGAAATAAATGTTAGAAATAATTACATATTATGATTCTAACTGGGGATGAGTCTTATGGAAAGACAAGAGATAGCATATTTGTTGTCTAGGAGAATATTAAACTAATGCAATTAATTCTTTGAGGCCTGATCACTTTTATTGGCAATGCCTTCAATAACAAATAATTTTGCAGTTTAAGAATTGCCTTGATTTTTAAAAATCACTAAATACTTTTGTTTACTACTGACAATACACTTCTTTTTGGAACCATATGAAGAAAAGCATGCCAAATACTTAACCCGTTACAACACAAACTACAAAGTATCCTAGAGAAACAAAAATGCATTTTTAAGCCTGGATTTGTTGTTTTGCTGTGTTCTCAAGTTCAGCCTCATTAGAGATTTTTTCATTAAAACTGGGCCAATAATGCAGATAGTAGCAATAGTTCTAAAAGTCAATTTTAAACTGAAATTAATCCAAAACCAATGGATTCTTTCATAATATGAAAAAAATCAACTAAAATCACATCTTTTACAGAAAGCCTTCTCTGAAATCTAGTACTTTCCCCCACCCTCAATTATTTCCTATTTATAAAAGTTTATAGCTTGGTGCACATATTTGGTTGTTTGTTGTCTCTCCCTTTAGTGTTAACTCTGTGGGCAGATTTGTCTTTTGTCTCTTTTTTTAATCACCAGTGTAGGTATTTAATAAATGCTTACTATCTCCAATCTAACTAGTATATCCATTCAGCAGGCTCTACTTACAAGGTAATAAATGATTGAAATCTTGCAGTATTTATGCAAAATGATGCACAAATTCATTGACCAATTTTGCAACCAACTTATACTGGAATTTTCCTATGCATAAGCACCAGTGTTCTCAGTTACTTGCAAGTGAAAGCTGCCACCAACAGGCAGCATCCTATTCTGGTAAAGTGGCAAGGAAACTAAAGTCTCAATCAAGATGATGATTCTATCCTTTCTGAAGTCAGTACGGGTTGAGGTTACACATACAACCATAAAGTAATAAAAGCAATGATGTTAGTGTTCAACATTCTCTGACAATTAAGATAATAAAACTATGACAAATGTTTGCCACACCTGGCTTCATATATAGGTTTACTAACAATATTTTGAAATTAAATGAAAACCAAGTGGCTGAATATGTTGGTTGCCAGTGATCACTTATATGATCATGGATCATTTAATCTCTGAGATTTATCTGCAAAACGAGGCCGGGGGGGGGGGGAGGTTAGACAACCCATCAGGTCTCTTCCAGTTCTCAATCTATAAACTTATGTGTATCTCCCCTTTCTGTCCAAAACTTCTCTTTTCCAGGTTAAACCTCTTTAGTTCCTTCAGATGATCCTCACGTGTTATGCAAGACCATTCAGCACTTTGGCTCTCCTCTAGAAACACTCTCCCTTTCCTTCCTAAAATATGGTGCCTTAATGTACAGAGGCAGAGAAGAAGACTGGGCCATGAGCAGTTGATGCGCTGAGAGATGAAAATTAAATGAAACCTAACCAGCTGAGTTGAAAAGGATAGTCCCAAATAGAGAGAGGAAAAGAGTCATTACTACCCAAAGTCAGAGAAGGAGGAAAAAAGTATTATGACCCAGGATAAATATTAAAAATTTTACATTGACACTTTCAAAAGGAGCTATAGTGTAGCCTACAAATTTATTCCAAAGATTTGTTGATGGCAATATTTTGGAAGCTTTTAAAAAAATAATCACTATGAAAGATACCATGTACATTCTTTGAAATATACTTTTGGATGGGAAATCTCCATGCTAGTTATGTGACTCAAGTAAATTGAGTAAAATTGTTTCAGAGTCACAATAAAACCATCATGAATCATCATTGATTAGAAATATTCTTTGAAGAAATGTAGTAAACTGAGAAACAATCTTTACAACTAATGTTTCTGACAAAGGACTCATTTCTGAAATATACAGATACCTGAGTCAAATTTTAAAAAAAGCCATTCCCCAACTGCCAAATGTTTAAAGGCTATGCAAAGGCAATTTACAGATGAGGAGATCAAAGCAATCCATAATCATATGAAAAATTGCTCTAAATCATTACTTATTAGAGAAATGCAAATTTACCCCCTCACAACTCTCAGATTGGCCAATGATCAGAAAGGACAATGATCATTGTTGGAAGGGTTGTGGGAAATCTGGGACACTAATACATTGTTGGTGGAGCTGTGAACTCCAACCTTTCAGGATAGCAGTCTGGAACTATGTCCAAAGGGCAACAAAAATGTGCATACCCTTTGATCCAGCAATACCATTACTGGGCCTCCTGAAGAGATAATGAAAAAGGGTAAAAACATCACTTGTACAAAAATATTCATAGAAGCCCTGTTTGTGGTGGTAAAGAATTGGAAATCAAATAAATATCCTTCAATTGGGGAATGACTTAGCAAACTGTGGTATATGTATGTCATGGAACGCTATTGTTCTATTAGAAACTAGGAGGGATGGGAATTCAGGGAAGTCTGGAGGGATTTGCATGAACTCATGCTGAGTGAGACAGGCAGAACCAGAAAAACACTGTAAACCTTAACAGCAACAACCTTGATGGACTCACTCATTCCATCAGTGCAACAATCAGGGACAATTTGGGACTGTCTGCAATGGAGAATACCATCTGTATCCAGAGAAAGAGCTGTGGAGTTTAAACAAAGACCAAGGACTATTACCTTTAATTTAGGGGAAAAAAACTAAGATCTTGTCTGATCTTGCTTTCTCTTTTACTTTATTTTCTTTTTTAAGGATATGATTTCTCTCTCATCACATTCAATTTGGATCAATGTATATACCATGGAAACAATGTAAAGAAGGGCAAATTGCCTTCTGTGGGGGGTGGAGGGAGGGAAGTAAGATTAGGGGGGGGCAAATTGTAAAACAAAACAAATAAATCTTTTTAATTAAAAAAAGAAAAGAAATATTCCTAGAAGTCTTCTACTGAAATTTTTCTTCAGGATGTATCTTAAAAAAGATTTTTTTTTAATTTGTTTAAGGCAATGGGATTAAGTGACTTGCCCAAAGTCACACAGCTATGCAATTATTAAGAGTTCAAGGTCACATCTGAATTCAGGTAATCCTGACTACAGGGCTGGCGCTCTGTTCATTTGCCACCTAGCTGCCCCAGGATGTATCTTTATCAGATTCTAACTCTTCACTTATTACCCTTATAGTGAATTAAATATTGGAATAAATCAAGTCTCTGACCTCTTCATCATTTTAATATATCCTGCACATGACTAGGAAATCATTCTGTACATCATTGTGCATAACATTATTCAAATAAACACTTTGTGTCAGATTAAAAACTCCTGTTCTTGAAAATCTCATTTATTTCATAAAAAATTTGATAGTAATTATTTTCCGCTATATAATGATCACTCATTTTTGAACACATTTTTACTCAACAAATCTGCTAACCTAAGTCTGGCAACTTAACATCAGAACTGCTCCACCAGGTTGATTGCTATGATTCCACTAGATCAAACTTGTGGCCCCTTCAAAATTCATTATATTATGACCAGATTAGAATTTAATTGTGAAATATATTTAGTCCTGTCCAACCCTTCATTTGGGGTTTTCTTGGCAAAAAAGTGTAGGAGTGGTTTGTCATTTCCTTCTTCAGCTCATTTTTTATATATGAGGAAGCTGAGGCAAATAGGATTAAGTGACTTACCCAGGGTTACCTAGCTAGTAAATGTCAGAGACCAGATTTGAACTTAGCACAATGAGTCTTCCTGACTTTAGGCCTGGTACTCTGGCCTGGATCAATAGTTAATTGGTGATTTTTTAAAATTAATATACAGCTACAGAGATCCATTTCTTTTTCAGTTCTACATAATGTACTAGATGACTTCTGAGGTCCTTCAAGCACTAAAGCTAAGAATCAAAATTATTTGCTTCTAAAAGTAATACAAGAAAATGAACCTCATAAGTTCATAGACATCAGGGATCAGTGATTTCAATTTAATGTGAATTTCCTCCACCAATGCTGACAGTAATCCGTTTATAAACTAGTAGTGAAAATGAAGAAAATCAAATTGATTCATTTTGTATCACCACCAACCTTCTGTGGTAAACTAAGTCACTCAATGACACTGAGTTAAGTTGAGAAGTTCAATTTTCCTGCTAATTGTTCTATCCTTATGACAATCTGTTGTCCTTTAAGGACACAGGTAGCTACCAGGAGTATGTTCTGTTATCTCTGCAACACTGATCATCCTTCAACAAAGTATGGGTGGTTATTGCTGTTACACTAACTAGTTGTTCAACAAGTGAGCTTACCAATGTGACAAGATGGAAGGAGGGGTTATGCATTCCAAATTTCCAGTTGACCATATTGTCCCCCAACTCTATAATGCTTCTGAATTTGTAACTAATCATATTGTTTTCCCTATTTATGATGCTCTCTTCTAGTTTTGGATAGTCTTTTTTGTCTGTAAAAATGAACAATGGTTCACTGGTTAGAATACTGGGTCTGTTGTCAAGAAGACTCGAGTTCAAATCTAGTCTCAGACACTAGTTGTCTAACCCTGTACAAATCACTTAACTTCTGTTAGCCCTAATCCACTAGAGAAGGAAACGGAAAAACTCCAGTATTTGTGCCAAGAAAACCTCATGTGACAATCACAAAGAGTCAGATGTGCCTGAACAACTGAAGAACAAGCCTTACCTGAAAAGTGCTCAAAACTTTGTGCCTCAGTTTACCTTAATTTCGATGGCAACAATAGATAAGTGTTAGATTATAACAATAAATAGACTACTCAGCTAGTCAAGTCAGAAATTAGTCCTTCCTTACTCCAATCTAGCATTCTCTCTACTTGCAACTTATATAATGAGATCTCATTTTGCAATCAAAATACACTACTGCTTCTACAGATGTTTTCAGAGTTCTCAATAAAAAAGGATTTAACATGTCTGTTTCTAAAATATTACATGTTTTATATTTTAGGAAAAGCCAAGTGATGTGGAAGAAAACAGTGATTTTTAAAGTGCTAAATTAAAAGTAACTACTTAGGAAGAGATTTGTTTAATTCACTGACTAGAAGATTATACACTAAATCAGAGTATACATGTTCATTTCAAGCTGCCACTGATTGTCATTCATAGTCAAATTTGGCCAGTTTAGAATGTGTTTGAGAAATGTGGAATGTAATTTTAGGGACCAAAACATTGGTAATGGCTGTTTGTTTTTTTTTTTTAACATGGCTATGGCAACTCGCTTTAAAAAAAAAATCTTAAATCTAAATTCCCATTTAAGTCATACTACAAAATAATTAAATTTGTTTAATAAATACTTGATCAAAGAAAAGAGAAAGTAATATGATACAGCAGAAGGAGTTCTGGTTTTGTAGTCAATAGAAATCTGCCTAAAAATCTACCTCTGATAGTTGTGTGACAATGGGCAAGAAAATGATTTCATAACTCTGGGAACCTGCATTTCTTCATCTGTAAAATGGGAAACAATCAGGAATATACATATACATATATACATATAAATAGTATTATTGTGGGAATTAAATGGGTGAAGATAATTCTTTTTGTAAAGTGGCAGAGGGAGAACTTAAAAAATGTTATAAATACTTGGATAAATTGTCATTTAAAAGTAATTTTTATAAAATTTAGGGGAAATTTCATTTATTGCAAATGGAAATGAGAGTATGGACCTGTGAATAAAGAATTCCTCTATTACTCCTAGTCTTAGAGAACTCAGAGGTTAAATGACATGCCAAGGGGTCATAGAGTTAGTCTGTGTCTGACACAAGATGAAAACCCAAATCTTCCTAGTTTCAAGACTAGTTCTCTATCCACTAGGCCAGGCTGACTCTATGGATTTAAGTTATTATCTCTCTCTCTCTCTCTCTCTCTCTCTCTCTCTCTTCTAAAAACTTGTTTGGCATGAAATCTATAAAGAATGCATGGAGTGTCAGCATATGTATTTTATAAAATACTAATGCAAAGTTGATCTTCCAATTTAAAAACACAAATTCAAGAAAGTCATTGCCTACTCCATAACTTACACATAGCATATAGTTGGGGGGTAGGAAGTTTGAGTGGAGAGAAAAAGGGAGGAAGTATGGACTTGTGATTCTATTAACTTAATTTACTTAAACATAAATTATTTTATATAGGTTTTATTTATATAATTAACAATATAAAACAATTCTATATTTAATATGATATATAATTTTATATTTAATATAATATACCCATATACAATATAATTTAATATTCAATCCAATATAAATTATTTAAATATAAATTTATTATTTACATTAACATTATATTATTTATGCACAAGAACTCTTATTATACCAACTCACGGAACCAATGTAGACTGTAATGTAATGTAATTATCTCCTTTGTTCCTCACACCAACTGCTATGTCTTGCCATAGGATTTCAATGCCTCTGAAGGAGTGAAGTTGATGACATTGTGCAGCTCTGCCACACTTATATCCAAATATTTTATAGTAGAGTATAAACTATACTATGCTCCCTCTTAGGTATTATTTTACATAGTTATAAAATCAATAGCTCAGAAATATATATGCAACAATTTTTGAGTTCTATTCCACCATAGATTTTATAACTCTGGGTTATGTATTTAGATATAGTTTCCTTTAATACCTAAGATATTTATACTCAACCCCATCCCCACCCTCCAATTAACTGTGTAAGGAAGTGATTTAGACAGTCAGATGCTTTGTGGAAGATGGACTGGGGCAGTTAGCGACTAGAGGCAGGGAGATCAATTAGGAGGCCACTGAAGTAGTTCAGACAAAATCAATGAACTTCTGAATTAAGGCAACAGTCACTTGAGTGGAAAAAGGGGGTCAGAAATTTTGTGAAAGGAGAATAAAACAAGATTCAGTAATTGATAGGATACAAGAGTTTGAGTTTAAAAGGCTGCAAATCTGGGTTGTTGGAAGGACAGTGATGCTATCATTGTAAATAGCCTTGGACATCACGTGTCTCTGTTTTTCTTTTGTTTTTCTGGCAAGGCAATGGGGTTAAGTGACTTGTCCAAGGTCACAGAGCTAGGTAATTATTGTCTGAGGTAGGATTTGAATTCAGATCCTCGAGACTCCGGGGCTGGTATTCTATCCACTGTGCCACCTAGCTGCCCCATCATCATGCATTTCTTAATGAAGCTCAAGTGTACCTTTGATTTTGGTTTCCACATAAGACTGATGACTTAGCTTGAGGTTTCAATCCCCCAAATCACCCATGGGGTGAAAAAAAGTCTACCTAAACTGATTAATTCTTCAGTTTATAATATCTGAGGGAAAGTTACATTTTTAAAAATTCACATGTCAAAACAAATTTGTATTCATTTACTATGCTTTATTTTTAGTGAGAGCATGTACTTATACCCTAGATTTAAAGAAATCACTTTTAATTTGCCTATGAAGTAAAACCTGATTATTTTATAATCAGATATCTTGATGTGTCCCTTATTGATTCTGCTCAGAATTAAAGTCTTTAATTCAGGGAACAAAATGTATTTTGGTATTGAAATAGGTAAACACATTCACATTTAACAGCAGAACAAAAGTGCCAGTTGATGTATGTGGTTCATATATAGGTTAATCTGTACTTCACAATGCTTAACGGGGAAAAAAGAGATTAAAAAAATGGCAATGTGATACATTTAGGGGTACTGGGGAAAGGAAGACAGTATTAACCTCTTTGAATTTTAAAATGTTAAATAAATTTTGTGATAAATTATGAAGTAAAAAAAGAATTGGCTTATATATAGGATTAACATTAATATCAGCAGGATTCAGTAAGAGTAGGTGTAAAAGTAGGAGAGGTAGCAATTATCAGACCTCTAAGTTCACAGAATAAAACCGCAGGGGGAGAAGGAACCTTACTTAAGTAATGAAATTAAACTGCCTACCCCATAAATGTAATGTACCTCCTCTATAACATACCAGAATAATGATGATTAATAATAATAACAATAATAATCGTGATGATGATAATTGCTAACAAGTTCTTATGTATCAGACTATACTAAGCATTTTACAATTTCTTCTTTAATCTGATCCATCCATTCTCTCTATATGAATACTTCCAATGAAGACACCACCCCACAAAGTAGTTCATGTCAATAAAAAATAATTCAAATTGTTATATAAAGAAGAATATCCTGACAAATGTCTTCTTAACAATATTGAGTTAATAGCTGTCTTCTAAACACTGGTTCAAGCTCTGCTTTCTGGGGTTACAAAGAAATCAAAATTTTCATCTTCACTAACTCTTTTCTTTTGGTTAAACCAAATCTCTTGTGGAATGGCTTCACGTCTTGCCTCCATCCTGGTCATACTTCTGCACATATTCAAGATTAGCCTTCCTAAAAGGCCCCTCCAATCTGGACACACAAATGGATACAAATGAATTCAGTTTAGACTTGTAAAACAGCCAAGTAGAATTATGTACTAAGAAGTTAGAAATTCAGGGGAAGAAGTTAGGAGTGGTGACTTGCATAGTGATAACATTTGAAACCAGGGAGTAGATGACATCATGAAAGGAGAATGTAGATAGAGAGAAGAGGACCTAGAGGAAAAATCATGATAAAAGGGGTGAAGAAATGATATACAGTCAAGTAAGAAAGAAGAATCAGTGGAAGTTCAGTATCACACAATTCCAAGGAGGAGAGAGTATCAGACAAAGTAGGTGGTTCCCAGAGTTAGATATTACAGAAAAGATGAGAATGATATACATATATATGTTTATATATACATATGCATAAATATATATAACACCGATTACATATTAAAATAATTTTTAACATTTTTAAAGGTTTTTTATTCCAAATTCTATCCTTCCCTTCCCCTTGCCTGAGACAATAAGCAATCAGATATCAATTATACATGTGCAAACATGTAAAACATTTCCATATTACTCATTTTGAATAAGAAGATAAATGCAGTGTTTTTTTTTTAAAAAGACCAAGGAATCTGGCAACAAGGTCATTCATAGCCTTGAACAAATAAGGTACTAAGAGAGAATAAAGAAATTTGAAGACAGATGTCATATTATCAGTAGTCCAAAAGTGAGTGGATTAAGTGAGGCAGTAAAAATTGTGATAAAGTAGATAGAGAACTGGAATAAATGAGTTCAAGTCCTGGCAAGGAATCCCCAGGTCAGACAACTAATCTATGTTTCACTTATCTGTAAAATGAGTGTGACATATGAGAAGAGATGATTGCCGGAATAAAAATATAAAGGAAATGGTAGAGGTGAGAATGAGGAACTGTGTGAAGGGGTTCAGATGGAAAAAAGAAAAAACATTCTTACAGGACTCAAGGATTAGAAGAGTACCAATAGGAGGTAAAATCATTGGCAGAAAGTGAGGGGGGGTGACAAGATAGATAAGAGTTGGGGGACCTGAGTGGAAACATAATTTGGAACAATTGCTTCAGGAGTTGTAAAAATGTCAGTAAGAGATGAGTAGAGAATAACTGTGCAGCAATGAAGGTACTGTTGTAGCTGGATAGCAGATATAATTAGAGTTTTGATCAGAGTTTTAGAGTGAAGGCTGGGGTAGTAGGTCTTGCCTCTAACACAGTCTGTGTAACAGAGGGTCAAATATTTAACCTCATGGTACTCCAAGACTATATACATGAATCATCAATCAGTTGCTTATTTCCATAGCTGGAAAGTTCCTTAGGGCTGGTTCTTTACCTTGGATAAGATCACAGGACTAAACTAATTCATCCTTTTAAAACAAATATTAAAAAAAGGTTTTGCCTCTTTACATCAGTCAACAACACCTACTGAATATGCTCCAGTTGGAAAAACACAGAGACAACATTTTACTGGTACCAGATTATAAAGAAATAAAGATAAAATAATTCTTATGAGGATCTCTATTACAGTCCCAGTTTGGTCTATTAGATTGTAAGCTCCTTGAGGGCAGGGACTGTGACTGTCTTTTGCTTCTTTTTGTATCCTTAGCACTTGTAGTGGCTACTTACATAAATGTTTGATTTAATTATTGATTGCTAAATATTTCAGGTATTTAATATTAATGTGAATTTTATTGACTCTATGCAACCTCTACTTTTCCTATATTTTTAATTTAAGGTGATGGGTTAAGTGGCTTGCCCAAGGCCACACAGCTAGGTAATTATTAAGTGTCCGAGGCTGGATTTGAACTCAGGTCCACCTGACTCCAGGGCCAGTGCTCTACCCACTGTGCCACCAAGCACCCTAAGGATGACCTGTTTCTAAGATGAAATTCCTGTTTCAAGATTTAACTGGTTTCCAGTTCACATTTTTCAGTTAAGGTGAATAGTAGACCTATTATATTTAATTGTTTTATTAGCTTTCTCTCAATGGGTATTGGTAATGTCTATTAATAAACTTTTTTTAATCTATGAATAGTATTTCTTAGACTGGTTGATTGTCTAATTTATAAAAAAATACTATTCATTTTCAAAACTTTGTTAATTTAAGAAAACAATAACAAAATACAAGTTTGAACAATAATATGATAATATGGATGTATACTGCCAGAAATTGGCTAACTTCTCTGATAAGTGTAAGGCAAGCCTGAGGTGTTCACCAAAAGCCAACAAACACATATCCTTCTATGACTTTTTCTTTGGCCTGTAAATTACACTGTCAACTTTGTGATTATCTATATTAGATCACAGCATCATAATATTTAGAGAATGGCCCTTAGAGATAGGCTAATGCAACTCCTTCATTTTTTTGAATTAAAAAACTGAGGTCCAAGAGTTCAATGACTTACCTACCCAAAGTCCTATCTGTAAGATTTAGACTCAGGTCCTCTGGAATCAATTCTAGTTCTTTTCATACTGTGTGTGTGTGTGTGTGTGTGTGTGTGTGTGTGTGTGTGTGTGTCCTCTTTAAGAGCAGACATACACAAATATTTCAAAAACATAAGAGAACAACTGATCTCCCCTTTCTCAAAGAGAAGCATTAAGTGTTCTAATTCTTAAAAATTATAAATTTCAGTTTAGCATAGATAATTAATCTTTAACTATGAAAGAGCGGGAAACAGTTCTATTTCTAGGCCAGAGTTACTTGTATATATTACTCTATACTCTGCCTTTAGTAACAGAGAAATTATCTTAGAGGCATCAAGCATAGAAACAATGAGATCTCTTTTTTCTGATTCTTTATAGAACTTCACCAAACCCATTTGGTCTTGTTGTTTTAGTCACCGATCTTCTATTTCCTGAAATAATTTTGTTGCTTTTGGGGGACTGAGGTATATTGGCTAGAGTGCTAATAAGTGGTGACTAGAGATTTTTAGGTGTCCATGGGAAAAAGGAGTACCAAAAAAAGGGAAATTAAGCTGCCTCTCATTCTTAAAAAAATTTCTTATCACATTTTATCCATTATGTATATGTACACACACACACACACACACACACACACACACACACACACACACACAGGCATATACCCTATATATATAAAACCTTTTGAAAGGGAAAATTATTATTAGCACTGAAAGTTTCTCACAGCACTTAGCACAGAGGTATTTAATAAATACTTATTGCTTAACTCCTGGTCAAACCACTTGGTAAAACAGAAAGAGGAAACTATCTCTGGGATCCTTTGTTCAACTCTGGACAGTCCCATGCTTACCTGGGAGCAAAAAAAAACACTTCTGAGTGATGATGATAGTGACAGCTTAGATCCAAATATTCAAATATAAAAAAAAAAACAGATCAAACCAAAAGATCTCTGTCATCATCTCATTAGAATGAAGCAATCAAACATGTGCTGAGTTTAAAATTACATACTTTGTAATAGTTTTATTTGCCATTTACTTCAAGGTCAGAAATTCATGATAAAGGGAATTTTCAATTCCTATAAAACATGAATTCTCCTGCAGTCCAATCCTGGCAGCTAGGTTTTCTGGGACTCTGGAAGGTATGCAGGTATTGGTAGGTATCATGAAAATGACAAGTCTATGATGAAGCCTGTCATCCGAAGACCAGGCAAGGCATGTTATCTAAAGGTTTAAAGGTTGTCTACCTGGTGATGAAATACCTCAGCCAGAACAACTCCTATGGAAGGAATCACAGGCTTTATAAAAGAGCTGTTAAATTTTGAAGGACATCAGTTGAGTGCTGAGTTCAAATGTGTCCTGATACTTAAGAAGGATTCATCCTTGGTCAAGTCACAATTCCCTTGGTCTTGGATTCCCTCATCAGAGAGGGTAGTATTCTCTGAGAGCAAAACAGAACTGAACGAGCTCAAAGGAAGTGTGAGATACATAAGTTTAGAAAATCCACCCCAGGTGTTCACATGGACTATTTATTTGTGCCTGACCTATGATAGAGAAAACCATATTGGTCTCATCAGCCATAGTCAGAACCACTGCAAGGGTTTAACATAGTGATATCATTTTGGTCCTTTTTGAGAATGAAGAACAACCACCAATCATAAAATGAGGTCTCAGGTAATCCTTTTTGCTTTAGATCTATGATCTTCAGCTAAGGAATTTTACAAATGGAGCAGGAGGATTAAATTGGTTTGCCAGAACTTTGTACTAGTAAAAGCATTAAACACATTAAGGAAATTAGGAATTATTAATATACTGAGGAGTATCAAAAACTGAATACTATCCAGGATTGATAATTAGTTAAAAAAAACAACTATCATAGCACAATTTTATTCTAAGTTTTATGCCAAATGGATAGGGTTAATTCCTTTTATGAGTGAATAATCCTAGTTTATAGAGTCAGTTTAGAATTGTTATTTCCTAATTTGCCCTTAAGAACCCCCAGAAATTCCATTCAAGGTAATAATGTGGCTTTAAATTAAATCAGTGACATTTAAATTCCCTAAAGGGCAACTACATGTCCAACCAGTTTTTATCAAGGAAATGCATACAACAGTTTCTATCTCTCATTCTTTCATGATCTTCATTCATCAGTTTGAAGGGCTCCACTTTGGTGTATTCAGCTGGACAAGAACAGCTCAAGATTCCTCATTCCTTAAAGAATCTTATTAGAATAGAGTAACAAAATGTCTCCAAATTTAAATAGAAAGTATTATAAAGAGCTAACAATTAAAAAATCTCTACTCACATCAAAATGGATATTATTATCCATCAAATGCCTGAGGGCATTCTAAAGGGATAGATAAGATAAACGAATAACATATCTATTTCTACTTTCTATGTGATTGGGAAAGTATAGTAAATAATAAATAACTTGTTTATTTCTTTCAGTTATTGGATTGGATCACAGATTTAGGGCAGATTTTATTATATAGGTATTACTATACAGATGAGGAATCTGAGAATTATGGAAGGTAAATGATTTGTCCAAGTTCACAAAGGGCAGGACTTATACCCAGTTACTCATTCTTCAGAGCCAGGTTCTTGCCACTGTTTTTTACTCCTGGACACCATCAATCCATAATCCCCAGGACTAAGCTATTGTGAGCTTGACTTGCCTTTAACAAAACCAAAGGCTGAAAACAGGTGGCACAACTCCATGTGGAGAGAGGTAGGGTTGCCATTTTTACCTTGCCTCCTACACTTTGTCAGCAGTACTCCCTTAAGGTCAGTTAATAGAAGTCTTATTACCAGGACATTTCTAACATGACTAACAGGTTTGAAGGAGGAGAAATATGAATGAATATAATGTATCTGACTTTGAAAATAATTTTTTTAAAATTCTCTGCCTGTTGAAATCATGATTTCTGGAGGATTACATGATTTTATTAAAGTCTCTAGAATGCCATTTGTTGGTTTTGGTAGCCTTTTTGACCACATCAGCTTTCTTCTTAGGTCAATTAACAATTTGAATTGAGTGGACTTTTATTTGAGAATAATTTTATGGTTCAAAATATACACTTACAAATATAGTGACAGAGCAGAAAAACTTCAAAATGATTGTTTCTGGAACTCAGGATAATAGTAAAAGGACCACTTATTGAATGCAAATCCTCTAAAGAAAAGCTTCTTCACATAAAGTAAGAGGAACCAGTTGCTGCATTGTTTATTAAGTTTCACTTGATTCTTCCTGACAGCCATTTAAACAATGAATGTTGGGAAATGTCCCTCAAAGAATCAACAACAATGGGAGGGATCAAAGCTTTTATATTTAGCTAATACTGTTTTAAAAAGAAGAAAATATTTCTTCCTGAAGGGATTATGGGAAGCCTTATTAAAGACACCTGCGAACAAAACAGGTGACAAAAGATCTTTATCATAACTGATAACTGAGTTATCCTTAGTACAAAACCTCTTTCTCAAAGACAATGCCTGTGATAGGCCCTTGCTATTAAATATGAGATCAAGAAAATGACATTGGTGATATTTGCCAATGATAGTTTAACCAAGACTGTTGACAGATGAGAGATCTAGCTCTTTGTAGCTAATTTAATAGCCCAAAGCAAAATAGGCACATTATTTCCTCATTCTTTTTGGAATATTTTATGAGGGCGATCATGCATAATGTTAAATATGGCAATCATTGCCCTATTTAAAGAAGTCAACACTGCCTCATTTTAGAGTTGCAAACAAACAGAAGGCCTTCAAACCCTTTTGTTTATTATTTAAATGAATCATGAATACAGAGGAAAACTGTATTTTCACCTGTGTTATGTGGAGAAGTACAGGGTCTAGGTTGAGACTTCTGAGAAGTAAATTAAGTACCCACAACCAATAAGAAACACTTGTGGGAAAAGGTCTTGAGAAGCTCTGGTTCTCCTAAAACTCTGAAGAGTCCGGATTTATTTAGTTTTGGTAAACATGAAAGAGTTCAACACGATAACTATTTCAAGTAAGGTATCTATTGCTATGTTCCTATAGGACAAAGTCTATGGCTTTAAGGCAAGCAAATTAGATGAAACTAATTTTCCCAAAAAGAAGTAGAATGAACTTGTGGATAGAGGTCTAGTTACGGTGTCAAAAGAACTGCATCCATCAATCACTTAGCACATAATAAATAGGAGTCCATAGATAAGACATCTGACCTTTGGGTACCCAAAGCAATATTTTAGGATTATTATTTACAGTTGAGTTATCAGCTTGAATTGACTCAGGTTGTTTCCAATTTGGGAATTCTCTTTATCAATGTAATCACAGAACAGGACTTATCCTCACAAGATTCAAGATAAGTGATTTAAACTTTTTTGAGTAATAATTTCAGAAGAGCTTCTAACATCCTTCAGAGAAATTATATTATGGAACAACTTTTGAATATAGCAAAAAACCAAACCAAACCAAACCAAACACCCAACAGAATATGACATAGAGCAATGATAGCCTTACTTCAGGGTCAAAGTACAACTTCTTTGTTAGCTACTAGATAAAACATTTATTCATTAGCATGGAAGAAGAGAAGAGGCTCATACACATTAATCATTAACAGATGCTTACTAAATTAAATCAGTCCAAAATCTTTGAAAATGTTAATGGAGGTATTTCATTTCTATGAAAACACCAGGAAATGCAGACAAAAATACTGTGATTGGAATCACTGAAAAGAAGATGCCATAAAAATAATAGAAAGGCTATCAGTACTCAACTATGATGAGATCAGAAACTCACAGATTATTTTTGAAGCCTCAAATTCATAGATGAAACAAAAGTTTTAGAGAAGAAAAATTCTTTGTGGATTTGTTTGTTTTCTTAAAGATATTTCAGCTATTAATGTGTGAAAAGTACTGCCTAGAAAAACAAAAAAGACATTTCCTGATGTAGCTTTCATCCTGTACTCAATTACTGGATCAAATAAACTTGGCCTTTCAAGGCTTGGTACCTGCAATAACTACTTTCTATTGTTCCTGTTAACACAGTATTATTTTCATCTTATTATTACTAATCTCTTCTTTGTAAGGAACCACACCTGTTTTCATCCAAAAATGGTGCAGTAAATATTTGGTCTTTGTGGTAATACAATGCATAATTTAGTTAATCTAGGCTATCTTTCCGTGCGAGGTGATTGTTTCTGTATTATGAAATGTGTTCACAGTAAAGCAAAACCCATGCCAGATATCCCGGAGGCAAATCAGGAGCAACTTACTAAGCATGTAGCTGTTATGAATTGAAACCTTGACACGATAGTGTAGCCACGCCTACGGACCAGTTATTACTCATGTTAACT
The DNA here is from genome assembly GCF_037893015.1 of Macrotis lagotis. Lineage (NCBI taxonomy): Eukaryota > Metazoa > Chordata > Mammalia > Peramelemorphia > Peramelidae > Macrotis > Macrotis lagotis. The sequence goes on from NC_133663.1 coordinate 159,630,321, forward strand.
TACACTTGAAATTACAGCCACACCTTTCTCTTACAAACAAGACCTTTTATTAAACTAAAACTACATACTGTAAGATGATTTTTCTCTTAATGAACAGGATTTACAGAATTAGCAACTCATTTGGTCTCTGTTTAGGAATCCAAAGTCAGAACCATCTCACCTGTATGAAGTCCATAAATGTCAGAGGCAGCAAATCATCCAGATGGCCAATGTCTTTGGAGAAGCGATTTAAAATTCTTCCTACAAGAACAGGATATGAGAGAAATTGTTTATTTCCCTTGATAGAATCTCTTAAGAGAAATAATTCAGAAACAAATCAAAACAATATTTTAAATGCATATGCATTTAATATATTATGCATTCATCTGCAATAATCTAATATGAATCATAAAGAAGTAAAAAAGTGGATTTATAGTTATGATCCTAAATGGGGTAGGGGGCATTGTTGAACAGCAATTGTAACACTACAAAAAAGAAAAGAGGTGATTGTTAAAATACTAAATGGAGGAAGGAGGAGGGACTGCAAGAAGGGAGAGAATAATAGTTCTGTCACAAATTTAAAAAGAAAAAATCTACTATGATAAATTTTTATAGACAATTATAGATAATTTTTTAAAAAGCTACTAAAGCTGGGGCTTTTGGTCAGGTATTAAATAAGAATAATAAACAACAAATCATCTATAATCATAGTTATGGTGTTTCTTTAAAAGTTGATTATCGTATTTCCAACTCAATGTGTCCCATTTTTTTGGGAAATAGAATATGCTGCATTTCCATGATATTGGTTTATCAGTCATTATTTATTAATTTTTCACCCATACAAACAAAACTTATTATTAAATCAAATAAGGTGGCTTGAAGAAAAACATAAATGCTGCACAGGAATTACTCAATAATTTAGGATCACTACTTATCACTGATTTTTTCATTCAAGTAGAACCCAAGAAAATGGGATCTCATAAATGCTTCAGTGATGCCAGACTACAACTGCTTTTTTCATAAATACCTGTTCTTTCTAACTTGGTAATTAAAAACAAAGCTATAGACAAAAAAAGATAAATGTTTTAATTCACCGAATACCTGAAAATAACCTGTCTGCCCAATTCTTTAGACTTCCTTTTAATATATATTTCATAATGGTTAACAGCTCTTTGTTTGACTTTAAAGCCAGTTGCAAGATGATGAGGTCCCTTCCCTACGATTCTGGAGCAACTAACCTCAGAATGAAAATATTTTTAAAGGAAAGGAGGTGTAGCCTCCTTTATAGAAGCTGATACAAGACATCCTTTAACCAAAATCAGATGATAGTCACTATGCTACAGAAAGTCTGCTGCTGCTGCCGTAACTGCTGACAGACTGACTCTCTGTCTCTGGCTCTACCCTAGCAACAGTTTTGTTATGGCCACTTTGAAAGGCTACCTGGAGAAGACCTCTGCAGCCCATTTCTTTTCTGCAGTGACTAGTGACCTGGTTTCTTTTGTCCTCTATCTGCCATTAATCACATACAACCATCTGGGCAATCTGGGGCAAGTCACTAGAAGTTCCCTGGGTCTCATTGTCTTTAAGCAGAAAAGGATACATCAGCTTCCTTCTATCTTTGAAAGGTTATAAAGGGGGGGGGAGATGTCTTTGTGTACAGCTAACACTATATTATGTAGAAGAACTTTCACTAGACTACTAAATTAATTCAAGTGATATTAGGGGAAGTTTGGCTTTTATAAAAACAAACAAACAGACACACACACATACACATATATATGAGTGGAAATTAAGAACTTATGCTCAGATTAATTCTAAGAATGAAGTCTGCAAAATATTCTGAAATAAATTTAAGGGGTTGAGGCTGTGAATAAGAGTTTTCCCCTCATCCCCTTTTTATAGAAATCAAGTTGGTTTGCTTCAAGTTTTATTGACCAAAGAGTAGAGGTGGTAAATTTGTGGGTAAATTCCCCATTAATGATGTGCAATCTACCACCATATGAAGGTAATATCCTTGATTGACAAGAAAATACACTCAACTGAGATAATTCCTTTCAAAAAGGAGAGAGAGAGTTGGAAGAAAGAGAGAACTTATAGGTATGGATAAGGGGAAAATAAGCAGGGGAGGTCATGTGATAGAAAAGACTCATTTGTTGTGACTCCTTAATCTGAATTGAGCCATTAGTATATACAGGTTAAAGTGACGAAAGTTTGATATTGATGATCCAATAGAGACACAGGGGACAATTATATATGATAAAAATGGTAGGCGTGTGTGTGTGTGTGTGTGTGTGTGTGTGTGTGTGTTGGGGCAAGTGGGTGAGGGGGTCATTTTGGGGATACGAAAAAAGAACTACTATATTTCCAGGGTCGGGAACACTCTTCCTAAGGTCCAATGGCACAAGTTAGTTTAGTTCCTGATATAGCCTGTCCATTAGGGTCTGAATCTAGTGTTTAGCATTTGATTTCTAGGTTAGGATCCTGCTTGCATCTATGGACACCTGGAGGAAAATGCAGAATTGGCCTCATTCTGTCAGATTAGGAGGTAAAACTAATGCTAATGGGAATCAATCCTAGACTGGGCTTGTTGGTCTCTTTGTGAGGGAGGGTGTAGCTCTGAGGCACCAATTATTTGTACTAATAGTACCCATGAATAAAGGAAGTACTCTCATCATTGGAAATGCTTTACTAGACAGATTGACACCATTGTAAGGTGGATGCTTGCAGATCCCATTTAGGATATGAGAGGATCATAGATGTAGAACTAAAGGGGATTTAGGAGGCAGTTTAGTCTAAAGACCAGAGGAGTAAGTGACTTGCCCAAAGTCACAAAGAGAGTGAATGACAAGAAGCAGATTATCTGATACCAGAATCAGTTTTCCACTGTATCTCAATACCTTTTCAGTGCTTTAAACAGAACCAAGGAAATGGAAGGAGGAAGAAAGATAATCGAGTGAGAGAGAACTGTGGAGGAAGGCTGAAGTTGGTGCAATATAAGAATTTCTAACAAACTGATCCTTCTGAAAACTGTATAGAATAAACTCCCAATTATTTAAGGTGGCCAGGCTGAGGTTGGATCATGATAGGTAGGAGATAGTACAATAAAGATTTAAGCTTAAGGCAAGAGTTGAATCAAATGACTTCTAAGTCTGCTCCCAATACTATGACTCTGCTTTCACAAATACTAATAGATAGCTTTTTAAGATAGAGACATGAAAGATTATCTTGCCCTATTCACTCATTTGGAAGATGAGGTTCAGAGAGAAGTTAAGTAATGTGCTCAGGTGACATGGATATTTTTATAGTAGTTATCTTCTGTCACTGCAAAAGGTAAGACATTGATGGGGCCCTCCATATTTTAATATATAGTAATAAGGAAGGAATATGTAATAAGTCAATGTTTATGTAATACAGTTACTCCCCCCCCAAATTTCTGGTCCCAAAAGTCACTATTGTCTTTGCTAGCTTCTTTTTCATTGCCAGGATCTGAGTTTGGGTCATTCCAACCTTCTTTCCTTACTCTATCTTCTGGCAAAACTACTGACTTGTACTTAGACAGTGCTTAATATGTGCCAACTGAATAAATGATTTTACTTAATTCTCAAGACTTTAGATAAATAATAGAAATATAATAATAATAGAAGTTCTGCTGTTGTTTAAGAAGTATGTTTAAGAACCAAGGTCATCACTTTCCCACTGCTTCTACTCTTCTACCTTGTTCACTTGAATCACCATTCTTCCCAGTCATTTCCTTTATCCATTGGTCTTGTCAAAATGGACCTCTTTTTTGTTTGTTTGCCAGAAGAAAGAAGGGATAAAGGAAACTAAAGAAGTTTAACAAACAAACAAATTTTCTATTAGGGAGTTCTCATTCAGAATGTTTTCTCTCCTCCCAATGAAGGCACAGAAAATCATTCTTTTATCCAAATAAAATCTTATAAATTTAGAGATTTTTGGAAATAGAAAATATCAAATTTGCCTATGAGTATTCATTTATTTATTCAAAAGATATTTGTTAAAAATCTGTGTACAACAGAAGGGTCAAACATGCAAACAAGATTAAAATATAATTGAGAAATATTCTGGATCCTTGGTTTAGTGGTCCCCATTTCTAATAGAGATTGATACTGTACTAGGAACTGCTGATCTTGTGTAGCTTACAGCAGAACAGGGATAAGATCCTACCACAGACTCTATTACATGAGAAGTATATTAGAGTGGGAGGACAAAAATGTACTGTATTTCCCCATGTATAAGACAAATTTTAATTTGGGGGCTTGAAATTTGAAAAAAAGTATTATATAAAGTTATTGAACTCAAGTTTTATTCATCATAAAATTCTTACAACTCCTCATCACTGTCAAAACTCCCATCCATTGACTTGTCCTTATCCACGTTTGATGATGAATCACTGTGTGTGGACACATGCTTAGTCCATTTCATTTCATGACTCTGAAGTACCAACTGTGTCCTCCTTGGAAACAGTCACTTCCTTTTCATCAGCAATTCTTCTGTACTGAACCACCTTTGTGGACACAGGAATTCCAATGGCCTTTGCTCTTCAATCCATCTCTTCAAATTTCTCTCTAACTCAGGCCATTTGGCTGACTTCCCTTTCATGGCCTCCTTCTACTTTGACATTTTCAGTAGGGTTTCTTCTTCCCATAGTCAGTCTTAGATTATTTTCTCAGTTGGAGGAGGACCATGATTGCCACTCACTTTTAACTTGAATGTATGTACTGTATGAAAATCTTTTCTGTGCCATTCCTGGCCAGAACATGACAAAAATGTAACCTAATATACTGGTAACAAATGTGAAACAATGAGCACAAAGACAACAAGTGCAAAAAAGTAGGAAATGCAAGTAAAAAATCTATAACCATTTTATAAGACACTAAAGTTTTAGACCCCAAACTTTAAAAAAAAAGAGTGCATCTTATACATGGGGAAAATACAGTAATCTGAGATCTTAAATGTGAATCAATGAGAATTAAGATTGGAGGAAAAGAATCAGCGAAGTCTTCTTAGATTTTAGGCTGGGGTCAAATAAGGAATTTTCCTAAGGTCCAAGGACTTTGGGATATTTGTTAAAAATGGGTCTTCCAAGGAAGCCACAGCCCCCACAAAGTTTTATAAATTGTTCTGTTAGTTCAACTTCTTAGAAATGATAGAAACTTGAGGGCTGCATAGGCCAAGGGTCATGAAGCACATCTTTGCAGAACATGAGGAAGATTCTTTAAGCTGGCCTCATTCTGCATATCCCTTCCACAATAGCTTGGGAATTCTGTGTTTCGGTAGAGTAAATGTTGACTTGTCCCCATATATATATATGCCAAGGTCTACCTTGTTGCCAGATAGAACTTTACCTAGAACAATGACTAAGATATTAGTAGAGGAAGCATGGAAGATAAGGCTTTAGAGAAAAAAGATGGAGAGCAAATGAAGAGTGGTAAGAAGCAGAGCATATATTCATAGGACAAATGACTGGATCAAAGGGTGTATAGTGAGAATGAAAAGGTGAATTTATATAGCTCCCTGACTGCCAAACTAGGTTTACCTAATAGGGAGCCATTAAATATGTTTGATTGAAAGTAGCTACTGAGTAGAAAAGTGAAGCATAAAAATGCTTTCTGCCAAACCGAATGCAGGGAAACAATGTAAAGAATTGTGGTCCTTAGGGCTCAGAAATACATTTAGATTCTTGAAGATTATTGAGGAACAACACCCTGAAGAGCTTCTGTCCATGTGGATTATCACTATTCAAAACAGCAGTTAGAAATTAAAATATCTTAACATTATTATGAAAATAGTTTTGACCTCATAGACTTCTAGAAATGGTCTCAGTGACCTCCAGGGGTCTCCAAACTACACTACTGAGAACTGTAATTTCCAAAGATAACAGAAGAGAAAATAAAACACATATACATGATGAGTGGATGAGTATACAAGCCCCCCCCACACACATTTACACCCCAAGTGACAGAAACAAAAAATGGCATACAGAAACACAAATAAGAATTACCCACTACTATACAAATAAATGCATTTAAACTCAAAGTAATTAGGATAGTGATAACTATAATGACAGCATAGAAAAGTCCTGGAAGGTAGAAGCAGATAATGAAACAGGATGAATTGTATGTTTTTGATGGTAGTTGGGTTCCTCCCCCCACCGAAAAAGTTTTCTTGGAGGAAGTGAATTTTCAAGACAGGATAGAAAATTGATGGGGTAGGGAAAGTGTGAGGTTTGTCCAGGTGAGAAAAATGACATAAATGTAGGGTGGAGAGGAGTAAAAGGGCAAAGAATATACAAGGGATAATAAATATTTGCCCAGCTGATGCAGATAGACTCCTCTCATGTGTACTGAGTGATGAAGAAAGTTTAACAAGTAAAGCAAAGGGCCCATGAAGGAAATAAGTAAAAAAACTTTAAATGGATAATCTAAAATTTCATTTTAAAAATCACTAAAAAAAGATTAAGAAAAAAATTAGGTTCCTAGAGAAGGACAATGAAATATGTATTTACTGGCAGATAGATGAGATCATTGTATTGGGTATTAATAAGTATTTTCTTTTGATCAAGGAGAGGAATCAGAGAAGAAGAATATTGAGGTATGAAAAGATCACAAGCAAGAAACATAAAACTTTAAATTATAAAATTTAAAGTTATTTTAACTAGAATAAGCTCTAATTAAACAGATCTATATTGATAGTGTCTTCTTTTAGAAGTCTTGAAATGTATAGTGATAAAAGTCATCTGACTTTTAGTTTTTATTCTGTAATGAACTTACATTGTGACCTTTAGCAAATTGCTTAAATTCTATGGGCCACTGTTTCTATTTCTGAAAATAAAGAAATCAGAGTAGATCATTCCATCTCCAGAATTCTAAGATCATGAAATATTGCCTGTTGTACTGGTGTTCAATTATAAAGTTGTGTTTTTTTTTAATTTGAAAACTTGATGCTTTGTCATTTAATATATTCATACACATTCTCTAAGCTCTAAGGAAACAACACTTTTAACACTGACAAATGTTTACTATCTGAGAGCTGTTCCCACTCCTTATCCTCTCTCCCCCCAGAAAAAACTTTGCATATTAAAAGAGGTAAATTTATTACTTATTAACAAACTGCATATACAAAATGAGATATTAAATAATAAAATCAAATTAGGACAATTAAAATATTCCTCATTGCTTAAAAAGGAAAGGACTGTAGTCCAGTACAAAGAACACCTATTTAGGAATTAGCTGATCTGCACTTATGGATCTCATATGTTATTAATCATACATTTTGAGCCTCAGTTTCTCGATAGATAAGACAAAAGAGTTTGATGGAGCTAACATTCTGACTTCCTCTGACTCATCAGTGGATAAATGATCAAAGGATATGAATTAAAAGTCTTCAAAAGAACTTTGAACTTTTAAAAACTACATGAAAGATTACTCCACTGATAACAGAAATGTAAATCAAGCAATCAATCAACAAATGCTTACTGAACACTTCCATGCCAGGCCAAAAAAAAAATGGTTTTCAACCTCAAAATGTTTACATTCTAATGGGGAAATAACAACAAAAAAGATGCACACATTGCAGTTAGAAATTAACTTGAATGAAGACAGGGTAAAGTCTCATACAAAGGATCTTAAGTCAGGGAAAGGCAGAGGTGGAAGACTATGGGAGTGGAGACTTAAGGAACAATTAAAATTTACAGTAGTACAGATGACAAGTGATGAAGGCTGGAGAACAGAAAACATATGGGAGATAATTGCACACACTATGTGTCAACAGATTGGATTTTAGGAGAGTAAGCATGATCAGTGATAGGGAAATTAGAGATATGGTTAACTTTGGTTTTCTGCTTGGGACAAAACTCTTCTTATGTTAAAAAATAAATATTATTTCCATATCATCTGACCTTCAGATCCAGTGATAGGCATATACAGAATCAGAAACCTAATATACACTAAACTTAATGTAACACCAGTTAGAAAACAAAATAAATACCCAATAGTTGGGGAATGACTAAACAAATTGTGGGATGCATTTATAATGCAATATTATGGCTATTGTAAAACTCAAATTTACATGAACTGATGGAGAGTGAAGAAGGTAAGATTAGAAAAACTACTATACAGTTTACAAATACAGTAGGTATACAACTCAGAGAGAAACAGGGTTCACTCAACCATACATAGTATGTTTTTATTGTACTTTATTTTGTTAAATATTTACCAATTTTTATCTGGAAATATAGTTCATGGGTCATGCTCTAACAATAATGAAATGTTAAACTCAGTACCAACAAAACCCAAAACTGAATACTGTTCAATTATAATGATACTAAAGACAATATGGAAAACATGTTAGGCCCAAGAGAAGAGTTTTGAAAAGATACTTCCTTCTACTCCCATGGGTGTGGAACATTGTATATGTTTATGTATATGTATATGTTATCAGAATCAGTTAATATTTTGATTTATTTTTCTGAATTCTTTTCCTTTTTTGTAATCGTAAATGAAGGCAACATAAAAACAAAATAATAAAAAATTTAAAAACCCAATTCTTTCCAATACTAACATTTTATGCAACTATGATTTAACTGCTCAAGTATTATCTCATTGATTATCAAATGAGATATTTATAAAGACTTAGAACAATTCCTGGCTCATGGTAGGTGCTTAAATAAATTTTTTTGCTTCCCACTCTCCCCCTTCTAAAAGAATAGTGTTTATAAAAGACATGAGACAAACAATCTTCCCTAAAATATTGCTCTGATGCTTCATGGTAGCATATTCTAACTTTTTTGTAACTATCCATAGTTCCCCTTGTATTCTTCCACCTTACATTCCCAGAGAGCCATCCCTTATAGCAAAGAATTATTTTTCATAAGAGGAACAGAGGAAAAATTGGCAAAACTGATGAACACATTAAAAAAAAATCTGACAATGCAATGCTTCACTGGGGAGAGGTGTTGTTTCTTCTCTTTTTTGGGCCATGCTTTTATTATATGCAATTTTTTTGACATTTGTTTTCTATTGTTTTGGAGTTGTTCTTTCCATTTACATTTTTGGCGTCATTACACATGTAACTGCTTTCCTGGCTTGCACTCCTTTACTTTGCATCAGTTCATGTTAAGTCTTTCTATTCTCTGTATTTATATTTGTTGCTTCTAATAACATAGTAATAGCTTATTGAATTCATGTACCATGATTTATTTAGCCCTTCCCCAATTTCAGGTTAGATATTAAGGGAGATGCCTAATTGATGGCATCTGCTTTGTTTTTTAGGTCTTTAAAACCATTAAAAATGCTGCGATAAATATTTTGGTATATATATTATATATATATATATATATTATATATGTATGTATTTCTTTTGTCCTAGGTCAAAATATATGATTATTTTATATGCTTTCTTTGAATAATTTCAAATTTTTATCTTTATCAATTTATGAGGTAAGAGACACTGAGTATAGGTGAAGTTGTTTTGGCTTGCATTAATAATTTGAAGTCTTCTTTAATGTGGTAATTAATAGTTTGTAATTATTTTTTCTGTAACTGCATCCTTTGAACTATTTCTCTGCTGGGGAATGGATTTTGGTTTTAAAGAATTTATATTATTTGATACATTTGATACAAATTATAGCTGACAAAAAAATTTTTTCCACTTGACCCCTTCTCATTGTAGATGATATATTAGGTTTCTAGAAAAACTTTTCAATTTCCAGTAATCAAATCTAGTTTTAAGGAGTTCCTAACCCTTGTTTGGTAAAAAACTCACTGCTTAACAATAACTGTTAAAGGTACATTGGTTTACTTCTCATTTAATCTTTTTTTTTTTTTGCAAGGAAAATGGGGTTAAGTGGCTTGCCCAAGGACACACAGCTAGGTAATTATTAAGTGTCTGAGACCGGATTTGAACCCAGGTACTCCTGACTCCAGGGCCGGTGCTTTATCCACTGCGCCACCTAGCCACCCCTCATTTAATCTTTAAAAAGTATAGTCTTTAATGTTTTAGTGACAAATTTATTTTGAATTTATTGAGGAATATGGTGTGAAATGTTAGTCTAAGTCTAATTTCTGCCGGATGGTTTCCAAATTTCCCTTCAGTACTATAAAAATAAGCCTTAGGCAATTTATGATTTCAAGTTATGTCTCTGGGTTATTAAAATCTATTTATATTGGACATAAAATTCTAGAGGGTCTTACACCAAGATTTAAGGGCACTGTGTATGATGCATATGAACATTAGCAATAGTTTTGTTTGGGACAGACTCCACACAGTTTGAAAGAAGGTAAAAGTATAAAAATGCTAACTTGTTGCAATTGGGATATATGAGGAAATATCTTTATTGATGCAATCACAGATTCTTTATGTATTAAAAGTCAAGTAAAAATCTAAAGTCTAAGATCATGAATAAAATATCAAAATCTAATGCCAGTGGAATATCATATCATTGCCTTCACTCCTATTTCTAAATAAATAAGCCTAGTAACAAAAACAAGCCAGGAAGAAACATTTAAAAATATTTCATCACATCTGTTCACATTTATGCCAAAAAGTAACCTAGGTGATACACCCTTAAAGATTTTTCAGATCACACAGTTGCCCCCAGGAAACCACTTTCCTTCCCAAGAATGATTTATTTGGCTGCTCATGGAAGGATAACTCTCAACCATCAAAACCAAAAGAGGAGATAACCAGAGCAGAGACTGACAAATACCATTTGCCCAAAGCTTTCAGAATGTAGTAATGGCAGAATCAGACTTGTCCCAGGGACCAATGAAAGACAAAAATGATGGGCAGCAAAAATCTATCCTTCTTCTAGGAAAATAAAAATAGGTAATAATATTGACCTATGTTTCCAAACCAAAGCACTAATTCTGCTTCTGAGGAGGAAGTTTCCTTCTCCATAGAATATGGATTGCCATTTCTTAGTCTTAGCAGGAACTAGTCCAGGTTACATAAGCCCAGAAGAATGTATATTTTGAGATAAAACATAAACTCTTTCAGGGCAAAGATTATTTCAGTTATTATCCTCAGTTCTTAACATAGTATCTGAGACTTAATAAAATCTTAGAAAATGCTTGCTAACTTTCTCCCATGAAGGTGAAGGCCTGTAAATGGTCAGTTAGGAAGTACTTAAGAACTTGGTGCTTCTCACCAAGATATCACTAGCAATAATCATACTCGGGAAATAATTCAATCACCCACAAAGAGAAACAATTGCTAAAATGAATAATTCAAATTATCTTCATTTGAAAAGACCATCCTTGCATTTAATTCAAATGGTTCAAAGTAGCTAATTAACATGCAAGTGTCTGTAATACCCTAAAATAGGACAGAAACACTTGGTGTAGAGACGTGACTGAACTTGAAAACAATGGGCCCTCCCTTATGTAAAGTAGCTGGAAGTCTTCTGGAAAAGGATCAACCAACACCCAAATCTGATAGTCAGGTCTATCTACAATGCATGATTTTAACACCTTGGAACCAAGAGCAGATGTTCCACAAATCTGGCTCAGCTCTGTTCAATATTAATTTATGTTCTCTTTTTGGAAAGCGTTGCAGACGAGGTAAGCTGCATATCATAGGATCAATCGGTTTCTGATCACCTGTATGACCCTGGGCAAGTCACTTAACTTCTGCCTTCCTCAACTGGAGATAATAACAGCAACTCCCTCCCAAGGCTGTTATGAAGATCAAATGCAGTAACACATAATTATATATTATATACATACACACATATGTATTTATAGGTAGATAGATGGTACTTAATATAGAGCCTAGAAAATAGTAAATACATGTTTTCTTCCTTTCAAGTTTAAGAAACATAAAGCGTATAAACTGTCAATCAATGTTTCTATATCATATACATTTTTTTTTGCAATGATCCTGACTGGTTCTACATTTTATAGAAAATACTGAGCCCATTTAGTTTGATCCAATGTGGCTGCAGATTTCTTTCTTCTTTACTGATCTGGAATCCAAAGAACTAAGACCAAAAAAAAAAAGATGGATTTTTAAAAGTGACAAAATCTGAAATTTCTGGAACTTTTTATAAGAAGACTGTCACAACTTCCGACTTTGTAATTTCATCAATGGGAAAACTATCAATGGTGTCAGATAATCAAACACATCAGTAATAAATGATGGCAAATACAAAGACTACAATGTGTAAGGAGCACTAGAAGACTGTTTCCTGAGTTCTAATCCAGCCTCAGACACTTATTAGCTATCTGACCTTGGGCAAAGTCACTTAATCCTTTTTGCCTCAGTCTCCTCATCTGTAAAATGAGCAGGAGAAGAAAATGGTCAATCACTCTTATTTACTAAGAAAACACCAAATGGGGTCACAAACTCCCAAAATGGGGTTGAAAAAATAACTCAAGAAAGAGCACTATCTATCCACTCATCTCACACAGATAACTCTCAGAAGGGGCTACTGAAATGACCTGCTAATTGGTTTCCCATCTCAATTATTCTTCCTCTCTAATATATCTTTCACATAGCTACCAAATTGATATTCTTGAGACAAAATTCTAACTGACCACATGTTTCTCATATGGGAAACTTTATCCAATAAACTTCAATTGATCCTTATTACTTCTGAAGAAAGCTCAGTGGAGAGAGTGCCAGGAAGGTTCTTCTTCCTGAGTTCAAATCCAGATTCACACACTAACTAGCTATGCAATTCTGGGATGTCACTTAATCTTGCTTACCTCAGTTTCCTTACTTGTAAAATGAACTGGAGAGGACCAATCACTCTAATATCTTTGCCAAGAAAACCCCAAATGGGTTTACGAAGAATTGGAGCCAACTGAAATAACTGAACAATAGCATTACTTCTGGGACAAAAATACAAAATCCTATTTGGCATTTAAAGTCCTTTACAATTTAGTAGCATAACTTGGAATGTAGTTCTGACATTATTATTGTCATACTTACTCTATGTTTCAGTACAACATGGTAATTACATCTCACTCGTGATATTCTGTTTCCCCACGTCCAGAATTCTCAGTTTTGGTTCAAAAATCTAAAATGTGTTTCACTTTCACTGCTCCCTCTTAAAATCTCTTGCTTCCTTCAAGGATCAAAGTATATGCTACATCCTACAGGAAGCCAGTTTTGATCTTGAGAATTGTTTTGATAATTTCCCCACACCTGGAAATTACTATTTTTTCTATGCATCATCGGTATATATCTATATTGATTGTATAACCCTTTTAATATTTTAAAGGCAAGAAATACTTCATTTTTATCTTTGAATCCCCATGGGAGGAGATATACTGAATTGGTCCCCTTTGACTCTAAATCTATTATGTTATGACTGAGATGCTAGTTGTTTTTATTTGTAATGGTTAAATTGATATATAAAGCAACCAGCTAGTAAAAATGTGACAACAGGAAACTACCCAAGTCACAGCTTCATTTTCAGGAAATTATTTTGCAAATGATAAACTGTTTTACAAATGTAATTTATTGCTCTTAATGATTTTCAAACTTTCTGGAATATTCAGTGGTATTACAATCATCAGATTTCATGTTAAAAGGGATATTAGAAATTAAATTGTCTAAGTGTCATTTTCCACATGAAGAAAACGAAACCCAAAGAGGGTTAAGTGGTTTTCCTTACAAGGGGAGAAGGTCATATAGAATCTCAGTCTTTGGAATAGAAATCTAATACTATTTCTACTCTACTACATTCATAACTCAAATTTAAAGGAATATTTGGGAAATAGTTGCTTCCCTTTTGGTTTACAGTCAACTCGAAAGGACAAAAAAAATAAAATTAGTGTAACATATTGGGGGGAGCAATGCACTGGAAGACTGGAAACTGGACTAATATTGAAACTGCAACAAGTTGATCTTAAGACCTCAGTTTCCTCAATCCCAAAAGGACTGAAGGGACTGGACAAGGAGACTGATATATCTTCTTTCAGTTTTAAAATATCATGCTATTTCCTTATACCAATCAAAAATATAGCATCAAATACTGGCCCTCAAATATTCTGTTATAATATAAAATAAATATTAACATTTGAATATAGTGCCATAATGCTTCATGTAAAAGGAGTACTCAAATTTGGGAAAAAAACTCCAACAACTCAGGATTACTGAATGCATTTTGGATCCCTAGTGACATTATGTATTTTGTATTATCAGGAAATTCCACCAGTGCAAGCTATAATAAAGCCCAGAAATCACTTCAACTCCTTCATATGTTATTACGTTAAATAACTTAATCAGAGTGCAAACTGTTCTTAGATTTCTTCTAGGGGTAATTAAACAACAATTCAATGACAATTAATCACAGCTAAATAAGGATTTGTCAGGAGTATTATGTACACATTTGAGACTATTTAATGGTCAAATACTCAGCAGTATCTAAGTTAAACAATGATTCATTAAACCAACCCACCACACAATGCAAAGGCTAAATTTGAAGCAAAAGAATCGAAACTCTTTTGTTCTCGAATAAAAAGACATCCAACCTTCGTGGGTGATGTTCTTTTCTTTCTAACTAGGCAGACTTCTTGGCTGTATGAATCAGAATGTGTTCAGGTGCCCAGTCTCCACATTTCCTTTTGTAGGTGCCTGCTGGATCTATAAGAATGCTTTTCTTTCTAATATACCATACATACTGACATGGTTGTTCAGACTGAATAGTCAACTGAATTGGTTGAGTATGAAGTGATTTAAGAACATCCAAGAAACTAAAGGCAGAAAAACATTTCTCTAGAAATATTAAATTCTCTTTAGATTCTCAGCTTGACTATCCAATGTCAACATTTTCCTGGGATTTCAGGAAAACATTGTTTGCAGAGCTGTTAATTAGTCCAACCATTCTGGAAATAATTTAGAATTATATGAAAGTAACTAAACATAGAAAATTCTATGACTTGGTCAAAGCTCCAAGGAGGTAAATAATAGGACAACAAGTCCTCTATATATCTAAGTATTCATTGCAGCTCTTTCATGGTTGTAAAAAAAAAAAAAGGAAAAATAAAATTTCTACACATAGATTTGGGAATGACTGAACAGGAATGTGATCTAACACTGTTTAATTGGAATAAATTAGAAATATGATGAATCTAGAGACACACGGGAATTCATGTAATTAGTGATACAGAGTAAAACAAATAGAAACAGGATTACAATATAGACACAGTGACTATAATACTATAACTAGAAAGGTCACAAAAACGAAGCTGAACAATGAGAACTAACAGAGACGATCAAGTTTGGCTTTGGACATGAGAGACAACAATCCTTTTTTGTCAGAAAGGTGGAGAACTAGAGGGCTGCAAAGTGATATAAAACATCGGACTAATTTTGCTTATAAGGGAGTATTAATGGTGGGAGCAAAAGGGGAAGCAAATCTGCAAAACTGGTGTTAAAACAAATTAAAGTTTACAACATGCTTTACAGATGTATTTTATTTTATGTTCACAAAATACTGTGAGATAGGTACAGTTATTATTTTACAGATAAGGAACCTGGGGTTGAGAGGTTAGGTGACTTATTTAGGGTCACACGGTGAAGTGTCTGAGGTAGGATTCAAACTCTGATCTTCCTCTCTCCAAGACTAGTACTGTGAGTTTCAAAGAAGACCACTGACATCACGCAGCCATGTCTTGACTTGACAGTGAATTGATTTAAATGAGACAGAACTGCACAAAGTCATCAGTCTCACTCTCTTCTAGACTCTTCAAAGTCCAGTGGCAAGACAAAAGTCAGGACATCTGGCAATGGCCCAGGTTGCTGTGGATGACCTTGTCATCTTTGACACCTGATAAAATCTAAGTGTTCCATAGGACCAGTTTCACCCACCTTCATGGTTACTGCAACAAACTGTTCTCATTCACCCATTCTGCTGGGGGGTGGGGGGTGGGAAGTCTTCACAAGCTGGGGGTTAGACACCTCCCAAACTCATCGATGGATTTGAGGCAGATTGATTACCTAGTTTTAAAGCTTCTCTTCAGGACTCTTTTAAAGGGGGGGGGGAATCAAATTGAGAATATGAAATAAGGGGAAAAGCATAGGATTTACCCTCCAAGAATTTGAGTACAAAATGCAGCTCTCATTAAGCTTATTTATATAAAATTGAAGCAGCCAGGTGGCTCAATGGAAGAAAGGTCTAGGTCTGGGGTCAGGAAGAGCTGAGTTCAAATTCAACTTCAGAAACTTACTGTGTATCCCTAGGCAAGACACTTAAACTCTGCCTTAATCCAGCTGAGGAGGAAATGACAAATCACTCTAGTGGTTTGCCAAGAAAACCCTTGAAGATCACAAAAATTCAAACATGATTAAATGACTGAACAACAACGAGAAAAGTGAATTTGAAAAAAGTTTTTTCCAATTTTCTGGGATTTAATTACCTTTTCTCTAAAATAAAGCTTGCTACAACTCATGGGACTAGGGGAAGGGAATATTACATTTACTGTCAGATGTGTTCAATAAGTTGGTTGATTTTTTCTCAACTGCTTTATTCCTATAATTAAGCTATTAGAAAAAGTAGAAATATATCCAAAATACTAATAATAAATAATCATATAATGTTAGAGCTAGAGAAAAATGAATTTAGCCCTTTCATTTTGTAGAGCAGGACACTGAGGTCTGGAAAATGTGAGATCCTAAAGGCTACATAAATGAATGCTAGAATGATGGTAAAAACATACTTGTATTTAACAAGAAGAGTTAAGTCTGCAAGAAATAACCTTGTGTGATGAGCCACATTTTAGGGGGTTCTGAAATATATAAACTATGGATTAAAAATTTCACAGAAGCATATGTTTTGGTAAAAATAAGAAAGCACTAAAGAGCTGACTTAAAGTATGAATGTTGTATCGAGTCATGATTTTTCAGACCCCAAACTATGTCTTCTCCTTGCCACTCTGCTAATGGTATAAATTGATAACAGCACCACATATGTCTATTTTTCTACTAAACTGAACATGTAACGATTGGATGGGAAAAAAAATAAAATTCCCACTGAGTCTGTGCACAAACATACCGTAGCAAAACAAATTTTACTGCAAATATAAGCAGTTTTACAGTATATCAAAGCGGTGCCAAAAAGTAGATTTATCCACATTAAGTGCTGACAGGAAGCAAACATTACAGCAGCAAATAAAATGCATCATAACACAATCATCAAATCAATATAGTCATTAAAAATAGACTGCATTCTTCAAGGAAATGGTGAGTTTAAGGGAAAGAAATTCTTTGGTTACGTCTGAAAGTGTATCTCCAACACAGTTGACAATTACTGATCTATTCTGTCTTTTCTTCCATGCCTCTACAAAGAAATGTCTACGGGTCTCTTATCTTTCTTTATGTGTATTTAGCCATGTAAACTGCCATACAGCATTTCTAGCTTCCCCACAGGCATCCTATAAATACAAATAAGAAAATCTGCCCCCATTTTTCCTCCTATGCCCGAAACTGACAGAATATTATCACTTTTTCAGACTCTTGCAAATCAGCACAGCGGTGTTGGATAGAAATGGACTGAGATTATAATATCCATTTATCTAAACTGCCAGCATGGAACAAAATTCAGGTGGGGTGCTTACTACCCAAATTAATTTACTACTTGAAAAAGACTTCTTATGCCAAGGCTGTCAAAAGGAAAACAGGAAGGCGTTAAGAAACTGTAAGTCAGTCTGAACACAGTTTGCATTTGATCTAATTTTCAAGTGTAGGATTAAAGAGGAAGCCTGCCAAGGAAAGACGACAAGAGGAGACTAGCAACAAAGAAACCTCTACTTCACTTGCAGGATTGACTGGTTGTTTTCAGCAAAGTGTTGCCTAACTACTCCAGATGCAGTGGGACTGTATTTTCATACAGTTCTCCCATTCTAATTGGCTGACAAGAGCCATTTGCTATGCTATCTAGCATGATGATTACTTCGAGAAAATAAAAGAATCAAATGTTATGGTTATTATTTGCCTATATTCACTCTATCCATCACCACATACCTGTCCCAAGACATGATACTGAGTTAAACTTCACACACACACACACACACACACACACACACACCCTCTCCTTCTCATATATTTGGCACAAAGGGAGGACACCTGACAAAGTCATGCAATTCCAGAATACACACACACATAAACACACACATAAACACAAACACACACACACACACCCTTCTTGTATATTTGGCACAAGGTAGGACACTTGACAAAGTCATACAATTACAGAACACACACACACACACACACACACACACATCCCTTCTTGTATATTTGGCACAAAGGGTGCCAAGGTCATGTAATTCCAGAATATAGTTATGAGGACTCATTTCTGACTCCACTTCTAAGTCCTAGCGAGAGGAAATAGAATGCACCTCTGTGTATGTGCATACACAAGCATCTGTACATATACTTTCATACATGTATGCAAAATTGCATGTAAGAGAAATATGTTTATACACAAAATAATTAAATACAAGGGTGCTTGGGAAGGAGGGAGTTAGCAGTTGAGGTGACTAAAAAGCAGTTTTCATTAAGAAAATTCAGTTAGTGCTGTATCATGAAGGAACAGTTTGATTCTATAAGGCAGAGTTGGAAAGAGATAATATTATAAGAATGAAGACAGCCAAGGCCAAAAGCTCAAGGATGGGTCATAGAGTGTCTCTAAAGGCAACTTCCCTAGAGTTCCTTGTTTACATACCTAAGGATGGAACTGTGATGAAGTTCAAGTGTGGGAAGATCCCCAAAGAGAAGTGAATAAGTGATAAGAGGATTCCTTATATGCAAATTGGGGGAATAATTTAAGAAATGTCTTATTTATCATTAAAGAGTCTCAGAAAAGGATGTAACACACACAGGAAGGCAAAGGGATTTGGGATTCCAAAGAAAATAAATTCTCTAGAGCTGTTCTGCTTTTTGTCAAACCTAGGAGAGATATCTAAGATTAGTACTTTCTCAGATGATGCAGATAATAGTTATAAGTGCAATTATTTCTTGATGGCTACAAAAGTTAATACCTGGTGTAGCTATTTTATATCTTTCAAAAAATTCAGAGAGAAAAAGTAATATTTTTTGGCATTATAACAAAAATAAAAATCAAGTTTTAATTAAACATAACAGTCAACATTTGAGAAATAAAGAATTTTTTTTTACAACTGTAAGGAAGCTTAGAGATAATCTAGTTTAACTCTCTTGATTTATAAATGAAGAACAGAGGCTTCCTAACTAAATTTTATTTCAATTTTCTTTTCTCTATGAACAAGAACTTATCTTTCTTTCTATCCCACCTTCTAACTAGAACAGAAAAAGAAAACTACTGTAACAATTTTCTACGTTGGTCAAATCTCTTTCTGATGAGTTGTGCCTTAGTACTCTGAACTTAAGTTTATTTTCATTGCATTAATCACAATTTCTTAAGTCTTTCATTGACTTCTCCTGAAGATTTTTATTTTGAGAACCATCATCTCCAAACTTTTACAATTGCAGTGAACTGAAAAATAAAAAAATCCAAGAGTATTTGTTTTCTCTTTGTAGCCCCAAATTTGCAGAGTGATTTGTACAGTCAGAATTTAATACATTTTTCTTTCTTTCAGAAAATTCCAGCTTCCAGAAAATCCCAGTTCCTGGAAGCTATTTCCACCTCCATTGAATACTAGTCAACCATAGGGTATATCTCCATTTCTGGAATGTTTCACTTAAAATGACCCATTTGGCTTCTTGAGTCACTAACCATCAGATTCCTTAGACCATCAACAGAAGCTCTCTCCTTCCTCCCACTCCCATTGAACATTGGGTTGATTTTTCTGGATTTCTTCTTGGGCTTTTAATATGGACCATTTTAGGGATGAAGGGCTGCAAAGACCTCATGAGCGCAAAAGGTCTTTGATCTCTGTGGCTTTACCATGTATGTTTTTAAAATTTCTGGAATGCACCCAGGGAGACATTTAGCCTGTCAAAGAATACTATAAATATCTAAATAAATAAATACATACAAACATCTGGAACCTTGATTAAGAACTAAAGAAGGGAATCATTTTATTTTTACAGAAAAATGCCCTATTCTTTCCTTATGATAAACCCCCTCTGATACTAATAAAGCTTTGAGAAAGCTCAGGCCTCTAAATCACATGGAAAAAGGCAGGTCCTATGATGTGATGCTGCCAAGATTTAACTGGCTCTACACAAGAGAGAGAAAATACTAACTCTAATTCATTTTTTAGAAATATCCTGTAAGCTCAGAATTAGTAAGGGGCTGTGGGAAACTAGATAACCACAAAAATAAATCCAGTCTCTGTTTTCACTTGTAAATCATAAGGTTCAAGTTAAATGAAACATGGGTATCAATTCAAGTTAATTAAGCACTAATTCACTCAGATAAAGTTATAATATAAAATTAAGGTCACTTATTATTCTTTGTGTAGCAAAATTCAAAAAATACCAGAGGAAATATTGAATTAGACAAGACCAAAACTGGAGAAATTGAACTGAAATTGAACAATAGTGAAAACCAAGTACAAATGACAATGAGAAGACCTTTTAGATTGCATTATCTATATGCATTTGGACTGGGGGGAACTAAAAAACAAAAATCCAACTTTGCACATATTTAATAATAACACAAACTGTGTTTTTTTGCACATCTTTAACCCTTAGAAGATCTACAACATATAAATGTACCTTAAAAGCAATATGAGCTATTAGTACAGGCAAGATTTAGAAATTGATATTCTGACCATTTTCCCTAGGACTAATCTTCATTATAGGAAGGAGAAACAATGTTGCAGTCAACTAGAATACATATGAAAGCTTGGGAAAATGATGTGAAAAAAGGTATTACGCTTTTTGCAGAGAACTCACTACTAAGCAACAAGAAAAACTGGGTAAGTTCACTGAGAAGGGAGCTGTTATTCTCCAACTTTTAAAAAACATCATTCTAGTTTTTCCATTACCATCTAGCCATCTCTATCCTAAATATCTTTTTTCACTCCTCTCTAATCTTCATTTGTATACTCTGACAACCACCAAATCAAATAACTGACTTCTCTATTGAAAATTCAAAAAATGTCAGTATATAAATGCAAATTTCCTCATTCTCTTAAAACTTTAATCCATTCCAAATAGCAAGACTCCAGCGATAACAATAACTTACTTGACATCTCACCTCTTGCATCTCCTTTTCCAACTTATCCTGTTTCTCTGCTCTAGCCAAGTCATTCCATTATACATAAAACTTAACTCCATCCTTTCCCAATCAAAGACCCTAATACTTATAAGATTCTTTATCAGCAGATCCTATGTTACTTACAAGTTTTTATCTTTCTCTGTTCCAAATAAAATAATGCGCTTGATCTGGTGGTAGCTACCTCCTTCCTCTACCTCAGAGTTTTTGTTGAATGTCTTCATACCAAGAAAAGCATTCCTTTTCTTCTTTACTGGAGTCCCATAAACTGTCAATTTGCCTAACCTACTCCTTCTGTTTCCTTGGATTTTTGTCTTCTCTTACTTGTCAGGGTGATGACTTCAATGCCTATAATTCCTGTATTGAGGGGGGGTGGTGACGAGGATAAAGATTCCTTTTGGAAGCTCAACAAGTATTTGTTATTATCGATAAAATCAACAAAGGTAATCTTGGAATAAGGAATACACTTTCTATTTTTTAAAAAAAATGTCATTAGGATCAATGGTTTAGAGCTAATGACTAGAGATCATGTAGTCCAAGTCCCTCATTTTAAAGATGTTTTCATCTTTGGGTATGATTCCAGAGAAGGGCAGTGACTTTCCCAAAATGGCAGACAAAATTTGAACTGAGGTCACTTGCCTCCAAATGTGAAAATTTTAAAAACATGAAGAACCAATTTTATTTAGTGAAAGAGAATGCCAGGTAATGCCTAAACTAACAAAATGTACTTCTTTATGGACAGCTAAAGAAAAACCAGAGCATGATACTTTTCATATGTTATTTCCCCAACCCCCACACCAAAGACTAGGGAGTGGGAAGAGAGAAGAAACATGTGGAGTTTTCTAAGCAGGAGAAAAGGGGCATGAAATCTGTGGGGAAATTATTTAGTTTGTTAAAAAAAATCAGAAACACTTTACTAGCAGGATATGAAAAAAAAAGATGCCTGTCATTTCTGGTAAAATATAGCTGCCACATTTCCAGGAATATTCTCAGCTTTGCATTCATGGATTTCCATGGCTAATTTTTTCATGCCGGTTCTCCCCCTTTTTCCTACAAATCCATATTCTGCCCGACATCTCCCATCACTCACAGGTTATGTCTCCTATTGTAACCTACATGAACAAATATTCATTTCCTAAGAGCTATACTGCACAAGCTTTTCATGCATATTATGGGAAAATCAGCCTTATGCAGGACATCAAAGTCCTTTTAGACCATGACCTTAAGTGTGTTCTCTACTAGCATTCAAAACTTGGTTGCATTAAATAATGCTGGTGTAGGTTCATAATGAAATAAAATCACTACAGAATCCCAATCTCTGAGGCAGTCATGGACTTTGTATCCTATAGATTAAAAGTACTGTTGCTCATCCCTGAAAGGCTTCCTTAGAGCTGAATAGATCCACAAGTTATGAAACAGAAATTGCTAATATTTTCATAGGGAAGGAGGAAGAGAGCTTTAATTCACCAAGACATTGCCTCTTGGAGGCGAGGTTAGCAAGTAGAGGAGCCAGGAACAAGAAGGCAAATGCTAAGAGATGTAATCAAAATGTGAAAGGAGAAAAGAGCTATTAATGGTAATTTGCTTTCTTCAACTTAAAACAGACTTTATTCTCCAGGCCTTTTCTAGCCCATTTTTCACAAGTCACTTTTGTTTCTCTACCATTTGCTTTTTTTCCCAGTGATAAAGTTCCACTTTCCTAACAGGTGATTATCAAACAGTAAAAGCAAAAGGAATCCTGGAATCTAAACAAATAATCAGATATGATAAAATATGAGGTTGGTGAGGAACTAGCTTTAAGTATCATGGATGTTTTTTAATCTGAACTTCCTGAATCTTATATTATTGTGCAGTCATTTTAGTCATGTCTGATCCCATTTGAAGTTTTCTTTGCAGACCCTGGAGTATTTTGCTGTTTCCTTTTCCAGTTCATTGGATGAGAAAACTGAGGCAGACAGGATTAAATGACTTGCCCAGGGTCATACAACTATTAAGGGTCAGAGATCAGATTTGAATCCAGAAGATTCTTTCTCATTACTAGCCCAAAGCTCTATCCACTGTATCATGCTTGCCCTCATATTAGAAGTGTTTAAATTCAAGTTTTTGAATAAAGCATCTTGCAAATACACTTAAAACATAATTAAATAACTTCCAATGGGACACTGAAGAGAAACCTGTATTAGTTCTCGCCCACCCAACCAATAGTCATTTTCACAAATCCATCTTCCCCTTGACAGCTCCAGAAAAAGTTAATCCTTCAAATATATCTCCACTGTATCAAGATGACTAAAATATAGATTAAGGTCAGAAAAAAGAGAAACAATGTCAGATTTAAATCACAGTAATGCTTCACATTTACATATAGTGGAGGCAGGACAAATGGTCAGAGATTAAGAGCTAAAAGGGACCACAGTGATCAAGTCTAGTTCTATATTTTTTTTTCAGAGGAAGGAACAGAGAAGCAGAGGTTTTAAATAATTTGCCCAGGTACATGAAGGTAGCAAGCAGTCAGTCCCACCCCCCCCCCACTTTAGTGAGCAGTTCAACAATATCACAATTCCTTTGAGTATTTTATAATTAAGAGTTCTCACTTGCATTTTCTTTTCCTTTTTAAATACACATTTTCTTATGTTTCCTTCTAACTCTCTGGTGAAGCAGGTGGGACAGATAGCATTATTTGGAAACTGAGGCTCAGAAAGGTTATACCAGAAATGTACCTAGGTGAGACCAACAATGATATACTGCTCTGCTTTTTCCCAATATAATGATTTAAGAACAGTTAAATATTGGTGCTACAACTCTGTATCTTGTGAACAGAAATGCTTTACTTTAGTAAAGAATATTTGACCCAAGTAAATGTCTGGGTTCCAAGATCCCATAATTAACAAGTATCAGGACTCAAAATTCAATTTGAAAATTCACTTTCAGTTGATTTTCTGAAGTGAAAAATATTGCTTTTTCGTTGTTATTTTTCATCATAACATAGGAATGTAATAGTTATTAATGATACCCTAATTACTTATAATTAATACACAAGTATGATAATGACATATCATAAAACTGCATAAACACACATGTATGATGCGAGGCCTGATTAACATGATTAAGAAACAGAGACCCAGCTTGAGCATCAAAGAAATACTGGTTCAAATCCCACTTCTTATTCTTACTAGCACTGTGACCCAGGTCAAGTCACTTAACTTCTCAATGGCTGACATAAGTATAGATTACAAAGCAATCCATGCAGATCAATAATAGAAGAAGGAATCAATGAAATATCTGGCATCATTAAAGTATTACTCAAGTTTATAACAGTAATATCTTTTTCCTTTAGATTTAAAGAATTTGAAAAATGCCAGCCTAGGTCTCTTAGCGTTGCATGTATGAGAGAGAATCAAAAAGTCAATGGTTTCCAAAAATTGTTGGAAAAATCTCTGTGTTTGTGTGTGTGTGTGTGTGTGTGTGGCAGGCACAGGGGTAACTTGCCAGATTCATTCCCTTTGTCATTTTTGTGTTTCCCTGACTCTATCTGTTAAATCAGTTGGTTTTGATTAACTTGGCTAGCATATCATAAATTTTAAAAAGTACATATATTTTATAAAGGTGAGAATATCTCACCTTGGTTTTGAGAAAAAAGTTTTTAAATATTATGAGATACAGTATCATTTTTAAAGTTAAAATCAAATCTGAGCTGTAGGAGACCATCATATGGCATCCTGAGATATGTCAAGAGCAAACTAGAAACTGGAAATATTTTTCTCCATTTTCCTTCTGACCATTTTGCTAAAATTACAAATTAAAGCTAATTGAGCATTTAAAAAAAACAAAGAAATGCCCTTTCTGGTGGATTTTTAGCTGGGACTTGTGAGTTAATCTATCATTACCATCAACAAGTTGGTAATATTGGCACCAGTAATCCAATTTCATCCTTACTAGAGAAATGGAAATGTAAAGAATTCCCTACATTTTTTGAATGAAATTATATCAAAAGGTAAGATGGACATCCCACATGACAATGAACAGCCTCATTGTTTAATGCCTTTGTTTGTCTGTCCTTCTACTATCAAGGCAGGAACCACAAGACTTTTCTTACCAATCAACACCCTATTTCCACCCTCTCTCCCCTCTAGCTATACCCAAAATTATCTTCCTTGGCAAAGAACTCTGACCTTATCACTACTTGAGTCAAAACTTCACAATGACCCCACTTACTCCTCTGTGGAGAGTCTAGTCTCCTCATTCTGGGTTTCAAGGCTCTTTGCCAGCCCACCTCTAGCTACATCCTTTTTATCTGATTTCCCCATAAACATTTCCCTGCCCTTTACTCCAGTTACCCCAAATTACTCAATACTTTCTGTCACATTTTCCTACTCATGACTCTGCACTTTTATTCAGATGCCACCTCAATTTCCCAATTGGAAAAATAGGGATAAGAATAATATTTGTAATACTTTATAGTTGTGATATAAAAACAATATTTTATCAAGTACATGTAAAATGAAAATAAAAAATGTAAAATAATCAAATAATACATTTAACTGCTAAGGAAGAATTGGCTGACAAGAGCAAACAATACCTCATTGACGTTAATTACCTTGACAATTCTGAGATTTATTTTTCAAATATCCATCTGCCTGTGAGAACAAGGCTAATGCATTTCTGAGACAGGATTCAAACCCAGGTCTTCCAAAATCACCTGCTGTTTTTATTATAATAAGCTGTCACCATGCTTAATTACTTCCTATCTTAATATTCAATCATTCATAAATGAAGAATTATTATACAGATGGTAGATTACTAAATTTCCAGTAATCAATCAGTTTAGTGGATACTACCATTTTCTTTCTTCAATTCTCTTTTGACAGAAATAAATCTAATAGCCACTATTCCTTTACTTTACAGACTATTATTTTGTTTTGGTCTGGAATTTTGATTTCATCTGTGTGGGAAGTTCTCCATATACAAATTTCTAGCTGCAAGGCTCTTAAATACACACAGACATACACAAAGAAAGAAAAGTTAACTACAGAAGCATTTGTGCATGTACATAGAGAATATATAAAATGACTATTGCTACAAGATAAAATTCAGAAGAAAAAATGAACGATATACATCATTCCAATGAAAGATTCACTATCACTTCCTAATTAGGTATGTATGCTGAATAAGTCCAGCCTTATCTGAGGTACATTAGTAAGTTCCTTCCCCAACAGAGACAGTCTCCAAATTTTAAAGGATGTTTTATACCCTTTCCTAAATAGTGTAATGCTATGTTCAATGATTCTGAACAAAGACTGAAGCGACCTTTCCCAGTTGTTTACATGCCCCTCAAGAACATCATCCTATCTTTTTTGGCTGAAAAAAAAATCGGAGTTCAAAACCAATATCAGAAATTTACTAGTTATATGACCCTGGACAAATCACTTAATCTGTTTGCCTTGGTTTCTCTCAAATGTAAAATGGGGCTAACAAGAGAATCTACCTGACAAAGGTTTATAAGAATCAAATGGAATAGTATTTTTTTTTTTAATTCTTAGCACAACGTCCAGCTTTCTCTTCTCTCACCGCCACCCCTTAATATCTTAAAGAGCAAGTTGAATTTTTCTTAATATGACTGTATGTTTCACCTTGTACCTCTACTTTCAAGGTTTTGTTCATTTGAAGTTGTAAAGACTGGATTATTTTAAACTAGAACAAGCCATCTGTTACTTCCTTGTATCTCTTTCTTCTTATTAATTTGGGGTTTACACCAGAGTGGTTTGGACTTGATAATCTCTTCGATACTTTGCAGTTCTAAAGTTCTATAATATAATTATATTCTTAAAAAAGATAAGAAAAATCTATTTTACTTTAATATATTTAATATTTAATATAATTTAATATAATATATGTAATGCACTGTCTCTCTCTGAGTTCTACTACCTAGAGATATGTCACAAAGATGATGAGCTAATCTATGCTTTTCCAGAGGGGGAGAACCAATTCATTAACAACCATTTCTTAAGTATTTGAACTGGGGCTAAGCACTGGAAATACAAAGAAGGACTTGACAGTTTCTGCCCTCAAAACCTTACATTTAATGAGGGAAGTATCATGTACATAGAAAAATACAGAGGGCATAGCAGCCTTAGAAACAAGGTTTGGAGGTTTTATGTAGAAGGTTGAGCTTGAGCTTATGTCTTGAAGGAAAGCAGAGATTTCTAGAGATGGGGATGATAAAGAGAAATGAGCAGGGGTAACCTGCTTCCTGGAGAAACTATGAACTTACAATTAATCAGCAAATATTTATGAAATGTTATGAAGTGAAACAAAGATAAAAATTAGTCTATCAATTCAATGAGGTTATACTCAACAAAAGGAGAAAATATTAATGACTTTCCTACTTATTTTGACTGAAATTAAAATAAATTTCAGTGAACCAACCTTAGATAACACTGGCACATTTAAAATTTCTTCTCTGTGGATTTCACAGGACCAGAAAACTGACAAGGAGAATCTACCTCCACCAATACTGACTGTCTCCTGCTCTACAATGAACTCTTAGTAGTTACCTGTTAGCATAATAACTTAATCTATCACCACAAGTGACACAATCAGTGAAAAAGCTAGGTAGTCCAATGACTGCAGCCAGGAAGAGCTGGGTTCCAATCCTGCCTTGGATACCAGCTTCCCATGGAACCATGAGCTGAGAAATGTAAACATCTACTTCAATTTTCTCACCTTTAAAATATAGACAATTGTTCTTATCTCAAAGGATTACTGTGAGGCCAAATGAGGCAGCAAATGAAAAGTGCTTGCAGATATGTAAAAATTAAAGGATTTTATCAGATGATCATCATGGTCCTGTCTAGCTACCTCTTTTAGCTACTATGGATCCCCACCTCCAAAGGATGAAATAAGACTCATTGTACAAAAGATCACCATAGCATACTAATGTCCAGAAGAATTATTTCTGTTCTTTGGAACATCATGTATCAGGTCTGACCAGCTGCAGAGTAGTCAGTTCTTGGAATGGCTGAGGTGAAAGATGGTCCATTCACGTGTACGAAGCAAACAAGACACCTGGCAGCCTCTCTTAACAAATTTCCTCAGCCTTCTATTGAAAAGCCTACAGAAATGGAACCTCCTTGTTAAAAAAGAATTATACTTTTGTTCTTGCAAAATTTCAGATTCTTTCAGACCTGTGGAACCCATGGACAAGACAGCAGACTGCTTTGCCAAGGCTGAGACCTGTCTGCATTATTCTTAGCAGGCAACAGTGCTGACACTGTCCAAATCATTGAAGCTTTATGCCAGCCAAGCAGTTTACATTCTGCCCCAATCTTTGAGTATAAGGCTAGAAAATGTGATGTGAACTAGTTTAACCACTTGAAAACCCTGAAGTATCTATCTATCTATCTATCTATCTATCTATCTATCTATCTATCTATCTATCTATCTATCTATCTATCTATTACAGTCCTTCCCACTTCCCAAAATTAAAAAAAGAAAATTAGATCAAAAAATGGTATTAACAAAATAAAATAAATCAAGGGTGAAACAACAGCATAAATGTCTGCCAAATCTGTGTAGTAGCACTTGGATGAAGAAAAAAGAAAAAACAATAGGCTCTACCTTAAAAAAACATGCTTGGCAAGGTAATTACAATATATCTACTTTAGATAAATTACACCTACACTATTAATTTCTACACATTTTAAAAATTTCAATCTGTAAACATTTTTTTTGCCATGCTGAAGTCAAATATACCCCTGTCAAATAATATCCTCAGAACTGAACATCAAATGGTTCTTTCAGGATAGTATTTTATTTGGTTGAAGTGTGAATGAATCAAACATGAGGAACTGGCAAGCGTCTGGTTCACAGAACGAGTGGTTTCAAGGCAGTGCCAAGCTAAACAGGATGATCAACGCATTACATTGGTGCAACATTAATGGTTCCATGGTTTACAGATGCAGTTTCCAAGGGATGTGCCAGAAAATATGTAGAGTGACATTGGGTTTTTTTTTTTGTCTTTTTTCCTTTTTTCTCTTTTTCTAAAGGAAATGTAGGCACACCAAGCCAGACATTTACACCCCCAACTTCTTACCCTTGGACACAAGTGCACTATTATTCTTACATTCACAAATATAATATATAATGATTATTTGTCATATTTAATTTTAAAATGACCAAAAAAAGAGAATGTATGGAACAGATAGATGATTAGTGCTTCAAACAAAAAATTCTTAATTTTGGCCCTCAGAGTCTTCTTTACTACAAAACTGTTGACTCTGACTCAAGTGAAATTATGAATCAAATGAGATAATATGGGAGTTCTTTGTGTAAACCTTAAGTACTTAAAATAATAAGTATTCTTAGTAATAACAAGAGGCAAATTGCCTAGAAAGATGATCTTAAGATATCAAAACATTTGATCACCACCATATACATTATAAGTTCAATTTGGGCCATCAAATGAGAATTCATTGAATTAAGTATGGTAGATGAATGTAATATAAATTGGACCACAGGACATAATGAATATGATGGATTTACAGAAATAAGGAAGAAGTGAGCAAACTAGTACAAATTAAAGTAAGCAGAGCCAGGAGGATCATTTATATAATGATCACAATATATGTAATTCAACTTGTTTTCAGTCATTTCTTACCCTTCATGACCCCATTTGGGGTTTTCTTGGCAAAGACACTGGAGTGATTTGCCATTTCCTTCTCTAACTCATTTTAAAGATGAGGAAACTTAGATAAACAAGGTTAAGAGACTTGGCCAGGATCATACAGGTAGTAAATGTCTGAGGTTTATTTGAATTCAGAAAAATGAGTCTTCTGGACTGCAGGTCCAACACTCTTATCTACTGTACCACCTGACAGTATAGGAGATCAACAAAGTGACCAATCAAGGCTCAAAAGATGGAAGTATGCTTTTTGACCACTTGGCTGAGAGGAGGAAGATTAGAGGTGCTAAGTGGAGCCATACATTTTCGGGCACTGCAAAAGTAGTTTGTTTTGGAAGGGTTACTTTATGCAATTCTCTTTTAGAATATTCTTTGAAAGTAGAAACATTCTAATACATTAAGTAAATTTACATTGTTTGCACTTGATATTTAACAATAATTTGTATCGACAAACTACTATTCTTTCATGTTGTTTGGAAATCAGGATACTTTATCTTTGAAAAACAACAAGGTTCATTTTGTTGTGCTTCGCTCTTTAAGAATAAGTTCGTGAAATTTAGGTGGTCAATTGAGAATTCATTCAATTAATTATGGAATGTAATACATCAAATCATCTATGTAATTTCATTAAGTATCATACTTTTAAAAAAATTGCCACTAAATTGTGTATCACTGTATAAGAGTTACCTTGGGTTCTTGGAAGTGATGCTTGAGGCTTCCAGGTTCTAACATAGAGTCTAATAAAAAGCTGAATAAAATCAAATAGTTGTGATTATTCTGATTAGTAACATTTCTACAGGTTTATGAGTATAGGTATTTACTATCACCTGTAAGACCAAAGGTAAATCATTTAATGCCCCTATAGTCAGTTTCCTCTTCTTTAAATAAAGGAGTTGGACTTGATGTTCTATGAATCCTTTTCAGCTATAGATTTATGATCCCAGCACCATAGATATGCAGAATATTAGGATGGGGGAAAAAGGTCAGAAAATGATAGGTCTTCTAGGATCACAGATATGAAGCTTAGGAAAAACCTCAGACTATCTAGTGCTAACCCTTTCTTTTTATAAAGAGGTCACAGGAATAACAGGCATCAGAAGGGGAATTTAGAACTACAAAGGCAGAGCACTTTCCACCACAGACTAACAATCAAACCTTACCAAGGAAGAATGGGGTAAAGAATGATTATGTGATTGAACTAGGCCCACTGCTCAGTGGTCAAGGAGTAAGTTATTAAACTCTCCTCTTTCATTTGGATTTCCCCCTACAAAAGAAAATTTTTGACCTTGAAATACTTTAACAAAGTAGGTTAAATGCAGTTAATAGTTTATCAGTTTTAAATATTTAGTAAGCACATTAAGCTTCATCAGTAATGTAGAGCATCAACAGCTATATTTATTCTATCTGATTTACCATTCCTAAAATGTTTTAAAATAAAATTTGGAGAACTAACCAAAAATTTCATTTTCCTTCCTTGCTGGTCTAAATGTATTTTGTGCTAAATGAAGTTTTGAAGTATCAAAATGTCCATCTGATAGGAAGGCAGAAGGATTGCCTGGAATTAACTAGAGTGAACAAACCACAAAATGTCTCTAAAAACATCCCATGAATAAAATTTGAAGTCTCCACAATCTAAAACTGCCTTAGGTCAACTTTAACTTTCACTTGTGAAATTTTCCATTTTTCATGCTTTTTGAAAGGGGTGAATACATAGAAGTTTTACATTTTGTTCATTTATTTATTTAATTTTAAAAGTTCTTACTACTCCTAAAAAGAATATCTTCTACCCTGGGTTAAATCCCAAGTTACATTTAAATACAAATCATTTTGCAAACTTTCAAAGTGTCTTTTCTTAATTACAGAACAGACTTCTGTAATATACTTCAGCCATATCACTTACAAACAAAATATGAACCAGATGTTTGGTGCTTATGTGAAAAATTGTGATCTTATTGTAAAACCAAATTAAATTTAGAATGAACCCAGAATACTTTCAAACACTGCAAAAACATGTTGTACATTGTTTGTTAGTCTTGGTGATTCTTCTATTCTTTACAGCAAGGAGGAAAAAAAAGCCCATTTTAATGTAGAGTGGGATATGACAAATTTGGAAATATTTGAACATGTAGAATTAAAAGAACACTTAGATTCCATTATGTGACAAGTCAAATGTAAGTTCTAAAGAGCTCAGAGAGTTAAAAAAAAAGTAATTTGATTTTCTAGTGGCAAAACCCCAAATTAATTATTTGTCATCTATTTTGGATAAAAATTTAAAACCTTCCTTTAAAAAAAAAAGAAAATGTTAAAAACACTTCTCTTAAAGGTATAACATTTGGTTCATAATTTAGGTTAAAAACAAATCTCCAAAGAAGGAACACATTAGTCTTCATGTAATACCCATACATATAATATAAACAGAAATTTATTTGGGGGAGGGTAAAGAGTCAGTTAAGTGATGAAGATGAAAAGACATATACATATATAATTTTTATAATGCATTTACATAATCACAGAAAACTAAAAAGCATGTATAAAATCATCAATAGCAGCCTGGATCTAATCCGACTATGAAAAACATAACCTTAAGTAATTATCCATTAGGCAACTAAATTCTAAAACTTCAAACTGCAGAACTATTATTCATCTGCATTGTTACAGGGAGTTTGCTAACTGGGAAATTCCAAAAACCCATGAAATCACATGGTCTAACCAAAACCAAATAAAAAATAATTAGTTGATATATAAATATATATTAATCAATAAATAAATGTTGGAAAAGTTTCTGACAAAGAACAATGCCCATTTATGTAATAAAAATGAGTAGAGATGGACATTTTTAATATGATTTTTTAAAAAGCTAAACTAAAAACTATCATTTGCAAAGAGACATTAGAAGCTTCTCCAATAAATATATTAGTTAAAACATGGATGTCTGTTGTTT
Source organism: Macrotis lagotis (assembly GCF_037893015.1). Lineage (NCBI taxonomy): Eukaryota > Metazoa > Chordata > Mammalia > Peramelemorphia > Peramelidae > Macrotis > Macrotis lagotis. The sequence goes on from NC_133663.1 coordinate 159,663,087, forward strand.
GGCACAGTTGTAGAAATGCTAAGATAAGAGACAGAAATTAAAAAATAGAATGCTAGAAAAAACAGAAATAAGAGTTGACCTATTTGCTTTTTTTTTTTTTTAGTTTTTTTTTTTTTTTGCAAGGCAATGGGGTTAAGTGGCTTGCCCATGGTCACACAGCTAGGTAATTATTAAGTGTCTGAGGCCAGATTTGAACTCAGGTACTCCTGACTCCAGGGCTGGTGCTCTATCCACTGTGCCACCTAGCTGCCCAGACCTAACATGATGCTATGCCTAGAAAATCCTAGGAAATCAAAAAAGTATCAAGACAGTGCCTTCATTTTAAGTATTAGATACAAAATATTCATGCCCACAAAAAAAGTATTTCTATAATAGCAACAACAAAATCTAGGGGCGGTCAAGGTTTTTGGCAAGACAATGGGGTTATGACTTGCCCAGGGTCACATAGTTAATTCAGTGTAAGTCTGAGGCCAGATTTGAACTCAGGTCCTCCTGACTCCTCTATTCACTACACCACCTATTTAACTACAAAATTTTAAAAATAATTATAAGTCTGTCAAAGCACAATATATCCCTTAAAATTCCATGGACAAATGCATGATAAAGATTTAAATATCCAATGTTCATGGCTGAATTATGCCATTACTATCAAAATCAATCTGCAGATTCAGGGGTCTACAATTAAAATAAAATAAAAATTGATTTGAAAGAACAAAAGATTTACACTATCAAAAGGAATAATGAAAAAAATGGAGTTAAAGGGAAAGTGTACTTCCAGACCAGACTAAATCATAAAGAAATTATCAAAACTATTTGGTACCTGTTAATAACCCCAATGAGGAAGAACCAGAAGTAAATGAACTTTGCAATATAATGTTCAATAAGCCTGAAAATATAAGTTTCTCAGGAAGTAGATCTCTATCTGACTTAAGTTGCCCCCCAAACCCCCAAAATATGGCAGAAAATAAAATTAGAGTAGCATATTAAATCATATAACACATTAACTCAAAACTTATACCTAATGTGAAAATCAGAGATAATAACATTAAATATATATATTATATATGTAAAAGAGACAATCAGATCATGTATCTCTAATAACTATGCATAAGGTATGAGTTCTTAACCAAACACTAATTTTAAAAGATAGTTATAAAAGATAAGTCCATTCCCTGGAAACAAAGTGGTCAAAATATATAAACCAAACCATTCTTAAAAGAATTTACAAATCCTTAACAACTATGTAAAAGAAAAGCGATAACTAATAAGAATAGTTAGCATTTAGACTTTAGAACTTGCTTAGAGTTTTATGTATCTTATTTAATTCTCACATTTATACTTTAAGATTTGTTTTAATATTATCTCCATTGTAAAGATGAAGAGACTCAGAATGAAAGGTTAAATGACTTTCCCAGGGTCATATAGCTGGTAAGTATCTAGGACAGGTCTTCTTGGGACCATATTCTACACTCTACCTACCTAATTGCTAAGAATCTTGCAAATCACTAATAAAAAGGGAAATACAAATCAACAAGAACTCTGAAGATTCCATCTCATACTCATAAAATTGACAAAGATGGCAAAAGATAAGCAAAGTCAATATTACAGAGGTGGTAAAAAAATAGGCATATTAAAATACTATTGGATCTGTGAATTGGTCCAGCTATTCTGGAAAGCAATTGAAAATTACGCAAAGAAAGTTAACTCAAACGTACATGATCTTTGATGCAGAGATTCCACTGTTAGGTATGGAGCACAAAAATATCAATAAATAAATTTTTGTTGTTGTTTGGTAGTATAGTCATATCCAACTCTTTGTGACCCTCATGGACCCCACTCTCCAAGAAAACTAGAGGGTTTTCTTGGCAAGGATATTGGAATGGTTTGCCATTTCTTTTGCCAGTACATTTTCAAAAATGAGGAAAATTGGAGCAAATAGGGTAAATCATGTCATACATCTTGTAAGTATCTGAAATTAGATTTGAACTCAGGTTGTTCTGACTCCAGAGTTGGCATTCTATCTAAGCTAAAATATATACATATATGTATATATTTTATGTTTTTGCAAGGCAAATGCAGTTAAGTGGCTTGCCCAAGGCCACACAGCTAGGTAATTATTAAGTATCTGAGACCAGATTTGAACTCAGGTACTCCTGACTCCAAGGCTGAGGCTTTATCCACTGCTCCACCTAGCTGCCCCTAAAGCTAAAATATTTATAGTTGAACCTTTTATAGCAGCAAAAGCTAGGAACAAAATATAGTTAAACAAGTGGGAGAAGGTAATTGTGGTGCAAGAAATGAAACAGGCAAGCATGAGAAGATTTATAAGAAATGAAGCAAAGTGAAGTAAACAGAGAACTAATTAAGAATATATATACAATAAAGGGCAGCTAGATAGTACAGAGGATAGAACACTGGCACTGGAGTCAGAAGGAGCTGAGTTCAAATCTAGCCTTAGACACTTAATAATTGCCTAGCTATGTGACTTTGGGCAAGTCACATAATCCCATTGCCTTGCTAAAAAAAAAAAAAGGCAACAATAAAACAACTGAAACTGAAAGCTTCAAAATTATAATATATTTACCCCTAAGAAATATGACATTATCTCCCCCAATTTCTTTACAGAAGTGAGGAACCACGGTATATGTAATACTGCATATAATGTTCTTATTTCAAAATATTAAGACAGTTTGACACAACTGTTTAATTTTCTTCTTTTTTATTTATGTTTGTGAGATAACATAAGCCTTCAAGAGAGGTTGAAGGCAGCAATTGTAGGTCACAGAAGAACAAAACAGATTAATACAAATTTACTTTTGGCATTCAGCTAGAAGTTTTGAGATAATCCTTTTGATAATGATTGATGATGTTTTTATTTGACAATAAATATGAGATAATTATAGAGGAAATATAATTAAATGAACATTTTTCCTAGGAAATGTCATTAAATTCTGAATATACCACTTTCTCTCTGGTAAAAATTTAGTAGTAGTAGCAGCAGTAGCAGTAGTAATAATAATAGTAGTAGTAGTAGTAGTAGTAGTAGTAGTAGTAGTAGTAATAGCAGCAGCAACAGTAGTTGTAGCAATAGTAGTAGCAGTAGTAGAAGCAGCAGGAGCAGGAGTAGTAGTAGTAGTAGTAGTAGTAGGAATAGTGTTGTAGTAACAGTAGTAGCAGTAGTAGCAGTAGTAGTAGTGTTGTAGTAATAGTAGCAGTAACAGTAGTAATAATAATAGTAGGAGTAGGAGTAGTAGTTGTGGTAATAGTAGAAGCAGCAGTAGTAGTAAGTAGCAGCAGTGGTAGTAGCAGCAGTAGTAATAATGATAGCAGTACTTTCCTTATCAACTGGACTTTAAATATTACAAAGAGAGTACCTAGAAATTCTTTATTACTAAGGGAAGTGAATTTCTCACTTGACCAATTTCCTGATGCCTAGAGTATGTCTGTTCACCTGGTTTAAAACAAATTGCTGATCTGCATTAGCAGAGAAAGTTGCTCCCAGGGAGTTCCCTATCCCAATGAGATCACAATTCTCAAGATTATAATGTTTTTGTAGGAGCAGCAACGTTGCTGGTGACTAGGTGGTTATTGCTGATTTTCCTAAATTATGCAGGTATTTCTTCTCATTATTTTGCTGGTGTCATCTCACTTATGTCACCAAGTGCAATAATAGTCCCAATTATTATATCTTTTGTGCCAATAATAGCTTGAATTTCATAGTGTTTTATAACTACAAAGGGTTTTATGTACATAATAATCATAGCAGATCACATTTATACATCACTTGAAGATTTACAAAACATGTCTAGCAGCAGCAATATTAGACTTATCACTCAGGAATATATTACTGGCTTCCTTTTCTTTGTGGGACTATGTCCAGAGTTTCCGCTAAAATTTGGCACCACTGCTACATAATTATATCTCCATTTACAGTTAACAAAGATTGGTGGAGTTCAGTCAACCAAATTAGACTTCCTTCAAAAGTCTGCAGAAAGCAAAGGAAAGAGGCCCTTGGGTCTCTTATAGGAAACAGATTTTAGGAGGTCAGTACAATTCTTGATCCCATTCTTAGATAAACTAATAATTTAAGATCTTAACTTTTTCTTTATAAAGAAATTCTATACCTCCTCAGCAAGATAATAAAAGAAAAAGTTTTATACCAGTTGAGACTATTTCCTTCTCATATTTTTGCATCTCCCTGAACTCAAGGCATACAAGATCAATCTGTGGACAAGATTTATCATGAGTGTGAGAACATGCAAATTCACTTGTTCAGCTTCAGAGGCTACTTCACATCAAATCTGTACAAAATAATCCTTACAATTATTTGTCTCTTACAACCAGTTGTCCTGCCCTAAGCAATACTCTCTGAAAGTCTGTTCCAGTTACCTATAATTCAAAGGGTTGTTTCAGTGAGGCATCAATCCTCAACCAACCTCTTTAGGTGGAAATTGGACATAAAATTTAATTCTTAAAATAGCCTAAAAGAGAGAAATGGGTTGTATACACAATAAATCAGAGATGTCAAATAGCTCCTGACCTGTGGACTACATGAAGCCTGTAACATTCTCAAGAGCAGCCTGAATGAGATTAAAATGTAATTAGGAAATATTTAACAAAATAAATAAAAATGCAATAAAACAGAGAATGTTAATTTGTAGTTTTTCCTAAGTCAACATGTGGCCCATGAGAGATCCTTATGTATGGTTTTGTGGTTCCCACTTAGTATATGACACCACTATACTAAATTGTGTTATTATAGAAAGGTCCCTCATAATATAATCAGGACATATGGACAGTATTAAGACTTAGGCTATCTACTTTCCATTGGTTATCTTGTGCACTTAATATGCTAACAGCCTCTCCCTCTGCTTTTTTTTTCCCGACTGACTATATACTTCTTTGGAAATACCTTTTAAACTACTTCTATAAATTATCTTATTTGGAATATGCTGTGACCTACTTGCACTTTTCCATTGCTCTATGGTTTCATATTTCCATTTAATCTTTTGGAGATTATAGTGCTTAATGTTACTCCATCAAATAACAAACAAATAGACTGCTGTTATTAACAAGATAGACTTTCATTTTAGCAAATTCTCAAATACAATTGGTTCATTGTACTTTAGTTATAATTTGGACTTGCCTGCTACAAGTGTTTATCCAAGACATATATTACAGGGGTAAGCTCTATAGCACGTATTGCAAACTAAATAGAATAGTCAGGCACTAAGTATTACTCATTCACTTAACTTTTCCTATATGAAGTTGGATTTGACTCTTCTCTGGACATCCACACATTATATGGAACATCCATATCATTCCTTCCTCAACCCTCCTTGATAATGATGAGTATGCAAAGATTGCCTCTAGGTGGCATACTAGATGCAAAAAAAAGCTTTTTAAGCCCTATTTAAAGTGCCTTCACGTTCTCAGTAAGATAGGATTGTAGTAGAGGGAAATTTTCAGTTCTGATTTAAATTCAGTGACAATGCAATAAAATTTACTTCTAAGAGAAGATAGAGACACCATTGTCTGAAAAATATAATCTTATGGCCCACATACTTTTAGTTTTCATTGGATTCTTCATGATATTTGAGAATGCAACCACATTTCCCAATCTAAAAATACACAAATAGAACTTGTCAAAAAAATAAAAGTTCAGTTAAGTTTTTTTTAAAGGATATTAGAGTCTCATTGAATCATCAAGAATACTGGATCAACCATCTGAACTCTAAAATGAAGGTGCAGGGTAGAGCACCAGCTTGGAGTCAGGAGTACCTGGGTTCAAATCTGACCTCAGACACTTAATAATTACCTAGACATATGGCCTTGGGCAAGCTACTTAACCCCATTACCTTGAAAAAGATAAAATAAAGGTGCCAGATATAGAGAGAAGTATAAAGTGTAATACATGAAGGAAAAAAAACAGACGGGTTAGACCAAGTATAATGACAGGAAATCAGGTCTTCCTCCCTGAGGAAAAAAAAATACCAAATCATAAAAAAAGAACTTTAGAGACAAAGAACATTAGCTATTAAACCATGCTCAATTCCTATGCATCAATATCAATTTTGATAAGGTTACTGTATGTATGCATATAATTATACATGTTCATATATTATACAACATTCCTAGATATACATAAAGGATATTTCATCATCAAAGATAAATGTTTGATATAAATGATACTATGTTTTTATTTTAAGACTAACAATGACATGAATATATAAGATAACTATGTAAGTATGCATAGTATAGTATGATATAGTATAATATGGATATAAGTAACTATGCAAGATAGTTAAATTATTATAAAAGAAACAATTTAAATTGCCAACACTGTTCATTACAATCTTTCTAAAACACAAAAGAGGCAGTTATTTTAAACTTTATTTATGTGATATGATAAAAAAAGCCAAATCACAGATGATAGAGCATAGCATTTCCTGGTTTGCTTTGGGGGGTGATGGGCTCTTGAGTTCAGAACTAACAGATGATTAAATTAAATATATAGGTGGAGTTGGAAGCTAGTTTCTCAAAAGAAGGGTTGAGTTCTGAGAGCTAACAAAAGGAGCCAGTGACCTAAATTCCTACCACACCTCAAGTTGTGACTTCATTTTTAGGACAAGATGATCCGAAGGTCTGGTGCTAAATAATTGTCAGAAAGCTTCCTATACGAAAGTCAAACATTTAACTTTGGTACACTGAAGTTTCATATTTGGGTAGTTACTACTTCAATAGAGATGATGACAACTATAAGCTTTTCTATCTAATTCTTACCTAACTTTTCTAATAAATTCTCTACAGTGAGCTTATCCAACATGTATAATTACTGAAATATAAAAACTAAAATAAAAAAGAAGATTCTATATTCCAGTAACATTAGCTTGCCAAGTGTATGTGTGTGTATATATATATATATATATGTATATATATATATATCTTTTCCTCTTAAATTTAAATTTGCTTATTATTTAAACTACATGCAATGACTAGTATATATTTTTTCATATATATAAGTATGTAATTATAGAGACTATTGAAGCTTTAAAATATATATTTATACATATATATATACATATATATATATATATGTATATATAAAAACAATTTGGATCTTGGAAAAAACCTCACTATCTGTCCAATGTACAAGTATCTCTAGATAGAGGAATATTAAAAATTCAGATCTTCTGATTTCAATAGTAGTGCGCTTTTTTGATGATATCTTTACATACAAATTGTTTCTAACTTTGTAGAGCTCTTACTGACTTACAAAGCCAAAAATTCTAATTAGTGGTAAGGAATCATAGACTGAAAGGTAGAAGATACTTTTGAGATCCTTGGATTCAAGTCTCTTATTAAACAAATGACCAGGGAAGTAAATAAATTAAGCTATTTTGAAAGTGTCTCAGAGTTAGTGTCTTTTTTTTTCCAGGGGAGGGGGGGCATCAGTTTTATTTTGGGGGAGGTGGATTGGAGAAGGATGATGCAAACAGGGTTAAGTGACTTGCCCACACAGCTAGTAATTTGTCTAAATTGAGATTTGAATTCAGATCCTCCTGACTCCAGATCTGATGCTCTATCAGCTGCACCACCTAACCTTCTGGATCGAGTGTCTTAATATAAAATTTAAACTCCAGTTTTTGTGATTCTTTACATCACACCATTCAGTCAATGATCCAGTACCAGTTATTGGAATGTCTGGCTTCCTAAGTCGATAAGAGTTCAACAAAATAGTTTTTAAAATTTAAAAAAAAAATTCATTTCAGAAAAGAGGGATGCCAGAGATGGGGGACTAGAAGTATTCTTGTTCTTCTCATCATAAGATTACTAATCTCAAATGTCAACATCACAGACAAAAGGAAAGTGACTCATGCATCCCTGTATGGATGCAACAGGAAACAAACAGAAGAAAGCTATGACCACCACACAATCCACATTTGACTAGTGACAGCAGTGTTGTTAAGCTCATGGGAGAGAGAGAGAGAGAGAGAGAGAGAGAGAGAGAGAGAGAGAGAGAGAAACCCCAACTTTCAGTGACCATGGCCCCTATTAGAAGTCACAGACAGCCTCGGGGAACCATGAAGGAATGTGATCCACCCTAGCAATGCAACCAGTTTCACATTGAGGAAGCTCGACCAGGACCCATCTGAGCCACAGAATTCCCCTGTTTCAGCATCCTGGGGCACCCTCACAGGGACCAGCCACACCCAAGACTCTTATAAAGGGCCACATGAATCAAAAAGTTCCCCTTTTCAAGACTTGTCTGGTGTGTTTGCACATTTTCCTCTAGGTGGACCCTGTGGCACAATGTATCCTGCCTTTGTGTTTTGAAGACAATGAGGTTCACTGGGTAATATCCCCTTGAGTCTATGGGTAGCAAGGAATTGGTCTGAGGCTGTCATACTGTTAAGAGTGATGGGTACCAAAAAGAGCCAATGTCGGCTACACCCACTCAAATGAACAAAAGGTTCATGAAATGCCTACCGTCCCAAAACACTACCAACTAAGTCAAGCTCAGGCAGATACACCAAAGGAATATCCAACAAGAACATCTTTTCTCATACTGAGGGGTTGAAATGGGGAGTATATAAAGTAAAAGTAAGCTCTTTATGGGTGAGTCTGACTCTAAGGCTCTCCCTGTCCCTATATTCAGCCTAGGAAAGTTAATACTCCCTTGAAAGATTCTAAAACTTCCAATCAGTTGCTATATCTATCTCTACGCAGTGATATGCAAGGAAAAAAAAGAACTTAAGCTATAAATGTTTTATATTTATGCTTTTAAAAACCTATATCAAATAAAAGTATATATTTTCACTGGAAAGTTTACATTTGGACAGCACCTTAGTATTACAAACACCCTCACAGTGAGAAATATCACAAAATGATTAATACTTATAACCAATCTTATTTCCATAATATTGCAAAAGACACAAAGAGAGGAGATCCTTCTCCTCTCCTCAATGAATCTATAGCAAACATAAAAATCAACATATATGCCAATCTTTTTACTAAATAACAAGCATGATGCTGTGCTGACTAAAAATAATCATGCTTGTTAAAGTTGTTTGTTTTGTTTTTAAGTGAAAAATTGTAAAAAAAGCAGACTTTTAAAAATAAGATTATGATCAGTATCTTATTAATATCACACTCCAATTTCAAAATAATTAAATTCCTGAGAAATGAAAATATTTTACTGTAACCACTCATCAACAATTATATTGCATTTAACACAGACAACTTTCTATGGACTAATAATCTAGTTATTACCCAAATACTCAAAAATATATTTCTTTACAATTTTTCCTTTTTTTTGTTTTTGTATTCTTTTAAATTAGATGTTGAATACTTAAGTGAAAAACAATACTACACATGTTATCATACCTCCAAGCTTTTTTTTGAATCCAAACACCAACTTCCTAGCTAACTTTGAAAATTATAAAAATGACAGTGACGAATTTTTATATTCACCAAAATGAGACATAATACCAAAAATTACTGAATCCAGAAATTTCTGACAACGAAAAGACAATAGTCCAAGTTTTATGTTAACTGAGATGTTACTGTACTGTATCAAGATTAGTCAATATAAAAACAAACTCATTTTTAAAAGTAGATCACCAAATAGTGATAAACATATTTCATCAGATAGTGATAAGTTAAATTACACGTCACCATAAATTGGTGATTAAACTTTGAAGTTTAATCCTTTTCTATTTTTCCCCATACTTGAAGTGTATTCTTCAACCACTTGGAGGCAACAAAATGCAAAGAAAAAAATCTTAATTGCTAGCTCTTTGGTTTTTCAATTGTTACTGTTTCTAATTATGTAGACTCCCCCTAAAAATAAGTTTCTATCTTTAATTTGGTATATTATAGATATGGGTCATGAGTATTTTAGTCAACTACAAATATAGTGCCTTTCTTCATTATCAACAGCTGGTTCAATACTATAGAAAACAGAAAAATCAGAAAATAGAAGAGTAACACAAAGTAATAGATTAAAAAGTATACCCCAAAATGGGTTTAACATTTACCAGTTATCAACTGCTCCTAAAATACTCAGCTTTATAAAGGTGACTGATAAAATAACAATAGTATTCAAGCATATTCAACTCTATACCTATTTAAACTAATAACAAAGGCTTTTATGATATTAACAGCAGCAAATGACCAACTCCCATAAAATATCATTTCATATCACACCCTGATAAGGGTTTAAGTACATATGATCATTGTTATGTGAAAAAACATTAAGTTTTTTTTTATGTGTGTCAACCAAACAGGTTTTAATTACCACACCTACTTTAGCTATTAGCTGTTCCATTCAAACCTACAAACATAATATTTGTGTGGTTGTTCAGAATCAAGATGATTGATGCAATCTTTTGTGTGATTGTCTTTATAGTCACTTGCATCTGTTATTAATAACAAGGAAAAATGAAAAGGGAATGTGTGTTTTTATTTTGCAACAAAGTCTTTTCCTATGATGACTAATTTCTTCCTTTGAACACAAAAAGGTTCTTAAACAAACTTAGGGACGTATGAATAAGTTTGTGAAAATGTGGACCCAATAAAAACAAAGCCTCTCATACTTAAGCCAGTATTAGAAACAATCAAGTCAAGATAAGTATATTAAAAAGCTGCCAAAATTTGTTAAGCCCCTCATTCTTCTTTTATTCATACCTTATTTTCTCAAACTGAAGAAAAGGCATACTTTCTCCTCCCTGTGGATCTATCCTCTTGCTCTGACAGTAAAGGAAACATACAAGGGATTTGGCACGAATGGGCATCTTAACACTTTTCCAATATTACTACTGAATATTTATGCTGATGACGAATGAGGACACAAGTGAAATGTTCTACCATGAAGCTTTTCCTTGTACATTGACTAAATGATGCTGTGTCAAAACAACACCCACCACAAATCAAAGATTTTTAAGATCAGTATTTCGTGTTTCAACATGTTACCTGTTCAGCAGAATCACTAGTGTGAACAGGAACAGATTAATGTACACTAAGAACTGTCTTACAATCCAAATGGTAGAGTAACAGCCCTATTATCATAAAACTAATTTTGACAGTATTTAAATATTATGTTCTAAAAATACTCACATTTAATATTAACTCTAGTGGTCATTTAGACAAGATAAAAAATGGGGACCACTAAAATTGTTTCCATGCTAATGTGAAATGTAATGGAAAGAGCACTGGATTTACACTTAAGAAACTGTAGTCTAAAACCCCATACTTCCACTTAGCAATTTTGTGATCTTATATAAGTTCTCTAACCTCTCAAGGACTCAATTTCCTCAAACAGTAAAATGGAGGGTTTGATAAGATGACTTATTAGATTCTTTTGATCTCTAATATGAGCCTATGTCAATATCTTACTTTTTTAAATATCATGCTATTTTTTTAAAAAGAGCAATCTCATCTTCTGTGTCCATTATATTTTTAATTTTCCTATAATTTGATTAAGAAACAATAGATTCTAATGATTATTTCCTTCCCTCAATTTTAGGTCTTTAAGGATTCAAAAAGCACATAAATCTCAACTTAGGAAATCTATCGAGATAAAATTCCCCCAAAAGAAAAATTGGAATAGAAGCCTTAAGGAGAGAGCAGTTTTTCTCAAAAGACTTTCGGGACTTTTTGAACCTGACTAAGTGACATCTCTATGTCTCATAAAAGTCTAAAACTTGTTATTCTGATTCAAAACTCTAATCCACAAACATATTACAAGATATCAAGAAGGAGAGACATAAATTTCCTTGTGACCACACAGGAACGGATTTTTAAAATAGCACATAACATACACGTTTGGACATAAACCAAGTGGAACACAAAGACAAAAAATACAGTCAAAAAAATTACAATCATATATATAAATATACCCATGATTTAATAAAATTTCTAGATAATAGCAATAAAACAATGATTTATCTAATAATTTAATTTAATTGAAAAAACATGCTGAGAAAATTCACTGATAAATATACTAATCTGCAATAAGAAAATTTAACTTTAAAATAGAATTGAAAATACTAAAAATGAATTTGGGCATTCTAGTGCTATAAAAATATATCTATGAGAAAAAAAATAGATCATGCTGCCCTCTTGTGCCAGATGGAAAAACAAAAAGGATTCACCTAATACAAGTAAAAAATTTACATATGAAAGACAAAATGTCCTTAATTTCTAGAAGACTTTTTGATGGCCTGGCATGAACACTATCTACTTAAGAGCTGAAAAAACAAGATAAAGAAGAAGGTTGGTGTAGGCATGCATCAAAACACTATTGTTCTAGTCCTGGCTATGTGATCTTGGGCAGAACTTTTGGCCTTTTGGGGTTTCAGATTATTCATCTGTAAAATCAAAGGATTGGATGATCTGGTATCTGGTTTCTTAGGAGATAGTTTACTGACTAGAAAAAAAGACTATTTTGTAACTATGCAATATTGTTTAATGAAAGTAAAATGGTGGAGTCAAATTATTTGTATTTTAGAAGACCAGGATTCAAAGCCTGACTGCTACATAATACCTGTCTTTCAGCCTAAATAAAAACAATGTGCCCTCACTTATATTATCCAGCTCAATCTAGAATTTGGTTTAACTATGAAGCAACTAGACAATTACAAACAATGGCAAGGGGTGGAAATGGAAGAAGAGTGCTTTCGTTATTTACTTGCACAAATTTTCCTTCTGACATTTTCTTAAGATACAATAAGCATGGGTAATGGATACTAATAAAAAACTTATGAAAGAAATTAAGGGGAAAAATACATTTGCAACTGTGAGTTCACTAGTTGATTTGAGTTTAATTTTAATTTTGTTGAGTTTAATTTAATCTTGTTATTGCTTTGTTATGTTATGAAAGATCGCAGAGCAAATAAAGGAGTTGGGAGGAATTTAATTGCCCAGATACTAAGAGAAAAGATACCAATTAAGTATAAAAGTAGATGCAGATTTTGTGAACATTTGAGCTAGTAATAAATAAGCAAAATTATATAGAAAGGAAAACCAAAACAAAGAATTCAGCCCACATGAATTATTAAAGTCAGACAACTGGGAGAAGGCATTCCCTTTCTTAAATGACATTTCCTAAGGTTGTTTAATGAAAAATGATGATTGATCCTCCATTCAAGCTTAAGTCCCCTGATTTCGCTACAAAAAAACAAAAAAGGATTCACATCGAGGTTTGTTTGTTTTTTTGCCTCAGGGATGAAGGAAAAAAAATCAGTAGTAGAGGGTAGAAGCTGAACCAATGTACTCTAGTTACTTACCATGTATACTGTCCTATAACATTCCGTAATTTCATAGGCCAACTACACCAAGTCAAATTAGGTGCATGCCCTATTTTATTTGGGTATAAATTCTGCAGTAGAGTTAAAATTCCTCTTTTGGGAAGTTAAGTAAAAAATGATAGGCTTCAAAAATTAAGACTTGTTCACAGGTCAGGGTCTAAGGAAAGGTCTATTGTTCTGGAAAACCAAACACCTATTGAAGTTTAGATGAATCAGGGAGCATATGATCAAAGTAAGTAAAGAAGTTCCAATGAATATATGATTCTCTAATTTATTTGTGAAAGGTGTAAGCTCTTAAATTACAATAGTAATTTCAAATAAAAGTTTGAACAAAAATTTCCCTATCATTTTCTAACACTCAATTAAGACATTTCAAAGGTCTCAATCTTTTGATTGAAAAGGAATACCCCTTAAATTATATGAAAGCATAATGAATTTGGACAAAGCCCTGCTGCACAAATATTGAAATACTCTTGTCTTGGGTACAGTTTATTTTGTCTCATTGCATTTCATATAGTCAGAGTTAAGAGCTAGTTTCTTTCAATCCTAGTAAAATAGTAAACACTATTGTTATTTTTGCCTGATACCCTGGCCCATCTAGGAGGTGGGATGATTCTAGTGAATATTTTAGAAATTATCAGACTATACTTAATCACATAGGCCACTAGGTAACTCAGTGTATAGGAACTAGATGTGAGAAAAACCAGAGTTCAAATGCTGCCTTGCACACTCTCTAGCTGAGTGAGTTTATTTAAATAGTCTGTGCTTCAGTTTCCTTATCAGTAAAATGGGCATAATAATGATAGGATTTATCACACAGGGCTCTTCTGAGAATCAAATAATTAAATACATGTAAAAAAATTTGCAAATATTAAAGTCCTATTTAATGCTAGCTTATTATATGTGTACTAAATGTTGGATGTTTCATTTGCCTGCCCAATGTAAAATTGATATTTATGAACAATAAAAGAATAAAAGATAATCCTTCCTTTGGAAGGATCAGAACTTAATGAAATCAATGAAACTATAACCAAAATATAAAGATTTTCTTCCAACAAGCTTATGAATATTCATTAAAAATATCAAGTTATAAGTTGACTGTTATTTATAACAACTGGTGAAAATGATGTTTGACTTACCAATTGGATTTCTATCAAAGAACAATATGGGTGCTTTCAAAATGGACTCAAACATTTTGTTGTGCAAAGTTTGTGAAGCATTCACGAGAACATAGAATACCAAGAGACTCCTCCCTATTCCAAAGACAACTGTAGCTGCTGTTAATCCTAAAAATTAAAGATATAAACTCTGTTAGGGAACATTTATTTTTCCAAACCATTTCTAAAAAGTAATTTTGGTTTGTTCAGGAAAAGATCATTATTCAATTTGTTCTGTGATATTTTAGGGCCTAAAAACAATATCCTGAGGAAAAAGTGTCACTTAAATGTGAACTGACATTTCTTTGTTTTTCTAATTCACTCTGTTGTCCTAGATGGCTACACAAAGCAGCCTTGGATAGAACTGTGCTAAAATCAGAATTTCTTTATTTTTGATATTCATCATATACCTATTCATAAAATAACACTCATTTTTCTAAAGGCAATACACTTTACCATCTTTCCTCTTCCTGAAGGTCAAATTGAATTTGGTGGTGTGATAACAACAGAAAAGAACAAGATTAAATGATTTTTTTCATTTAAAGTACAAGTAGAAGACCTTATAAATAGTATTATTGCAAGAAAACTTCCTGCCAAGTATTAGTTAAATTATAAATTTAATTTGATGTTTTAGAAAAATATTAGCTAAATTTGACAGTTTCTAAGAGTTTTATACAAAATAAATATTGGTAATAATAATAATGTACAAAAATTATGCAGCATTTTAGTTATTTGTAAATTTTAAACACATATACATCATTTATATGCCTATGATGCATTTATAAATTAAAATCTTTTACTTTTCTTTTAGAAGATGAATTTCTATGGCTAAGTAAAAGAACAATCAAGTTAAGGATCACATAAATGCTATAAAATATAATTTTTATTTCATGCCATTATGTGACACATTTTTTTCAGCATAATCAGCTCTATTCTTTGGACCTTCAACAATAAATATTTCCTTTTTCATATTCTATATAAAGGTATTCATAGTTTTATAAATTCATAAAGTATAGGAATAAAGGTTGTGCATTTTCTGGCAAGTAATCAAAAAACCCCAAAACTCTAAAGTTAAAATAAGGAGCTCTTTTAAATATATCAAGATCAACTTTTGCCAAAAACTGTTCTTTTCTGGAAAAACACTGAAAAATTGGGAGTGAGACTATTTTATAAAACCTGTGTCATCATATATACACACAGGCTAACAATGTATGTTAACAGAGTGAGACAAATTTTAAATTAATCAAACAGTTGGAAAGGTGATAACATTGTGATCTGTTGGTAAGAAAGAGAAGGAAGCCAATATTCCTAGACACAAGATTTTTCCCGCTCCCACTTAGCTTCCCTCTTAAGTAATTATTGAAGCCCAAGAGATGAACAGTATGGAACTATGAGCTTTGCATACCTGTAAGAAAATAATGCTTTTTATTTTGGTTACTTTGCTTCCACAGGATTGCTTCCAAGTTAAATAAAAGCCAGGGTTTACTTAAACAGAATTGGAACAATCTGAACTACAGGGTGGGGATCCGTTTCTAATCCCACTTGCCCATCCATATAATGATATAAGATTTAGCTAAAGCAACCTATTAGGAGAGACAATAGCCACAAATTTACGGTGGCTGACTTTTTGAATGCTCAATCCTGGTTTACCTTCCAAAATCCAGTACAGAGCAAATTAAGAGTCTTCATTCAACCTCTTTCTTCTAGTAGGTTTTTAAAATAATTATTCCAATTAATTCAGTCAGTAAATGAGACTCAGGCTGCTAATCTGTTAAGACATTGCTGAATTACTCCTGAAAAACCTATTTACTTCAACTGGCTCATTGTGTGCACCTCAGTCTTTCATGTAATAGAGCAAATGATTAAAATTTTACCTGCATAAATTCCTAAATACCAGTTAAGATCTAGCTCCTTGGTTTCATTTCCTTTGATTCCGTTTACAGTGACATTCAATTTACCCTGTTCATTTGCCCTGTAGGAATGAGGGGAAAAATAATAAAATTGTTGTTATAAACTGTATAAATAAGGAGATATTTATGAATCATAGGGAAAAGAAGTAAATTAATCAAAAACTCAGGTTTAAATATTTAATACTGATTCATTCTCCTTCAATTACATACACCAATTTTATAATTTAATTACATATATCCATTTTGTAATTTCAATTTAAATCGTGATTTTCACTTCTAAAAATAGCCATATTCATAGTGCTATGGATCACACATGGATAGAGTCTATTATGGGTCACACTCCACCAGCAACAACTTTAATTTTTCCACAGGTAAACTAAGTAAGGATTAGATGAGAAGGTTGAACAAACCTACCTCAGCCCTTAACTCCTCTGAATGGTAAGGATATTTATGGATTTTACAGTATTTCAGTAACTCACCAGTAAGAAAGCCACCAATCCTGGAGGACATATGCAACCTTAAATACACAAAATCAAACACCACAGTTAGTTCTACTCTAAAAATCTGATCTTTAAAGTATTTCTATGAGATATCAGTAGCCTCCTTCCCAATCAATGCAGTTTTAAACTGATATTTTTACTAAATAAGAATGGGGAAATTATATGAATTATTTTCAAAATGTTAAAGTAAAATATTTCTATTTAATCCAGATATCATATTTGCTTTAATGCAGAAAATAGGCACAAATAAAGACATATTCTTCTAACCAAAAAAAAAAACAACCAGGTAAATTTGTAAAATATAGAACTGTCTATCAGGACCAACCAGACACACAACCTTTTACTGACCTGTGCCAAAATGTTTAGGAGAACAAGTAAAACAATGATAAAGCAGTTCGCTCCAGCTGCAAAATAATTCCGATAGGACTTAACACTTATTGTTCCTTCAGAACGGGTCTCTTCAGGTAGGACAACAGGTTTATCCTCTGTCTATTGGGGGGGGGAAATTTTTTAAAAATAATATGTAAGTATGATGAAGAATAAATAACAGTTTAATTAGATAAACAGAAGATAATAAAATTGGAGTGAGGGGATAGTGTACAGTATATGAAGCAAATATGCAAAGAAAAAGCAGCATCAAATTGTCCAGACAATATTGGATATTGTCAGAGAGGTTGACTTCAAATGCTTTGCTTATTTCTACCGTTGTTCTGATGAGAAGGAAAAAAGAAGAACTAATGTGGATCCAATGAAAACTTGGTGACCTTTTGAAATTTGATGTAAGGAAATATTTCCTAACAATTTTAGTTATTCCAAACTGGAATGGGCTACCACAGCAGGGGAAATGGAGACTCCATCATTGGAGAACATCAAAGAAAAACTGTAGGACCATTTGTCCATACCATAAAGGGTTTTTTTTAAAGTATAATTGGTGCTCTAAATCATTACTTATTAGAGAAATGCAAATTACAGCTTCTCTGAGGTACCACCTCACACCTCTCAGACTGACCAATATGACCAGAAAGGATAATGATCCGTGTTGGAAGGGTTATGGGAAATCTGGGACCCTATTACATTGTTGGTGGAGCTGTGAACTCCTCCAAACTTTCTGGAAAGCAATTTGGAATTATACAAGGGCAACAAAAAATGTGCATACCTTTTGATCCAGCAATACCACTACTGGACCTATACCCTAAAGAGATGATGCAAAAGGGTAAAAACATCACTTGGACAAAAATATTCATAGCAACCCTGTTTGTGGTAGCAAAGAATTGGAAATCAAATAAATGTCCTTCAATTGGGGAATGGCTTAGCAAACTGTGGTATATGTATGTCATGGAACACTATTGTTCTATTAGAAGCCAGGAGGGATGGGAATTCAGGGAAGCCTGGAGGGATTTGCATGAACTGATGCTGAGTGAGATGAGCAGAATGAGAAAAACACTGTACATCCTAACAGCAACATGGGGGCAATGATCAACCTTGATGGACTGCTCATTCCATCAGTGGAACAATCAAGGACAATTTGGGGCTGTCTGCAATGGAGAATACCATCTGTATCCAGAGAAAGAACTGTGGAGTTTGAACAAAGACCAAGGAATATTAACTACAAATTAGTAAATACACTGGTATCTTATAAGCTGATCTTGTTATCTCTTATACTTTGTTTCTTCCTTAAGGATATGATTTCTCTCTCATCACATTCAATTTGGATCAATGCATGCCATGAAAATAGTATAAAGACTGGCAAATTGCCTTTTGTGGGGGGTGGGGGAAAGGAAGTAAGTCTAGGGGAAAAAATTGTAAAATTCAAAATAAATAAATTCTTTAAAAAAAGTACAATTGGAAACAAATGGACTCTAGTGTTATGTGATGTTTAAATAACTTTATATCTTGGTCAAGTCATTAGAACTCCATAAAATGGGGGAAGATATTGTCTAAGTTCTAAATTCTACAAGCTCTACTTCTTGGGGTGCTTTTCTGAAATAAAGTTTACCTTATCAGGTAATAGAAATAATATTAGTGATAACACTAACTTGTATTTATCTATTACTTTGTAATTTAAAAAACTCCAAACCACAACCCTATAAAGACAGGCAGTCAACCATATGGAACATACATAACACCTGTTGATTGATCACATAATCAAAATAGTACAGAAAAAAGGAAGATCTATTTTCTTAGAAAGCTTAGAGTAGCTTACATTTGTAGAAAAGAGTCAAATATACAACTAGAGACACTAAGTAATAGATAATTACTTAGATAATTTAGAGAATGTAAAAATTAGGAAGGGATCAGATCAGGTTTGTAGAAGTAAACCCTGAGACATGTCTTGAAAGAAACAATGACCACAAAGACAGCCAGGAGATAGAATAGCATTCTAGATTTTGACAACCATATGTAAAAACATTTGGAGACTGAAAAAACAAGATAGGTGGTGGACAGGAAGAAGAACAATCTTGGCCATGTTAGAGAAATATGAATTTGGATACAATCATGGAAAGAGGGTTAATTTAGAAAGGAGGTAGAAAACTAGACTGAGATATTCAAATATATTCTGAAAGGCAACAGAAAACTTATTTTACAATCAAACCAACTTTCAATTTTTTCCATTCTCACTTATTTTGGATAAACTGTTTTTAAATTTTTTTGATTAAAATTACTAAATGGAATGATAATATTCCTATGTGCAATCTTATCATTATTTTCACATGTGATCTATAGCACAGGCCTTTTAAGATGTAACATTTATATCTTAAGTTATGGGGTCTGTTTGAGCCAGAAAGACATCCCTGATCAAGAAAGAGTAATTAAGCTCTTTGCTACTAAGTAAAAATGGAAATTATAAATATTCTGATATAAAAGGTAGCATTTACCTGGGAGTGGGCATAGCAATGGAATGTCTGGGTTAAAGGATAAGGTATAGACAATAAAATCCCCTTCTTAAAATACTTTTCAAAACAGACCAATTTACAATTTCACAAATAGTGCATCAATGTTAGCTTCCAAAGATGACTTCCCATCTTTTGTCATTCTGTCACCTTTGATATAGTCTTCTTTGATGACAAATGAAAAATGAGAAGTCCTAAATATATCAAATTGTTCATAGCAGCAAGTTTCTGTGTTAGCAAAGAACTGGATGACCATTGACTGGGGAGATGAATTGTGGTGGTATGAATGAAAGGCAACATTATTGAGTTCTAAGGAAAAAATGAACATGAATACAGAGAAACATGGAAAGATTTGTGTAAACTTATACAAAATGCAGTGAGCATAACTGGGAAAATAATATATACAACAATGCAAATGAATAATATCAAACAATAGAATGTGAATGCTATGAAACAATACTACTGCTCAAACTTGACCCCAATAACAGATATGAGGCAAAAACCCTTTCCCCACTTCATTGAAAAATCAGGGTCAATAATTGTTTGAATAATGCATATAATAACTTTTCTGATGTACTGTTTGTTAGTCTATTAACTTTTTCTTTCTTTTCTTAGTCATTACACAGGATGGCTATCTGGAGGAAACTGGAAATGGGAAATGTGATGTAAAACCAAATATCAATTTTTTAAAAAATAAGACAGTAAATTAAACTGGTACTTTATACCACCTTGAGAGATTATATGATCTATCAAAAACCCTGGAGATGGGAATAGAATGAAGTAAACAAGAAAAGGGCAGGACAGCTATACAAATTTTTGAATCAATGTTTCAAAATGAGTCACAAATCTATTGACCATTATGTGGAGAGCAATAGGGGAATACTAAGGAAATAGAAGACCAAGAAACTTGCTTAAACAGTACACACAGAAACAAAACTTCATGGACTACATATAAATGTACAGATAACCAAGTTCAAAACTGCTGAGGAAGTATCAAATACAACAATGAACAGAGATAACTATCTGGCCATAATCAATCATAGAAGGCTTCTTGGAAAAAGTTTGGCTTTAATATTTTGTTGGAAGCATACTACAAATTTCCGACTGATAATTTGAGTAATTATTCAAAAGAATAATTTGATAACAATGCTCCCAAGTCCAATGTAAATAATGTGTATGTCAGCTTCCTTTTTGGATTATCTATGTAACATCCTCTGACCAATAACATGTTAAATAAGTTAGTTCAGTTATCTCACTGTAAAAGACGTTTACTGATTTCATGGCTTATTATTGTTTTTGTTTTTGAGAAGTTTTTTTGAAAATTTTGAAAATGAAAAAAAATCTATTGAAATGTGAACTGCTATTACCATTATTATTGTGATCTGGTATATATTTTCCTTTAAGTAGATAAATAGATGATGGCTATATATATATAATATATTTCATATATTTATATATATAATAAAGAGAAATGGAGGATGAATGATAGAGAGATATAAAGGATGGATGAAGTATAGATAGCTAGATAGTAGATATGTAGATTAGTGAATGGATAGATAGATAGATACATGTACATGTAAAAAAACACAGTTGGGGCAATTGTTCTACTGGCCCCACAAGAGGATAGAAGAACCTCCTACAATTATAGACAACAGGTAAATAATGAAAAAACGAGGTGTTGAGGAATAATCTCTACTGATGTAGTGTGGGCAACAAATGGAACTAAAGTTTAGCTAAGAACTTTGGATCAAGTTATCTTCTGCAGGAAGGTTAACTTTTTTCCATTTTAGAAAATTTTTTTCTTTATTAGACATGAAAACTAATTTATTTCTGCTGTTCTTGACTGCAAAGCTCTCAGAATTGATTCTATTTTAACATAACCTTTGGAAGAATTTCTTTTTTAATGATGAATATGGTGACAACCTGGATTACTAACTACTAGATAATCTGGGGAAAAATCAAATCCCAAACTTTATTTTTTAAATTAAAATTTAAAAATTAACATTTAATTTTTAAAATTATATTAAAATTAATCTTTAAATTTAAAAATTTAAAATTAATTTTTAAAACAAAATGAATTTTTAATTTTTAATGTTTAAAATTTAAAATTAAAGTTGGACCAAGTGGTAGGCTAACTTCTAAAAAATCTACTTAAATTGGATTCCCAAGACTGAATGATTTCAAAGTTTAAGACACTAACTCTAAATTTGCTGAGCTGACCAGTGCTCCAAAATAACAAGAGTCAGACCCAAACATCCTACACCATTGTTCCCCCCTTACTCCTAGAGTTCTGTCAAAGGAAAGCTCCATATATAGTGAGAAAAACTTGAACCTAAAGAACATACTGTGGAAAAAGTGAAGGGCCAGCAAGCAGAGAGCAGACAAAGGAGACAGACAGTGAGTTGTGCCAGTTTAACTGATGACTTTGATATCCAAGAATTCAGGTACAAATCAACCAGTGAGGTTAGGCGCAGATGAGCTCAGGTTTATCAGACAACTCACTCCTGGATGCTCAGTAGGTCCTTCTTTCAATGAATGCTTGGAGGATTGCTGGGACCACACAGAAGATTCTGAGAAGGAACGATCCCTCAGGAGGGGAGCTTCTGGTACTTGAGATTGCTCTGCTTCTTCATTTTCTTTCTTTAAGAGAGAACCAAAATCTATTCCAGATTTTTGGAACTCGGTGTAAGTACCTTTTTCCATCACTTGTCCCTAAAATTAAAACAACAAAAAAACAGATCTTAAAGGGAGTAAATCTATATCTATCTATTCCACCAAAAGACACTGACTAAAACAAAGTTTTGATCTTCTTCAGAGAAAAGGCTTTCACTTCTAGAACATCAATTCCAGGTAAATTTCCAGGATAGCAAATATTTTGGCTCTAGTACTATGACAAGCACTATGGGAGAAAGAAAGGAAGTGGGCAACACAGGTTTTAAAAAACATAATTCAAGGCAATTCAGCACATGAATATACCAGAATAACAAACTCAAAATACATGTTGATCAATTAAATGCAACAATGGTTTCTTACACAGCTCCAACAAGCATTAAGTGATATATAAAGAAATGAAAAAGTGTGACATGGTGGAAATATTATTTTAATTCAGAGGCAGGAAGACTTCAGTTCAAATGTAGGCTCAGACAATTTAAACTTGGGGTCTCAGTTTCCTTAGCTATAAAATGAAGGGGGTTGGAATTATTAACTTTTAAGGTTTTTTTTCCAGGTCTTAAAAGTACTATCCAATAATAGTGTAAAGAACTTGTAATCTATTTGGAGAGAGATGATATCAATGCTATAAGATTTTGGGAAAGAGAAAGTCCCATGTTCCTTGGAATTTCTGGAGAAGTATGGGCTCACAGAGAAAGGGTAGATAGGTGGAGGAGTAAGAAAAGGAGATTAATAGTGGGATACTCAAAGCAGAGAAGATGGTATCAAATGTCATTTGTGACTAAATTTAAGGATGTCTATTGTAGGTACTGAATTAAAAGATGAATATGGAAGATTACTAGCTAGTAAAATTGTAATAGTAACAAAAATATCGGGCTACATTTACAAAATGCTTTGTGCTTACAAAGGTCTTTATAACTATTATCTCATTAAATTTTTATAACAACTTCATGAAACCAGCCACATTTTTACTTATTCGACCCATTTTTACAGATGAGGATTAAGAATAATATCCTTCATCCAGGTTTCCCCTCATATTCTCCTAGACAACAAACCCACTAAGTTTCAAAAGATAACTCCCATTTCCAAGTCTAGTGCTTTTTTCCACTATTTTTAAACTTATAAGTTGCTCTACAACCTCCAGAGATTTTAAGTATCAACAGATACCCATGAGTGCCCATGTCCAGGGTTCTCTGTTTAAAGGAAAATAATGGAAAGAATGACAGATTCATCTTTGGGAAACATGGACCCAAATGCAGTTGGATGATTTTGGACAATGAGTTTATCTTATAAGGACTCAGTTTCCCCAAATATAAAATTACTTAAGTTAGACTACATGATCCCTAAGGTCCTATAACCTCTAAATATCTGCTGGTAAGCATCTGAAGTAGACAATAAACAATACCAATGTTTTAAATACAGATGCACTGGACTGAAAAAAAAATCAAGGAAAAAGTATGCAAAAATTTTTCCCAAGCACCTATTATACCTATAGATCCCATTCTTTTGCTGAAAGAACAAAATCCACTTCTAATTAAAGATAAGAAAGTCTATTCAAAAGATAACATAGAAAAGTCAAACATCATGGTGTGGACAATGTATTATTTCAAGGAGCATCTTTGTTGAGGAAAAAAATTGGAGTTAGTGACTGTAAAAGTACCATCAATTCAAAAAACAGCAAATTTGACCTTGGATTAGGTAAAAGTTCCAAATAAAATTTGGTTCAAAGATTCTTTAGGGAAATGGCTAGCTAATTCCTAATTATGAAAGCAAATATTATAAAATAAACTATAAGTAAAAAAGCTTGTTATTTGCTTTTAAATGAACTGACTTAGATCTTCTGGTCAAGATGGTGGAGAGAAGATAGGCACAGTGCAAAAGATCTCCTGATCATCCCTCATATATGATATGAAAAAAAGCTATTAACAGAAATCCGATCTATAAAACCCAGTTAAGAAAAGCCAGGATAAGAACATTCACCTCAGGATCTGTCTTCCAAGATCATGGGTGAGTCTGGGCACAGAGGGCAGACTGTACTGGGAGCATGGGACCAGGTGAGACTGGGAGCCTGGATTAGCCTGATTAGCTGCAAGGCAGGAGCCCAGGAGCCTGAGAACCAGACCGACTGGATCAGCAGCAGGGCTAGAGCCTGGTTGGCCACCGGGGCTCAGGCCAACTAGGGAGCAGAGATACTGGTTGTGGCACTAACCATCTGGCACTTTTAGGCAGGGCTGGAGGGAGAGTTCCGATGCAGGAGAGCTGCAGACATCCATCCCTGGGCTCCTCTGGTTGGGAGGAACTCAGAGTTCTTACCTACTTCTCATCCTCTTCCCAGAACAAACACAATCATAGCCCACTTTGCCCCAGGCTAAGGTCCAGCAGCAGAACCGGCTCTGCTGTGAATAGTGAATAATGACCTCACCCCAGGGTATAGCCCACCAAGATCAAAGACAAAAGTAGTCAACAACTTCAACCACTCACTCCAGGCCAAGGGAGGGGCCTCAATCAAGGTCACAGACACTCCAGAGAAAGCAACCAGCACCCACTACTGGCCAGCTTGGAGATATTACACACAGTGAGCAAAGCCTCTAGGGATCCCAACACCAAACCTCTATGAACCAGCCCCTCCCCCAACACAAGTTCTTAAGATAATGAAGAAAGGCCAGTGCAAAGGAGGGTCCATAGAAGAATTCTGTGAAGGAAAAGACACTCAGAGAGACCTAGAACCTCTGAGGAGAATATGACCTGCTCTCTAGCAAAGAAAGACTAACTTGAAGCAATAAGGAAGGAGTTTAAAAATCAATTGGAAAATTTGGAAGAGGAAAATTAACACCTTGCAACAAGAAAATAATTCTCGCAAAACCTCAATTGGTCAAAGGGAAAAGTCTTACAAAAACAGAATTTACCAATTGCAAAAGGAGTTGCAAAAGGTAACTGAAGAAAATTCTTCTATTAAAATGAATGGAGTCTGTGGAAACTAATGACTTCATGAGACAGAGTCTGTTAAACAAAACCAAAAAAAAAAAATAGAAAAAATAGAAGAAAATGTAAAATTCCTCATCAGCAAAACTACTGACCTCAAGAATAGATTGAGGAGAGGCAACCTGCGAATTATAGGTCTTCCTGAAAACACTGAAGAGAAAAAAAGTCTGAACTTAATATCACAGAATTTAGTGATGGAAAACTGCCCTGATAACATGGAACCAGAGGGCAAAATAGTTATTGAAAGAATAAATCACTCCCCCTCCAGAAAGGGATCCTAGAATGAAAACACCAAGGAATGCTGTGGCCAAATTCAAGAACAGATAAAAGAGAAAATCCTGCAAGCAGCCAGAAAGAAGTAATTTAAATACCAAGGGTCCACAGTAAGGATTACGCAGGACCTGGCTGCATCAACATTAAGGGATCGAAGGGCCTGGAGCAAGATATTCCGAAGAGTAAGGGAGCTTGGAATGCAGCCAAGAATCAACTATCCAGAAAAACTGAGCCTTCTCTTCCAGGGGAAAAGATGGCCATTTAATGAAATGGGAGACTTCCAACAATTCCTAATGAAAAGACCAGAGATAAATAGAAAAATTGTACATCAAACAGGAGGTTTAAGAGACACATGAAAAGGTTTTTAAAAAGGGGGGATAAAGAATAGATTTTGCTTAACATTTCCCCTACTTCAATTTCTTCCAGGTACTTTTATATTTCTTGTGACCATATATTATTTTCTTTGAGGCTCCACTTAGATTTCTTGTAGCATTCTTTTTCTTCTGGAGTTACCATTTGTTTTTTTTTCCCCTAAGCCATAGTAGTTCTTCACTATGGTCTGGCATTTTCACCTGTTTGCTAATATCCTCTGCCTTGATTTCTCTATTGGAGCTTTGGGCTTTGGTTATTCTTTATTCATCTCATTTGTTAGGGTGACAGGTCATACTTGGTCCTGGATATTGTGCCTAACACCAGGCTCAGGCTTCTGGGAATTTCTGTTTTAGTTCTGCTTCCTGGTGATTCAACATAGTTTTGGTCTTTGGTTCTTTCTTTGTCTCCTACATTCTCAAGTTAACTCCTTACTGGGAATCTGATAAGCTCTAATGACATACTGTATTGATAAGGTAGCCTCTTTTAAGATGCCAGCTACTTCTCTTTCCAGGTGACACCTGGACCCTTTCCCCTTGGCTTCTGCTCTGGGTTGTCAGGTCTATCCTAGTGATAGCCTCTATGAGTTTGGCTTACCACATCAATGGTTAACCTAAGTTCAACAATAGTGATGGAAAGGGTGGGAGCCAGACCGACCCCAGGATGTGTCAATCCTGAGGACATTAGATAAGAGTTTTGTCAACTTGCCTATGCTGAGAAGCAACCAAGGCCAATGCTTTACTGGTCAGGGAATCAAAATGATGGCAGAGAAAATGTTATAGGGTGGGCTAGTGTTATAAATGGCTTTTGTCCAGAGTGATTAACATAGTTTTTATTAAGATATCTTAATAGGAATGGCTAGGTAGCACAGTAGATAGAACACTGGTCCTAAATTCAGGAGTATCTGAATTGTCTCATACAATTAATAATTACCTAACTGTGTGGCCTTGAGCAAGTCATTTAACCCCATTGTTTTGCAAAAAAAAAACCCTAAAAAAAAGACAGAGATCTTAATAAAATGGCATATCTCTCTCAAGGGGGGGGAGAGGGTTCAAAAATTAGGAAATATTAATAAAATCAGTTTGCACTTAAGGAAGTGGTCTTAATTTTTTTTCTTTAGCAGAGATTTTACAGTGATGAAAAGAAGTGACTTTCTAGGTTGTAGATTTTAAATGCAATG
Source organism: Macrotis lagotis (assembly GCF_037893015.1). Classification (NCBI taxonomy): domain Eukaryota; kingdom Metazoa; phylum Chordata; class Mammalia; order Peramelemorphia; family Peramelidae; genus Macrotis; species Macrotis lagotis. The sequence continues at coordinate 159,690,329 of NC_133663.1, forward strand.
CAGCTGCTTTTTTGTTTTTAATACATACCTCCTGACTTCAGGTACTTCAGATTCCATGGGTGTGTCCCTCCCTCCACTGCAGAAAGTTTCAAAACAGTCATACCTTAGAAGATGATCTCTGTGAATATCTGTGGCCAATTGATCACCAGTGGCCAACCTCCTGGTGATGAACTTTCCAAAACTTAATGAAACTGATTCTCAGATATACATTACTGATTGGTCCTTTCCACCTAGGTAAGACCAATCTTATTGTCTGTTGGCCTAACTCTGAAGAAGACACTATCAGGTACATGAAGAGGACTTTAGGGGAAGTGTCTCTGTATACTTTACAGATTTTATTTTCTCAAAAATATTCATCAGTTCCAAAACAGAGCAGGAAGGTATGACACAAGTGGAACCTGCACCATACACTTTGAATTTCAGGAAGAAAAGACTAAGGAAAAAAACTTGCCCAGAAGACACTATCACCTTACTCTTATTCCTTGCTATAATACCCAACTTTGGTACACATGAATTTGTCATTTTTCTATCTATTTGAAAAGTTAAATAAAGAGCAAGAAAGAAGCAGATATAGGGGCTCTGATTGATAAGATCTGTTTTAAAGAATATTATTATCATAAGTTTAGAATTGCAATTACCCAAGTTATTATCATTGTTGTCTAACCCCTTACTTTACAAATGAGGAAAACTCAGGTCCTAAGAAGTCAGGGGACATACTCAAGGTCAAAGTCAATAAAATGGCAGAATTAAGATAAGATTCCAGGTCTCCTAACTACAAATCCACTATTCTTTCTATTATATGGCCCTGTTAGTATGAGATCTCTACCTAACTTGATCCCATTTGCCCAAAGTATGGTGGAAAGTTCCAAAGTGAATACAAATGAAGCAAAATTTCCCATTACAAAGGGAAAAATCACTATATTGAGACAAGAGATAGCTAATATACATATATATATATATATATATATATATATATATATATATATTACACCGAAGTCCTCCTTCAAGTTCACATAGTGACAGAGATGACAGTGCCAGAGAAACACGGGCTCTGAGAGGACCTCAAAAAGACTTGGGGAATACAGCCTGAAACAAAAAAAGAAAAACTATATTGTAAGAAATTCTTAGATAAATTTGGAGAGGCTCTGTACCAAGATGGTCACCAGGTGATGAATCCTTGCAGACATAGGAATTGCTAGGCAATATCTGAAGAACCAGTTGCATTTGATTTAGTCTGATGCTAAGGAAAATCATGGATCTTTTGAAATACTAAAGTAAACAACTCAGCTTTGAAGTAATCATAGCAGATTTTTAAAAGTCTTCTCCTTCTTAGAGGACTTCTAAGATAACCTCCTTATTTCACACACAAGGAAACTGAGGCAGAAAGACCCTGGTTACATACAGGATCATTCAGCTAGGACTTCATCCAAGTACTTCCTAGACCAGTACTATGACACCCAGAAAACCAACAATTTAATAAGATAAGAAAAATTTTTAATGACTTACATCTTTTAATATCAGAATCTGGGATGCTGCCTTGAGGTACTGCAACTGATGAGTCACCAAAATTGTGATCTTCTCATGCAAAGTTTGGCAAATACAGCTAGAAAAAGAAATAAGGGAACATGAAAACCAAGGAAGAGGAACATGACAAAGATACCCTTTTAATTTCAACACAAAATTTAGCAAAGTGCAACAAAGCATCTAAATGATGTAGGAAAGCACTGATATTAGAATCAGGAACCAGTTAAATGTGAAAGCCTTTTCTATATAATGGAATTTCTACAGAAAAGGGAATTTCAAAGTTCATGTATGATAGACAACTCAAATGCTCTTTCTTTGTGCTGTCTGTCTCTCATGTAAGAAATATGTTTCACTTTACCTCAACCTCTTAGAATACACTGTTTCCTCAGGGAATAATAATCAATAATTATTGAATAATGATCAATAATAATCCTTTACTGATATCCCATGCTGCTTGAGTTTTCCCCTTAAAATTTTTAATAATTACTTTGCATGTATTTCAAATATATCTACTTATATATGTGAGTATATATACACATAAATACATGTATTTATAAATACACATAAAATGTATGCCTAAATACATGTATTTAAAATACATATACATATAAATACATATGTATATGTATGTATGTGTGTGTGTGTGTGTGTGTGTGTGTGTGTGTGTGTTTACTTTCCTTTGAGAATAAGAACTATTTCATTTTTCACTTTGTATTCCCAGGTACCTCACATATAGTAAAATGTAATAAGTACTGAATGACTAGCTGTTGTCCAAAACAGAAATCACTATTTTTTCCCTTCAAACCCAGCCCTCTTCTCAACTTTCCTATTTCTGGCAAGAACACCAATATCATTCCAATCACCCATGTCCACAATCCTTGAGTCAACCTCAGCTCCTCACTGTACTCATCCTGCAAATCTAAGCAGTTGCCAAATCTTATTATTTCTAACTCAGAAAACATCTCTTGCATGTCTATTTTTTACGTTTCACACAACAGAAAATAACAAATATTTCTAATTATATGCTGTCATATGAAAAAATATAAACCTGTTCTAGTCAACTGAAAATGTCTTGTGAAAAAGATTTCAAATGGAGGCTATAGAATACTAGAAAAATCTTGATTTTGTTATTTATCGCCTGCACCAACATGAGGCTTGGTATATAGCAGCTCGTTAGGAATACTTATTGATTAATGTAGCAAGTATGATAAATAATAGATGGGTAACCTTGGTGTTACTTTATTATCCTCAAAATGATAAAAGAAGTTAAAGAAGAAGGAAAGAAGGGGGAGAGGGAAAGAGAAAGGGAAGGAAAAATCAAAGGAAAGATGTAAGAAAGAGATTTCTACTTTTTAAACTAAAATTTAATAGTTTTATGATTCAGCATAAATTGAATTGGTATCATATGCTCTAGACATTCTGGGAATGCATGAATTACCACTCATTGTCCAAACCTCCAAAAATATTGATAACTGATAAATTGTGAGCACTTCTTAGTAATATATAGTTAAAAACTTTCACAGCTTTAAGTGGACATGTGACAGAAGTAAATACAGTTAATGGCAAGTGAAAGCAAATTTGTTTCATTTTAAAACAAAACATTTCTGAACGACAACAAAACCACCATCTTTTATAATACATTGTTCAATCCAATTTTCTAACTCATTGAAACCATTCTCCAGTTGCTGTTGAGTGATTTTACAAATTACATTCGTGATCTCAGCCCTAAGTTCCTACAAAGAATGTGGTTTTGATTAGCAAACAAGGGCTGGAACATGTTTACTTTTTTTTTTATCAGGAATATATCTAAAGTTATTAGAGCTTAAAGTTGCTCAAGAACTTTATAAATACTTCATCTGTTCAGAGATATGTAGGAAAGGTTTTTCTGATGGGCATGATTATACTGAGCAATTAAAGTGCCTAAGATTATATAAAAGACTGATCCTACAGACTCAGTTAGGAGGTCAGGCAAGTTGAGTTTCTGATGGCAGTAATGAATTTGTTCTTAGTCAATCATACTGGAGAGTGAGGTCCCTTAGGTATAAAGCTTGCAAGATGGCTGAAGAACTAGGTCAATAACTACTTGGAGAGGATGAATAATTTCTCTATAAATGTCTTTATCATTTTATCACACTCAGCTACAGAAAATCATTGACAGTTTTCCATTTGCATTTGGGGTCCTCCACCAACTGGCTCCAACATATACACCTTTTATTATTACATTTTGATGTGACTTGTCCAGAGTCACAGTCAATATATAATAAGAGACAATAATAAGTTCTAAGATCAGTCCTCTATCCACTATATTTTACTATCTCCCTAGGGCTATAAATTTCAGAACCATTTGGGGAAGATCCTCAATCTGAGTTTATAGAGGACTTTTCTCATTGTGACATAAAGGTCAATCTAATCCAAGAAGGAGGACAGTGAACTGGCTTCAGATTCAGCTAGACCTGGGTTTCATTCCTACATCTGATATACACTGGTTGAGGGTCCTTGTACAAGTGATTTAACTTTCCAAGTGTCCTAAGCAATTCTCTAATATGTAAATTAAAATTCTTACATCAACATACATCATCTGTGCAGGTCTTATGCATAATACATCTATACATTATACATATAAATGATATAGGTCAACATAGGTATAGGTCTTTCTCATAATATATCTACACATATGCATACCACCAACATACCAAGTATATGGTTTTATGGGTTTTTTTAGGTTTTTGCAAGGCAAATGGGGTTAAGTGGCTTGCCCAAGGCCACACAGCTAGGTAATTATTAAGTGTCTGAGACCAGATTTGAACCCAGGTACTCCTGACTCCAGGGCTGGTGCTTTATCCACTGCACCACCTAGCTGCCCCCCAAGTATATGTTAAATACAAAACTTGAGCCCAACCTGACTCGTTATAGTTTTCTAAAATAGACTCTGTATATTTGTGTATATGCATACATAGTCATGTATGTGCTCAAATACATCTTTCTTTCTAGGAATACTCCCAGTCATTTTATTTTTATTTTTTAAAATTTTTTTGCAAGGCAACAAGGTTAAGTGACTTGCTCAAGATCACACAGCTAGGTAATTATTAAATAGCTGGGTCTGCATTTGAACTCAGGTCCTGCTGATTCCAGGGTTGGTGCTCTATCTACTCTGCCATCTAGCTGCCCTACCTTCAGTTATTTTAGAACCTTGACAGTTATGGCCTTCATCATTTGTTTCCTAGGACTTTCCCTATCTGATATAGCCTGCCCTTCTCCTTTATACTCTTCTGTCCTTCACAAAAGCTTTTGCTTGTTTACCAGATCTCGGCATCTCCCAGTGATGTCCCTTTGTTCGTTAGCACTTAGGGGCTGGCAATTTTGGCACTCACAATAAAACGGCTGGTATAATTTTCTTCATATACACACACATGCATTATTTTCACAATGAATTTCTAAGGTTTAATTAAAGTCACTGGTACACTGGAGACACAGATAATAATAAACTATGCTGGCTTTCAAGGAGCTTACATTTTACTGAGAGGCTACATAAATAAGTAAATACAAAATCATCCAAAATGGGAAAAAGATTAACAATTGTGATATCAGGAAAGGTTTCAAAGCAGAATTGACCCTTGATGTGCATCTTATTTCTTTTTTTTTTTTTTTGCAAGGCAATGGGGTTAAGTGTTTTGCCCAAGATCACACAGCTAGGTAATTATTAAGTATCTGAGGTCGGAATTGAACTCAGGTCCTCCTGACTCCAGAGCCAGCACTCTATCCATTGCATCACCTAGCTGTCCCCCTTGATCTACATCTTGAAGAAATATGACAAAACTGAGAAGAAAGGAGGAAACAATGGCCTCGGCAAATGCAAGGAGACAGAAAAAGATAATCCAGTTCAGAGAACAATTCAATTCAGATTAGATTGCAAAGCACCCAAAGGGAGTAAATCAAATCAAATGAGGCAAAACATTTAAAGCACTAGGAAAATCTTAAGGCACAAATAATTTCTCTCTATATATTAATAATTAGCATGGAATAAGTCTGGGAAAGTCAGTAGGAACCAGATTGTGGAAAACTTTAAATGCCAGGCTGATGAAATTGTATCATATTTTATAGTTAATATAATGGGCAACCCCTGAAGATTTTTGAGCAAGGGAGTAATATGATCAGACCTATCCTCCAAGAAGATAATTTTGGTAGTTAATTGAAGAATGTGGGCAGGAAAAGCATAGAAATGAGAGGAACAATTAATTGAAATGTTACCCTAGTAGACTAAGAAATAAATGATGAAAGCCAAGACCTTGGAGGAAGTCATCTGAATAAAGAAAAAGGGACAGGTGCAGAAGATATTGAGGTTGTTTTGGGGGAGGTTTTTGGTTGTTTAGACTAGATCTGTGATGTCATTCATTTGGAGAACTTCTAGAAAATATCTCTCTTTAGTTTTACAGCTTGACGCTTGCTCTCCAACTTATAGAGAGTTGTCTGGAGCACTGAATGATTAAGTGAATTCCTCAAGTTAAAAAGCCAATCTATGGCACCTAAATAAGGGCCTCCAGGGTCCTCATCGGCTATCATACAGCTTGACTTCTTGTAAAGAAATTTATGAAGGAAGAATGAAAAGACTTGGTGATGGAATATCTGAAGGAGAGAAAACTCAAAGATGAACCTTAGGCTACAAATCAGAATCACTTGAAAATATGGCAGAATTCTCAATGGAAGTTGAAAGTTAAGAGCAAGGATGTATTTAAGAAAGACAGATGGTGAATCTTGATTTGAATATATCAAGTTTAAAATGCCAATAGTTGATACAAATAGAGGTATCTAACAAATAGTTGTTAAGGCAGGGTTGGAATCACATGCACAAAAAATAGTAGGTGAGGATAAGAAAATGAGTGAGAGACTGTCACATGGAATAAAATATAGCAAGAGGATTAAAGAACCTTGCAAAATACCCACAATTAAGGGACCAAGAAGAGTTTAAGAAGACAGTAAAGAAGACAGTGCTAAGAAAAGTTAACAAGATAGGAGAGGCAGCATGGGCAATGTTTCTAAAACCCAGGGAAGATAAAAGTTTCCAGAACAAGGGGCAAGTTAATAATATTAATGGCTACAAAGATGGTGAACAGGACGGGAACTGAGAAACAGCCACAATTTTGGTGGTGGGAAGGCATTGGTACCCTCTGAAGTGGCTGTTTCTGAAGAGTAGAAACTGTAGAAAAGTCAGATCACAAGTAGATGAAGGGAGGCATTGATGAAGAAATGGCCAAAAAGTTTAATTTTCAAACTGTTTAGTGGTGAAAGGAAAGGAGAGAAATGGGAAAGCATTAAACTGGAAGAGAACTGATAGAATCATAACTTATTCTTACTCTATAAGTATAAATGGAAACAAATTCATCATTTTAGTAATTGATCCTCATTCCAGTTAAAAGTTTAAGTGGGACAAATTCATTATTTTAGTTCAGAAGTCCACTAATATTCCTTGGCTATTGCTTTCTATTTTTAATAATAATAATATTATCTTATTTTTACTAATTACATATAAAGGCAATTTTTTTAGGTTTTTGCAAGGCAAATGGGGTTAAGTGGCTTGCCCAAGGCCACAGAGTTAGGTAATTATTAAGTGACTGAGGCCAGATTTGAACTCAGGTACTTCTGACTCCAGGGCCAGTGCTCTATCCATTGCACCACCTAGCCACCTCTAAAGGCAATTTTTAAGATTCTTTTTTTTTTAATTTTGAGTTCCAAATTTTCTCCTTATTTGCCTCCCCTTTTTCCTTTCTGAGAGAGTAAGTAATCTGGGCTATAACTTGTGGGCTATCACAAGTGATTTATCTTATTTTAGACTGTGAATTGTAGGTCAGAATAACACCCAAGCTTTTAGTCTATTTTCCCCCTAAGTTATCTTTTCCAGTTTAAAATAAAGAGAAAAAATCATTATCCACCATCATATCATCATCTAAGAGTTCTCCTAAAACAAAGGAATGTGCTGTTATTTTGAAATCCAGACATGTCAAACAGAATGTTACTCAAATTTATTTTTGAAGATCACTGAAATCTAATACAAATTACTTTCCAAAGAAAAAACTTACTATTCAAATAAATGCCTTCCAACTTCTGCATCCACTGCACTGAGGGGATCATCCAGGAGATAGATATCTGCATCTTGATACACTGCTCTAAAAGAATCAAGAGACACCAGGGTCAACAATGTGAAATAAATATGATTGTCTTTTGCCTAATTCCTGGCAACAATCAAAGAGTAGGAAAATCTAGTCATAGAAATTGAGTATTTTTAAGATCTGGAAGCAAGTTCTTAGCTCATTCAGTTCAACCTTTCTTTTACAGATGAAGAAACTTAAGCCTAAGAGGGTTGAAGTGACTTGTCACTAATGGCAAAGACAGGACTACTATTACTCCAATCTTCTGGCTCTTGGTCTGCTCTTCTTTTCACTGCACTGGATCACCTAGTCCCTAGTCTAAGAAATGATGCCAGAACAATAGCTGAAGTAACCTCATAAGAAAGAAATGTGATGAAGTTGGGTCAAGAAAGTGGAGTCAGGAAGAAATGGGTTCAAATCCCATCTCTTAACTCACTCTCACTGCCTCTGCACCAAAAGCTTAAATCTGAGTATGTGGGCCTATCCCCATTAGTAGTAGTAGTATTTCCTTATTCATTCTTCATGCAATTAAACTGTAGCTTGGATTCAAATAAAATTGCTCAAATATTATTTACCTTGCTAGATTTATTCTAGCTTTCTGTCCTCCACTTAGTGTAGCACCGCGATCACCTATCACAGTCAAATCACCATCTTCTAAAAGCTGTAAATCCTATGAGAAAGAATAGAAAAGAATTATACATTTGGGGAAAGGGAAGGGATTAAGTATTTATATTCACTTCCAAAGTGATAGACAGTATGCTAAGCACTTTACAAATATCTCATTTGATCCTTGGGGAAAAAAAAATCTAAGGTAAATGGTATCATTATCTTTATTTACAGTTGAGCAAACTTGCCCAAGTATAGCAGTCCAGCCAGGATTTGAATGCCAATCCTGACTCTTTTACTCTGCATTTCTAATAGTTTGCCAAGAAAAGACAGAGACTCCAATGATTAATTACAAAATTTATCTGAAATAGAGACAAAAATGAAAACAAAGGGAAATTTATTACTTCTGGATCTACTATTTTCAAATGCCTAGCCATGAATGAACTGGCCTTCCCATCTAACTTATTATCACCTAGTCTTTTATATTGCTAGAGTGCTTTATTTGCTATTACTCACAAAAACCAGGAGGGGAGAATGGTATAGTCAATTCTGATTCACAGAAGAAAAAATAAGTTACAACTATGACTGTTCTATAATTTTCCAAGGCACTGAGAAAGGAAAAATGTCAGAGTTGGCAGAAATATAGTAAATGTGGGAGGTAACCTTGTACCTGTGGGGTCTCCAGAGGTGTTTTCAAATTCATGTGTTTATGTGGGGTAAGATTAAACATAGGAATATATTGAGGCTAGACTTTTGAATATGTATTACCTATAAATCTTTGAAAAGTGCTTAGGGATGAAATATTATACATAGATTAAATATAAGATAATGTAGGGTTTTCATCTCTCATAAGAACATAAGTAATTTCAACATGGGCTAATGTTACCCATGTCATATAAATCTCTCAACTCAAAAATTCAAATAATGCTAGCACATTCTTACATACTGGAATTCATCTATGTATTTGGATGCACTCAAAACTAGCTGTGTCCACTACTTTAACTTCTGAAGTGTGTTCAAAACTTCTGATGACAATAAAAAGAGGGTGTCCTTAGCCGATACTACTTAGTGAAAGATGTATCTAAAATCAAGTTTTTAATTATTATTTCTTAGTCCAAGTTTTTCACCAAATTTACAATAGTTTGCTAAAAATCAAAATATCAGGCAAACTCCAGGCTTTAAGATGTTTTTAAAAATTTATATTAAAATAGTATTAAAATCAATGTTATTTTAAACAATGAGAAGAAAAGGAAAGTATAGAGAAGTCACATAAGAATTCACAATGTCAATTTCTATTAATCCTACTCTTAATTTGCAAAATGTAGAAATGAAAAACAGAAAGTAAAATGTATGTTACATTTTGAGTGTATGTATTTGGTTGTTTGATGTTGACTGGCAAAGAGCACAAGAAGTTTGTTTTGAAAATAGATATCTATATTCTTTTCTGGTGGCAAAGAATTGGAAATTGAGGAATGGTTGAACAAATACTATTGTACTATAAAAAATGATGAGTGGGGGCACCTAGGTGGTACAGTGGATAAAGTACTGGTTCTGGAGTCAGGGCCAGTCAAATTTGTCCTCAGATACTTGATACTAGCTGTGTGACCTTGGGTAAGTCACTTAGCTCCATTGCCCCACAAAAACAAAAACAAAAAAAAAATGATAAGGAGGATGCTCTCAGGAAAAACAAATCTGGAAAGACTTATATGAGTGATGAAAAGTGAAATGTGAACAAAGTAACAGCAATAATGAAAGATAATCAACTGTTAATGATTATTCTCAGCATAATCCAAGACAACTCTGAAGGACTTATGATGAAAAGTACTATCCATCTCCAGGGGAAGACCAAATGATATCTGAGTATGGATTAAAGCATATTTTTTAACTTTATTTTTCTTGAGGTTTTTTTTGTTAGTCCATATTTTCTTTCACAATATGACCATTATGAAAATGTTTTGTATGATTACATATGTATATCCAATACTGAATTGCTTGCTTTCTGGAGAGGGAAAGAGAGAGTTCAGAATTCAAAGTTTTTAAAATGAATCTTAATAATTGTTTTTACATGTAACTGGGGAAAAATAAAGTACTAAATAAAATTTACAAAAAGAAAACCAATAGCTATATATATATATGCATATATATATAGCTATAGGCATATATATATATATATGTATATACATATATATATGTATATATATATATATATATAGCTATAGATACCTATATGTTCTAAAATCACTTTGTGATGGCAAAGAATTGGATTTTGTAGGAATGCCCATCAATTAGGAAATAGCCGAAAAAGTTGTGGTATATAATTGTGATGGAATAAGACTGGGTTATAAGGAATGACGAGCTCAGTGATCTTAGGAAAATATGGAAAGATCACAGGAAATAATGAAGAATAAGATAAGTAGACTCAAGAGAACACTGTATACAGTAATAGTAATAGTAATAATAATAATAATAATAATAATAATAATAATAATAATAGTGGTTTAAATTTTATTTATTTAAGGCAATGGAGTTAAGTGACTTCCCCAAGGTCACACAGCTAGGTAATTACTAAGTGTCTGAGGCTGCATTTGAACTCAGGTCCTCCTGACTCCAGCATCGATGCTCTATCCACTCCACCCCCAAGCTGCCCATATAGTAACATTGTTTTAAGAATTACTTCAAACAAATAATTTTTACTATAATAAATTATAATAAAGGATCTATGAAGATGCTATTTGCATGCAGAGAAAAACTGATAAATAGAAGTATGTATGGAATAATTTTATACATGCATATACACACATGTGTATACATATATAGATACATGTATGTAAGTATACACACAGATACACCTGTTTGTGTCTAATGGTAGCTATCTCTAGGACGGAGAGAGCAACAAAGTTAAAAAAGAAATTTACATCACAATTTTATTATATATTTAAAAGTAAAGTAAACTACACAATTGATTTGTAGCTTTACGTGCAATTATCTTTTTTTATTATACTTTGTTATGGAAATGTTTGTTTTATTCCATAGATTATAAATAAAATAAATTTTTTAAAAAAGAAAATAGCTATTTTTAGAACAAAATAATTAGTTTCCCTGCGACTATTATCTACTAAGCAGTATCATATTGCTAACTGATAATCCTTCAAGATAAATTAAGAAGGAGGTCAGCAGTATAGCAGACAATGGCATTAGAGTTAACTTCCTTGAAGACAGGGACTGGTTTTTCTCATTTATTTGCATCCCCAGTGCTTGGTAAACACTAGTTGACTTGACTTCTTTGATATTTCAAATGAAATATCACTGTGGGTATGTACTAAAATGGTAGAATATTACATACTGACCTTTCATTCAAAAATTAGTAAATAAAATAGTATTTAGTTCCCACACCCTAAAACAAATCAGGATATGGTCAAATTCTAAAGATGAAAATAAAATGAAAAGGTCTTGAAAATTAAAAAATGTTACATGCAGAATATTTCAAAAAAGGCAAGGGGGAATTTTCATTTTAAAGGACTGGTAACAAAGAGAATCCACAAGTTTCGATAATACTTGAAAGGTTAAAATTTCAAATATCTCTTGAGTTTTAAAGTCTCAAACAAATGAATTAAAAATCATCACTTTCAACATATAACAAGAACATTTTCTGAAGAGAGTACAGGCTGAAGCCTCAGTAAGAAAATACATAAGGATAATGGAATATTGAACCCCAGAATTGGTTAATGCAGGTCTACCTAAAGAGTCCACAAATGCATCCTGTCCCAGTACCCAAGTCACAAGAAGGAGCATATTCAAGAAAATGATGATGACCTATGGTGGGTGGTCATATATGTTATACAGGCAACTAAATGGTCTAATGGACAACTCCAGTCTCAGGTATTTACTAGCTTTAGGAACCTGGGCAAGAAACTTAATCTGCCTGCTTCAGTTTCTTATTTGTAAACTGATGATAATAATAATAATATATAGCCCCCAGGGTTATTACAAAGATTAAATGAGATGTTTGCAAAGAGTCTTGCAAACAAAGTATTTTATAAAAGCTATTTAAAAATATTTGAGATATTATTATTCAAATAAATATTATTTCACAGTACAGAAATTACTACTTTTAAAAACTAAAGTCCTTTCAGAAGGACTTTAAAAATAAGTAAAATGTGTCAATCCCCAACTGTTCCCTTTCCTATTCATTTCTTCTCCTTTTCAACCACTCCAATCCATAAAATGTTCTAATGACCTCAAGTAGTACATCATAAGACTTGATATCCTCTCAGGTTCATCATTTAAAAAAAGGGATAATAATAATGCCTACCTAATATGTTTGCTGCAAGAATCAAATGAGAAAACAAATGTAAAAGTCCATTATAAATCTTGAAACATTGTACAAAAAGGTAGTAATTGTCATTATTATCCAAAAAATTTTCTACAATTTAATGGCCCCAGCTTCATCTATTTCATAATTTTAGTGGGGGTGCACATAGTTGTATTCCTCTTCTGTAAAAAGATATATCATTGATTTTTAAAAATTCATTCTTTATTATGTTATTCTATTCTATTCATGCTCAATGTTCTATATTTATTATTTCCTCTTTCTATGAAATCTACTAATTATTTAACCAGAAGAAAGATTCAAGATAAACATTATATTGAAAGTAGAACAAAGTCAAAGAGAATTTAATAGAAACTACTTTAAATAGCCTCTCTTCACCTTCTTAGTGTTATAAATTGCTACTCAACAGATATTCTCTATAATACTCAAAAGTCACCAGGCAAACAAAATAACTGTTTCTTCACAAAGCTAGCTTAACATCTTCTATACTATACCTTTGAAATTCAGGCCCAATCCTTTCCATAAAGAGCATAAAAGCACAGTAGGATGTCCAGACTGCATTGTCCAAACCCAAAGGAAAGAGCCCTTTAGCACTATTATTCACTGAATTTTAAATCCTTAAGAACACAATATGTAAAATTTTTAATCCAAAGAAATGGATCACATTAAGCTATCTTATACTTTTGCAATGTTATTTGCATAATATATTGTCATCAATTTTGTTAAATCACTAATTTTATCAAAATTTTATTGCAACATTAAACATTCAACCTGGCCTTTTGATATTAAACTTAATCTAACCTCTAGAAACACAAAACCTCCCTCTAGCGAACTTAGGCAGTATTACAGAATTTTTTAAAAGGTGAATTTTCATAATTTATCTGCCTATTAACCCAAATGCAGATATTCAATATTTGTGATTTTTTAAAACTGTCCTTTCAGAGATCAACTGTGAATTACTTAACTATTCTCAGCAATACATTGGTGCAAGACAATTCTGAAGGATTTATGAAGAAAAATGCTATTCATCCCCAGAGAAAGAAGTACAGAAGACTAGGTACAGATCAAAGCATACTTCGTTTGACTTTATTTTTCTTAATTTTTTTCAGGGGGAGGGTTTGTATTTTCTTTCATAATACGGATAATATGGAAATATATTTTATATGACTGCACATGTATAATTTATATCAAACTGGTTGTCTTCTCAAGGAAGGGAGAGAAGAGGAAAGATGAAGAATTTGGAACTCAAAATTAAAAAAAAGAATGCTGAAAATTGTTTTTACATATAATTGGAAAAATATTTAGAATTTTTTAAAAAGGTTTTTTTTCAACCTCATAAATTTAAATGAACAAAAAAGAGTCATTCAAAAAAGAAAAATGGATGTCCTTATTTGGAGAGGTAGGAGACTATGGGTTTGGAATATTACATATATTTTCAATTTTGCTTAAGTGCTTCCTCCCCCATCTTCCTTTTTAATCTTTTGTACTAGGAATGGTTCTTTGGCTAGGAGAGTTGAGAGTGAAGAAGGAATTTTAAAATTAATTTTTTTGTTGTTCTTTCACTTTCAAGATAGAACAACAAAAGATAATAAAACTATTATTTATTAAAATGAGTAATCAGCTTACCTCCTTTAGGGCACACGCCTTTATTACTTTGTCATATTTTTCCTTTTCATAGACTTTCCCAAATAAGATATTACTTCGAACTGTCCCTGAAAATACCCAGGGTTGCTGAGAAACATAAGCAATTCTTCCTCTTACGTTGACCAATCCCTTATGTCTCGGCAGTTCACCAAGTACAGCACTTAAAAGAGAAGACTGAAAAAATAAATTAACCAAGTCATATAACATAAAAGAAGAATGTTTGTATGTAAATTTATTAGAATCACTAGCTGAACTTCTCTATTTACACTACTTTTCCAGTCTGAGCATGGGATTAATGTTTCAATGGTTTACTTTCTTTTAATAGTGAAAAAATGGTCAAATGAACAATTTGAAAAATGGCAACCGGGGACATATCTTGATCATCAAAATAACACACTGCCTATTTAAACCCAACAATAAAATGAACTGCAATTAAAAATACAATTATTAACTTTACCTAAAACTGCTTTGGTTATTAAAAAACTGATTTTTTTCCCTGAAAATAATGCTAATGCATGGATATTTTTGGCTAAAATCTTAGGTATATCCGGCGAACTTCACATATTAATCTTAATTCAGATATATCAATATAAGAGTCTTTCACTTAATGTGATAGATGTGTTTCATCACAATTGTAACCAAATCAAACAATATTCTTAATATCCAGATCTATGAATTCTATAGCTTAACCATATGACATTTTGTAAAGCAATGAAATTTTGTAAACAACAAAACTTGTGGATATGGACTCATATAATAATCTCTCCCTAATCTATGTTCTCTAAATTTAGATTTCCATTTTTATGGTTTTAAAAAATATGAGCAAATCTACACAGAAACATATTGCCCTCGATTTTCTTACTTTTAAGATAAGGATGGACTAGATAATCCTTTGACTGATTATATAATTTTAGGGGTAGCCTTGATACTATCTATATATTCTTGCATATTGGCTATACCCAATTTATAATCTAAGAGTTTATAAGTCAGTTATGATTGAGTTGTCCCAAAGAAACACTTTTGCACAGTGATTTGTCAGGTCATCTTATTGATCCTTCTATATTATAAAGAATCAAGCCACCAACAGTTATATTTGTATATAGTTTCAGTGTATCATGTTATTTTAGAAGAAGAAATAAAGAGTTGGGGAGTCCCATCACCCATACCCTACTGACATACTAGAATGGGATTTGGGATTCACTGATGGTGGGCACATAGACAAGAATAAGGGTTCCAAGAGGGTGGAGGTTGTGGGAGTTTGAAGTAGGAAAAGGGAAACACATAGAAAGGAGTAGACAAGGTCCATGAATGGTGCAGGAATTTGGGACAGAGTTAAAAGACTTAGGAGGCAACCTCCTAGGAATATTCATATGGCCTTGTTTCCCAATTAACACTTTCTTCTCCCAAACAGACCTTAGGTTCCCACATAAATCCTGCTGTTTTCTTTTCCATTGTTATCACCAGTTGCTTCCCATCAGTGTTTTCCATAACTTCTTGCCTACTATTTATGATCTTTGTAGACTCATGGGTGGGGTAGAAAGGTGAGCTTCAGGGATCAAGAGCTTTGAATAGCTCTGCTCCTCAACTTTCTCTTTTCTACCTATAATGCAATTCCAACTTTCCTTGGGATGTCTGATGGGAACCATTCTCCAGTCACTCTGAACTTATATTGCCACTGAACCCAGATGGCTCCAAAGGGAAGAGTGAATCTGGTGCCTCTGAACAGCCCTCCCTCACTCAAATCCAATTCACCTGCAAGTCATGGGTCCTCTTTGAGAATGAAGGACAAACAACAAGAATATCTGATTCAACTAATGAATAACCATGATTCCAGAGGTTTATGATGGAACAACCTACCTAAAACATTTTTTTTGGTCATGGCAATTAGTGGATAACTAGATATAGAAAGCTAGATATAGATATAGAAAGAAAAAAACAAAGCTAGATAGGCAGATACAGATAAAAATCAACTGATATATATATATATATATATATATATATATATATATATATATATATATATATATATATATATATATAATATTAAACACAGTTTGTTGTTCCCAATGAGCATTGTGGTCATTTCTGACTATGTAACCCTATTTGAGGTTTTCTTGTTAAAGATACTAAAATGATTTACCATTTCTTTCTCTGGCTCATTTTATAGATGGGGACCTGAGACAAGCAGGGTAAAATGACTTGTCCATAGTCATATAACTACTAAGAATTTGAGGCCACATTTGAATTCAGGTGCCCCTGACTCCAGAGCCAGCACTCTATTCACTGTGCCACCTAGCTGCCCCTAAATACATTTTAAATATACATATATACAATGAATAATTTATATACAAAAATGTGTTTGCATGTGACATATATGTCTACTGCATATATATACACATGTATATCTTATGTAATCAGACTCGTATTTTACATTGAGGGAATATGGAAGGGAGAGACAGATAAAAGTAAAACTTAATTTTAAAAAAGTTAAGTCTCTCTGTTTCAAATCTAACTGGGAGAAGGAGAAAGAAACATGGGTGCTAAGGAGAAAGTTGAGTGAGTGGTTCCATGTAGCAGAGAGGGAAAACACAAGTGATGGGAGCAGGGAAGAGAGTTTCAGGGATCGCTGAGGATAAAGGATATCATTATCTCAAGGTTTATATGTACAAATTCTAAGTAAACTTTTTTCAAGTAAATTGCAACTTACATGGTTAAACCTGTACTTTATATAAGGAAATTATAGCAGTAAGAGTTACTCTTCCAAAAGAAATTCCCTGAACACTTTTTGTGATAACAAGAACCTAGAAACAAAGTAAATGCTCATCTATTGGGAAATGCCTAACCAAATTAAAGTAAATGAATGTGGAGAAATATTATTGTGCTTTGAGACATGATGAACAGTTATGAAAACAGAGAAACTTTGAAAAGATTTGTGCTAACTTACATAAAGTCAGCAGAGGTGAGAAAGCAATATACTCAATGACTGCAACAATAGATATATCATAAAACAATCAAAACCACAAAAATAAAAAATAAATATTACAAATTATAAAGAATTAGCTTGTCCCCCAAAATATGAAAATATACTTCCCATTCCCATTCCTTTACAAAAATATAAGTCTATAAATGTGGAAAATTCCATAAAATGCCCCTTTTTCAACTTATGTAACGATTTTGCTGGATGGAATGGGGGGAAGTTCCTTCCTCATTAAAAAAAATAATTATAAAAAGTTGTTGTTGAAGAGGGAAAGGGGAAGAATACAGGACAATTAAAGACTATGAAAACAAAATATACATTAAAAAACTTAAAAAATAAGCTACCTATAATCTCTGGATTTATTCAGCAGAATTTGTAGAATCAAAGAACTTGATGGTTAGGAGAGACCTTGGGGGGGTCTTTTAGTCCAACTATTACATGAAGAAATGTTCACTATAATATATACCTTCAAGACTGGGACTCTACCACCTAGTAAGTTAACTCCACTTTTTTGACAGCTCTAGTTGTAAAGAAACTTTCCCCAATATTAAGATTGAAGTGGGCTCTTTGCAATTTTGGAGTTGGAAGGCTCTTCAAAAACTATTTAATCTAATCTCTCCCATATCATCCTCAATCTCTCCCCCCCCCCACCATGATGATCTCCATGGAAGAAGGACTCATCAACTGAAGACATAGCATTTCTGGACATCGTAATTCTTCCATAAACTAAGCTGACATCTACCTTCCTCCAGAAGTTCAAAAAGCAAAGAGGAATCCTTCCTTGTGAAGCACTTAAAAAATTCAATTTTGGGCTGAGAATTTCATAATTGATTCATTGAATCTATGGGTCAGTTAGCTTTTGGCTCAAGATAGTACAGTGGATAGAGCACCAGCCCTGGAGTCAGAAGGATCTGAGTTCTAATCTGACCTCAGATGCTTGATACACACTAGCTGTAGGACCTAGAACAGGTCAGTCATTTAACCCCATTGTCCTCCATCAAAAAAAAAAAAAGAAAGAAAGAAAAGAAACAATAGCAAAGTAATACCGAAAACAAGATCAAAACTTACTTTGCCAGATCCCACAGGTCCAACCACAGCCAACAATTCCCTTGGTCGGACAGTAAATGAAAGATTTTGAAGAGTTGGGATTTCCAATGTCTATAAATGAAAGTTGACAAAAATATATTCAAATCAATAATCAATCTATTTAACAAACTTGCAGATAAATAGGCACAAATTTTAAGAATTTTACATTTAAAAGGTAAGCCACATATCAAATAGATATCAATAGATGTTGTATCGTTAAGTCAAAAAAACCAAATTTTCATAAATTAAATTCATTTATAGAATATTTCAATGTGAGTTAAGTTAAATGTCTTAAGCATAGGGCAACTAAGGTGACACAGTGGACAGAGCACTGATTCTGGCGTCAGGAGTACCTGAGTTCAAATCCAGCCTCAGACATTTAATAATTACCTAGCTGTGTGGCCTTGGGCAAGCCATTTAAAAAAAGGCTTAAGCATTGATGTATTAATATTTGTTCTAAACAAGTTCTCTTCTTTTACTAATTTTCTACATGCAACTGGGTTCCCTCAAAATACAAAAATTTCTGAACAAATCAATCTTGAAATGTCGATATCACAGGGCTATTGCCAGTAAAGCTCTCTGTAAAAGTTCCAAAATGGTGCAACTCAATCCCTCTAAAAAATATTAATAATAACCAGAGTTGTTGCATCAATTCCAATTTTTTCAGTCTTCTATCTCAACTATTTCCACTAGATGGCAGCATCAGAACATTTTTAAACTGCCAATCAATTATCAATTTTAAATCAATAGATTGGTTTAAGTTTAATTTGTGAGATAACTACTCTCTACAATGTTAAACACTTGCCAATTATGCTGATAATAAATAAACACCTATAACTGGGCTTCAGTTATTAAAATAGAAAATCATAATTAGGAATGAAAGAAATGTGATAAAGCAACCTAAATACAATTGAAGCATTGGATCTTGGGTATGAGGACCTAAGTTTAAATCCCACCTCTGATCATCTACTACTTTCTGACCTCTGGACTTCAATCATCATATCAATAAAATGAGGGGCCTGGATTAGATATCCTTTCAATTAAGTATTATGTTCCTGGACCCCAAATTTCACCTAGTGTATCAGTTAATCGGTAGTCTATATCTGTCCTTGCCAAACAACCACCTATAAATAGTCCTTATGCAATACTGCAAAATGTCTAGAAGTGACATAATACAATCAGCAGCTGATTTCGTGATGTCATTTGGAAAAAACGTTTCTCAAAAAAATGGGAACATATCTGGGGTTCCTAGACCATTAGTTCTAACTATGTGTTCTTTTCTAAAATGAATTCGTGAATGGGATCACATGTTAAGCCAACAAAACAGAGAGTAAAGAAAAATCCGATAATCTGTTAATGAAGTTCTTAAGAAAAGTTTAAGCTAAAACAATAAACAGTATTGTTAACAGTACAAAGAAAATCATGGGCCTATTGTGATATGAATAACTCTAGCTTAGTGTTTTATATAGCTCAGAAATTCTAAACCTGGACCCTCTGGATTTCTTGAAAATTGTTTTTACAACAATTTCAATATAGTGGGTTTCTTTTTGAATTTTATGCAATTAAAAATAGCCATTTAAAAACATTATTCCAAAAAAATAGTCAAGGGATTCCTAGATAAAAAAAAAAAAATTCTGAAAAAATGGTCAAAGGGGACCTAGATAAAGTTAAGAACCCTTAATCTAACAGAATTGCATTCACCCAGAGCATCCTTTTAGACTACTTCACATACATTTAATAATGTGAAACTAAAATTCCAGATCATGATCCCTTGAGAATTTCAGAACTAGTATGTGTGAAAAACAGGATAATCCTGATCTGCTAATAATAACAATACTCAATAATATTGATCATTGTAATTTTAATATATATCTAAATATTGCTACTC
This sequence comes from Macrotis lagotis, assembly GCF_037893015.1. Classification (NCBI taxonomy): domain Eukaryota; kingdom Metazoa; phylum Chordata; class Mammalia; order Peramelemorphia; family Peramelidae; genus Macrotis; species Macrotis lagotis. The sequence continues at coordinate 159,710,527 of NC_133663.1, forward strand.
TTAATGGAATGTAACCAATTGAGGGCAGGGATTGTCTTTTGTTGTGTTATTTCCCCACCACTAAAGAATAAATGCTACATGCTTGGTAATATTGTCTTTATTTAATAATACTTGCATAATTGCTTGAATTGGTATATATACAAATACTATTCAATCTTAAATTTAAACTAGGAATCCTGAAAGCAAGCAATATCTCAAAATATCAGACTTACTGGGTGATTCTGAATGGCATAGGTCCTGAGTCAGTAGTCCCAGAGTCTCAAAACCCTGATTATCTATGAGACTTTGAATAAATCACTTAAACACACCTTTTTCCCCTTATATATAATGGACTAGATAATTTCTCAGCTACTTTCCAGCTCTAAATTTTAAAATACAAAAACTTCTAACAATCCATTCAGTTGGCATCATCTACATGAGTTCTAGAACTCAAGTTAAGTTTTTCAATAAGTTTTTCTCCTATTTGTAGTTAAGGAAGCATGATTTTGCTAAGTGCTCTTTAAAATGACTTTTCACTCACCAAAACATTCAGCTGGATGGGTGGGGGGAGAGAGAAGAGACAGAAGGTTGAAAATTTCTAAGCAAACAATCTCACACTCTTAAAACTTAAGTCTATGGGAAAATGATCAAAATCCAATATGAAATTAATCCCCATTCTAGTGCCAAGAAGTATTATTTCTGCTTTGTGATGACCATTACCTTATCCCAATAACTGGTAAAGTCTTGAACATTAACGAGCGCTTTTTCATCCTTCTGTGGTTGTATGCTGGACTGGGATATTTCATCAAGTATTAAGAATTCCTAGAGAGAGAGAAAAATAAGAGAAATGACTCCAAAATGTAAAAATAAGGAAAACTATAATTTTTGGATATTGCAACAATAAAAGACAGTTCCTGCCCTCAGTTGGATTACATTCCATTAAGTGTAAAAACATGCATGCTCACTTCGGCAGCACATATACTAAAATTGGAATAATACAGAGAAGAGTAACAACATGCACACACAGATATATAAAAATGACAATTCCAAAAACTTATGCAAAAATGAAGTATATAATTCATTAATGATGACAAACAACATTGTTATTATTATTAACAAGTACCTTTACATTTCTGCTGTTCTAGAGAGAGCATATACAGAAGAATTTTTTAAATATCATTTTGATTTTAAACTATATTAAGATGACATACATTGTCTAAGTGTTCTACACAATTTCCAGAAAGTATAAATTTTTATAAAAGTAATTTATTAGGAATTGTTCAATTGAAAAGCTGTATATTCAATAAATTATCAGTCAAGATTCTGACATCTTTATTTCATGAAATTTGTTAATTTTGTGAAGAAATTTTTTTTCTGTGATTTATTCTAGAAACACCCTTCTTATGGAGTAACATGTTGATTTATATAATGGTGATGATAAAAAGTCATGAAGAGATTAAAGTCTATATCTTATGCTCTACTTAAGAGAGTAGAAACTTAAGTGTATGTTATTCATCTGGGAAAGATTTCCATAAAAATGGTGAAAATAAGTCCAGTTGTGATACCTAATTTTTGAAAAATCACCCCATTTCACAATAATCATATATCAATGAGGTGCCATGTTTTAAAAATATATAGCAAATTCAGGAGCAGCTAGGTGGTGCAGTAGATAGAGCACCAGCCCTGGAGTCAAGAGGACCTGAGTTCAAATCCAAACTCAGACACTTAATAATTGGCTAGCTGTGTGAACTTGGGCAAGTCCCTTAACCCCATTGTCCCTTAAATAAATTTTGAAAATAAATACAAATATATAGCAAATTCAGCAAAGTTAATATTAACTGTTCACTAAACCTTGATTCTTTGTATGCTGATACGAGCTTCTGACATTTTCTCTATGGCAGCTGGAAAGAACAGTGTAACAGTCAACCTCACTGCGCCATACAATGTCACAGCAACAAATACCCGGCTGGCAGATATGGTATTTCCAAGGAGTGCATAGGTGGTAAAAGTCACAAATACAATTATTTTGCTTGCAACAAAAAAGGATGCCAAATTCATCCCTCTGAGGTAGGAACTTTTAAGAATCTTGGAAATTTCCTTCCTGAAAGAGACAGTAAAAGATACCTCATAAATATAATACTTATATCCATCTTCAAATACAAAGATACCTTGTCTTTTTAAATAAAGCACTTAGGTAGACTGAACATAAAACAGATTAAACAAATAGTTCCTTATGTGTAGAAGATTCCAAGCTAAAACAGCTAGAGGGAATAGTGTACAAACATTCAGCCCATGCATAAAATCCAGTAAGTTTTCACTTAATGTGTAAGGAAATTTCATGAGATGATGGATAAATTAGAAGGAGAAATTTAATTGTTTTCAACTTTACTTCCAAAATTAAAATTTCACACGAAAACTGATCAAATAAGAAACTAACCAATTAATATGCTTAAATTGAAATTAGGTGAATTAAAACTTGCTAACAACTGATTTACACTATGATTTATCATTAAAAACAATGAGTTGCCCACCATGGGAAATATTCAAGGAGAAGCTACATAACCATCTCTTGGGAAGTTTAATGAAGGAAAACACTGAATGAGGAGGGAAATTGTATTGTAAGGCATCTAAAGATCTCTTACATCTCCAAGATTACTCAAGGAAAGTGGAAGTCATAATTTGTTTCTTTTCTTTCCTTTTTTGTTTTTTAAATCAACTTGGATCATAAGATTTAGGACTAGAAAGGTAAATAAGAGGATCATAGATTTAGAGGTGTTAAAGTCTTTAGAAGGCTATCTGGTTCAATTTTCTCATCTTATAGTTTAAGAAACTGAAGGAAAAAGAAATTAAATGACTTCTCTAAGGTCAAACAGATGGCAGAGCCATCCTATTCAATCTATTACAATCTATTACAATCTATAGGTGCCTCCTATTCAATCTATTACAACTCTTTTTTTTTAAAGTTAACTAAAAAAGTAAAAAAAATCAAGTAGGTTAAAAAAAGGAAACACTAAGGGATTAAATAAGTGATTTTCAAATATTATATTAAAATATTGAAATATCTGGAAATGACACAACTAGAACTAATGAGTGACAAAAAGTTTCACTCAACAAAATTAAAAACTCTAATTATCAGAATCATTATAAAAATGGAATAACATGGCATGGCTTAAAACAGAACTAATTTTTTAATGTGTCATAAACTCGTATGTCAATCTGATGAAACCTACAGACCCTTCTGGAAATAAATGCATAAATATAAAATACTTAAGATTACAAAGAAATCCAATCATGTTCAGCAATAAAAGTTATTATATTATAATATAATAATAAATATAAGGAAGTCAAACATGTTCAGAATTAAAGTTATTATGTGATTATAATATAATATAATATTCAGTCTAGTTATGAGATAGATTAAGAAACTGGATTATATAATTTGATGTCCTTTCAACTCTAGTTCTCTACAATTCACTACTTCATTTCACTGACATTATTTAGTATAACAAAGACAATATAGTGTATCCTGACAGTTATTCTATTCTGTGTCTACCATCAGCATTTCTATATTTCCTGCCTTAACCACAGACTGGTCATATTTCTTATTTTAAGTTTTAAAGATATTTAACTGCAAAATTAGTCTTTTTTGGATGATGCAAAGAGACAAGTTCATCCTTTAATTTGGAATCATAAAATATGCAACTGCTTTTATTGTCAGTTTGAGAGTAAGAGGGTGACAGGAAGATTAGTTGAGGAATATAAGAGAACTATTTTACCCACTTATGCAAACCTCCTAAAATCAGGTATAGTAAGATGAGTAATTAAAAGGGCATTGAAATATGAAAATGCAATCAATTAATAGGATGCAACATACACAGCATATACAACTTACCTTCTGAGATGTGTAATGAGCTCTGCAAATGGTTTTTCCCAAGCATACATTTTTATTATTCTTATACCCATTATAACTTCATTCATGGTTCTAATTCTGACATCTGTGAAAGCAGCAGTCTGTTTCCTAATATACAGAAAGATAAATTACTCTCCATAATATAGATACCAATACCTAACTTGCAATACTGCCACCAAATCCAGGACAAGATCAATCCCCTCATCTCCTAACAAAAATGCCAAAGACATCAATGACTGACACCTATTGATGGCATCACAAGCAAATGACCAGATCCAGAAAGAATTCATTAGCAGTTTAGAGGAAGATCTAAATCACCACACAGATTGGTCCTTGGGCTTCTGTAAATGACAAAGCTAGGAAAAATAGCTAACACATTGGATGAGAGAACTAAAAATCTAAAATGGCCTTGCTAAACTTAGACAAATGACTGACTCTAATAAGGTACCCTTATTTTAAGATAAATAGGGATAAATGCAAAGTTCCATATTGAGTTTTATCAAATAAAAAAGATAGGGGAGGCATGACAGACAATAAAAGCTCATGGGGAAATATATTTAGGTTTTTCTTTCAATTAAATTCAATATGTACAAGATAGAACCCCCCCCAAAGTTGTTGTGTTATTAAAATGAATAAAAATTGTCAAAAATATTCTACAGGTCAAATGATATCAGGAATGCCCATTTTAGTTTGGTTGGAAAGGCCACTTAAAAGCTGATATATAATCAAAAGAATCATTATCACTTTCATAATCACCCAGAGGAGAACTGAAAATAAGCAGAAGATATAATCCTTATCCTTAAGAAGTTAACAATTTTATGAGGGTGATAGAACAAAAACAGGGAAAACATTTAACAATGTAAATCACAGAAACATGGCTAACCATATAAACCAATTAGAACAACTCAGTTTCCACTATTCTAATGTATGCATTATTATTTCTATATAAAATCACATTTTTATAAATTGTATAAAACATATTCCCTTTGATATTTAAGATGGTGATCTTGGAACATCTAAGTGTGAAAACAGTTTTTAAAATTCACACCCAATAGTCTTTTCCACACTGTAGACACCCAAAGAATGTCCTTTGGAAGGGGCAACTAGGAGGTGCAGAGGACAGAGCACTGACCAGAGTCAGGAGGCCTTAGACAAGTCACTTAACTTCATTGCTTCATAAAAACAAAAACAAAAAGAGAATGAGAATGACCTCTAGTTTATAGGTGATTATAATTAATTTAGTTAGGGGTAGTTTATAACAAATGCAAAGAATAAATAACAAAGGGACTTTTTAAAAAAAATCTAACAATCTAGAAATACAAAATACACATAGATAACCTATGTAAGTAAAGATGATCTTACCTTAAGGAAGAAAATAATTTTCCAAAACAGCTTTGTAAAGGCAGAAGGATCAGCAGGACTGCCATCCCTGCAAGGCAAGACACTCCTATTTCTAGCCAGAGAAGGGCAGTTACTGCTACAGCCTGAATTGGACCAGCCCACAAAAAGTGCAAGAATATTGTCACCTTCACAAAGAAACAAACAAAAAAAAGCTGTCAGGATTGAGTAAAGTAAAAAGAACTAGGAATCCTAAAGTGGAAAGAGATTCTACTAATGAAAAGAACTAACTAAACAAAGCCCATCACAAAGTACTTCAACCAAGCAAATGGCAAATGACGCTCCAGATTTCCAGGATCTGGTAAAGATAAGATACCTGTGTTTTCTGAAATGGAAAAAAAAAACTAACTATCCATTTTGTTAAATTTTCCCTCCAAGAGCAATTTGGAAGTTTGCCTAAAGGGGTTTCAAATTATTTATACATTTTGATCCAGAAAAACAAGGTCTGCATTCCAAAGAAATTTGGGGTAAAAAAAGAGAATCTATTATTACAAAAATATTTATAGCAACTCTTTTTGTGGTGACAAAGAAGTAGATATTGAGGGAATGTCTACCAACTGGGGAATGGATGAACAAGCAATGGTATATGATTGCAATGGCATACTATTATATAGGAAATGACAAAAAGGCCAATCCAGAAAAATTTGGGGAGACTCAAACTGATATAATTTGAAGTGAGCAGAAGTAGGGGAACATTGCATCCCGTAATAATAATAATAATAATAATACACAACGATTAACTATGAATCATTTAGCTCATCTCAGCAATACACTGCTTCAAGACAATTCCAAAGAACTCATGCTTTACCTCTATTTCCAGAGAAAGAACTGATGAAGCTAGAATGCAGATCAAAGCATACTATTTTCATTTTAAATACGTTTTCTTTCTTTTGATCAGTGTCTTCTTTAATAACGTAACTAATATGGAAGCATGTTTTGCATGATTGCAAATGAATAACTTATATCAAATTGTTTACCATCTCAGGGAAGGAAGGGGCGAGGGAGGTAGAAAACTGATACTCATAATGAAAAAAAAGAATGACAAGAATAATCTTTTTATGTAATTGGAGGAAAATAAAAATTCTTAAGATAAATACATTCTCCCTCCTAGTTCAAAGTACAAGGTTAATGATCTTCCCATTTTGAAAAAAAATTTGAACAAAGTATAATAATATTTTACAGCACTTTAAGATTTGTGAAGCACTGTACATTATATTATTTCATTTGAGCAAACCTGTGAAGTATATTGTAATTCATATGAAGAAACTGAAGCATTCATTAAGTAATTTGTCCAGTCATACCTCTATTTTTGAGAAAGATTTTATTTATTTTGAGTTTTACAATTTTCCCCCATTCTTGCTTCCCCCCCCAGAAGGCAGTCTATTTGTCTTTACATTATTTCCATGGCACACTGACCTAAATTGAATTTGAGGAAATCATATACCTTAAGGAAGAAAATAAAGTATAAGAGATCGCAAAAATAACAAAAGATAACTTTTTTCCCTAAATTAAATGTAATAGTCTTTCATCTTTGTTCAAACTCCATAATCCTTTCTCTGGATACAGATGGTATTCTCCATTACAGATACCCCAAAATTGTCCCTGATTGTTGCACTGATAGAATGAGCAAGTCCATCAAGATTGATCATCACCCCCCCTGTTGCTGTTAGGGTGTACAGTGTTTTTCTGGTTCTGCTCATCTCACTCAGCATCAGTTGATGCAAATCCTTCCAGGCTTCCCTGAATCCCCATGCCTCCTGGTTTCTAATAGAACAATAGTGTTCCATGACATACATATACCACAGTTTATTAAGCCATTCTCCAAATGAAGGACATTTACATGATTTCCAAATCTTTGCCACCACAAACAGGCCTGCTATGAATATTTTTGTACAAGTGATGTTTGGTCAATTACAACAAGTTATCATTAGGATAATACATTATGATCAAGTAAGATTTATCCAAGGAATGCAGGGTTAGTTCAATAACAGGAAAACTTAGTATAATTAATTATATCAATAACAAACCTATCAGAAATTATATGATTATATCAATACATTCTGAAAAAAGCTTTAGACAAAATCCAGCACCCATTCCTACTAAAAACACTAGAGAGTGTAGGAACAAATGGACTGTTCCATAGACTAATAAACAGTATCTATCTGAAACCATCAACAAGCATTATATTCAATGGGGAGGGGCTAGAGGCATTCCCAATAAGAACAGGAGTGAAACAAGGATGCCCATTATCACCACTACTATTCAATATCATATTAGAAATTTTAGATTCAACAATTGGAGAAGAAAAAGAAATTGAAGGAATTAGAATTGGGAAGGAAGAGACAAAACTCTCACTCTGTGTAGATGATATGATGGTACACCTACAGAATTCCAAGAAATCATTCAAAAAACTACTGGAAATAATTGGCAATTTTAGCAAAGTTGCAGGATATAAAATAAACCCTCATAAATCCTCAACTTTTCTGTATATGACTAGCAAGATACAGTAGGAAGAGCTAGAAAGAGAAATCCCATTCAAAGTAACTTCAGACAATATAAAATACCTGGGAATTTATTTGCCAAGGCAGACTCAAAAACTTTTTGAAAACAATTACAAAACACTTCTCACACAAATTAAATCAGATTTAAATAATTGGCGAAACATCAACTGCTCATGGATAGGTTGAGCTAATATAATAAAAATGACAATTCTACCAAAACTAAACTACCTGTTTAGTGCCCTACCAATCAAAATTCCAAAAAAAATACTTTAATGAGTTAGAAAAAGTTGTAAATTCATATGGAGAAATGAAAAGTCAAGAATTTACAGGTAATTAATGGAAAAAGGGCAAAAGAAGGTGGCTTAGACCTACTGATCTAAATTATATTATAAAGCGTCAATCATCAAAACTGTTTGGTATTGGCTAAGAAATAGAGTGGTGGACCAGTGGAATAGACTAGGTGCAATAGCAGGAAATGATTATAGTAATCTGCTGTTTGATAAACCCAAAGAGTCCAGCTATTGGGATAAAAACTCTCTCTTTGATAAAAACCTGTTGGGAAAATTGGAAGTTAGTATGGAAGAAACTTAGATTAGACCAAGACCTCACACTCTTTACCAAGATAAGATCCAAATTGATACAGGATTTAGACATAAACAACAATAATATAAGCAAATTAGAAGGTCAAGGACTAGTTTATCTGTCAGATCTATGGAAAGGGGAGCAGTTTATGATTAAGGAAAAGATGGAGAACATCACTAAAAACAAACTAGATGATTTCAATTACATTAAATTAAAAAGCTTTTGCACAGACAAAACCACTGTAACCAAGGTCAAAAGAAATGCAGTAAACTGGGAAACAATCTTTACAACTAATGTTTCTGACAAAGGATTCATTTCTAAAATATACAGAGAACTGAGTCAATTTTCTTTTTAAAAAAAGCCATTCCCCAATTGATAAATGGTCAAATGATATGCAAAGGTAATTTACAGATGAGGAGATCAAAGCAATCCATAGTTTTATGAAAAATTGCTCTAAATCATTACTTATTAGAGAAATGCAAATTAAAGCTTCTCTGAGGTATTAAAGCTTCTCTGAGGTAACACCTTATACCTCTCAGACTGGCCAATATGATCAGAAAGGATAATGATCATTGTTGAAAGGGTTGTGGGGAATCTGGGACACTAATCCATTGTTAGTGGAGCTGTGAACTCATCCAGCCTTTCAGGAGAGCAGTCTGGAACTATGCTCAAAGGGCAACAAAAATGTGCACATCCTTTGATCCAGCAATATCACTACTGGGTCTATACCCTGAAGGGATGATGAAAAAGGGTAAAGGCATCACTCGTACAAAAATATTCATAGCAGCCCTGTTTGTGGTGGCAAAGAACTGGAAATCAAGTAAATGTCCTTCAATTGGGGAATGACTTAGAAAAATGTGGTATATGTATGTCATGGAACACTATTGTTCTATTAGAAACCAGGAGGGATGGGAATTCAGGGAAGCCTAGAGGGATTTGCATGAACTGATGCAGAGTGAGATAAGTAGAACCAGAAAAGCATTGTACACCCTAATAGCAACATTGGGATGATGATCAACCTTGATGGACTTGTTCATTCCATCAGTGCAACAATGCGGGACAATTTGGGGCTGTCTGCAATGGAGAATACCATCTGTATCCAGAGAAAGAACTGTGAAGTTTGAATAAAGACCAAGGACTATTAACTTTAATTTAGGAAAAAACATTGATATCTTATTGTCTGATCTTGCTATCTCTTATACCTTATGGTTTCTATATTATTTCTCTCTCATCACATTCAATTTGAATCAATGTATACCATGGAAACAATGTAAAGACTGATAAACTGCCCTCTGTGGGGGGTGGGGGGAGGGAAGTAAGATTAGGGGAAAAATTGTAAAACTCAAAATAAATAAAATCTTTAAGTACTAAAAAAAAACCCCAAGTGATGTTTGGTGATGCAGTGGATAGAGCACTGACCCTGGAGTCAGATGGGCCTGAGCATACCTCTATTTTTTAATGGTATTGGAGAAAATATTTATTCTTCAGAAAATGAGCCATTTATCTTTCAACTTATCTACCATAAAAACTTAACATAGCTAAGCCATATAACATAAATATATATATATATATACACACACACACACACACACACACACACACACACACACACACACACCAACAGCCCTAAATGAGGGGTCAAATCCTCTGACTCTTCTTTCTTATTGGTTACGAAGAGAACACTCAGGAAAAGTGTTTTAAAAGATCTAAACTTCCTTATTTGCTTGCCTGATTTAAATGTCACTTCTACTAGAAAAACACCAGACCAAGAAGCAGGCAAACTTGTACTTTATTTCTGCCTCAGCTGCTAATTAATTACATAACCTTGGGAAAATAATTCAGGTTTCTGAGTCTCAATTTCTTTCTCTGTAAAATAAGGAGATAGAACTAGTTGATCCTTTCTAGTTTTTAACACAGACTGGAAATTCATCACAGCAAAATTATACACAGTCAGTCTATGGCAGTTTACCATAACAAACATGAGACTGTTTTTGCTATTTTTTTAAAATGTGCTCTATTCACACTTAATGACAATATCTCTGTCTGTATATCTGCCTATTCCACCATTGGTATATAAGGATAAGCAGAAGAAATGATATGTCACTAATATATGCTTCAAATAAATTTTAATTCACTTGCACAAAACAGTTAGCTGTGGGGTGGGGAAAGGGAGAACAAAGAGTATGTGCAATTCATCAGCAAGGTAATTTTGCTTTTACCTGATCAAACTTGTTCACGTCATTGGACAAAAGATTCACAATTTGACCTGTAGTTGTCTTTCCCATGGCAGCATTACTAAGACGAAGCGCCTACCATAGTAAGAAAGGGCAGAAAGAGTATTATTGAATTGAAATGATGCCAACAATCTCTGGTTACATTTATAAAATAGCATGAAAATAAAAATGACTATGTCTCAAATTGTGGTTTGTTTTTTTACACCCCTCCCCAAACTTGAAAAAAAAAAGTAACCCATTATAGAAAAGGAAGATTTGGTATTAGAATTCAAACAAGCTTGTTGCATAAAGTTGTTGCTGATGCTGACGATATTTCAGACCCATGAGTTCATCAGTGTGGGAAATCCCAGTGTGAGAAGTTCTTTGACTAATGCATATCTAGAATCTAGACTTAGGGAGCTACCATGATCACATGGACATATGTGTCAGTAGGACTTGTGAACAGGTCACAGAATAAGACTAGGAGTTAAAAGATCCTTAGAAGTCATCAAGCCCAATCTCCCTCATTCTACAAATGAGGAAGATGAAGTATGTAGTAGTTAAATGACTTACCCAAGATCACCTAAGGTAGGATTTTCACCCTACCTAACTTCATAAAATCAAAAAGTAAACCCAGATCCTATAACTCCAAATACAGTGCCTTTCCCAACACATCATGTTTCCTGGCCCAATTTCATTATACTTCATTGCTTCTTAAAACCACTGGAGGAATTGATTTGGCTACTTATATGTGTTCTCCGATTAATTGTGGTATCAAAAAAAGGTAGAAAAATACAAGGAAACATGAATTACATTCTAATCTTATAAATTTATTAGCTGTGTGATCTTTTTTTTAGTTTTTTTTTTTTTGCAAGGCAAATGGGGTTAAGTGGCTTGCCCAAGGCCACACAGCTAGGTAATTGTTAAGTGTCTGAGGCCAGATTTGAACTCAAGTACTCCTGACTCCAGGGCCGGTGCTCTATTCACTGCGCCACCCAGCCACCCCTAGCTGTGTGATCTTAAGCAAGTTATCTTACCACTTTTTTGTCCCAGTTTCCTGTTCTGTAGAGGAAAATAATAATGATCCCCATCTTCTTGTTATGAGGATCAAGTGATATAATGATTATGAAGTGCTTAACACAGTTACTGGCACATGAGAAGTACTATTTAAATGTTAACTATTGTTATTATTATGTGGTTAATTGTATGAAATTTTTCCAGACTTGATAACTCTACATTTTTAAGATGCGATTATGAAGATGCCACAGATGATAAATTGAATGGAAAAAGGAACAGGGCTACTAAATCACACAAGTGGTTTCCTTACACACACATAACACACATTTTTAAGGTCAATAGTTAACTTTTTTTTTATTTTCCTTAACTGAAGAACAACCACCAACTGTACACTTTTGTGGCCAAAAATGATTTTGAATTAAATAAGTTAACTTACCAATATCACATATTTAACTGATGAAAATTGAGCAGGTTCGATTTAATTTAACAAACAATTAGCAGTTACCCCTTGGGAATTGCAATACAAAAACTGTGTGTCAACACAATCCCCTCCCCCATCCCCAATGTAACTAAAATTAGAAATATTGAATTCTAGTTGGGTTCAACATTTTCTTATATAATTCAGCACATTTTGCTGGATCTCAGATACCTTGTCTATCAAATGGAAATGGAGACAACATTTTCTATCTGCTTTATAAACTCATTTTGATAGGAAAGAAAATAACAGTATAAAAGTCACAAAAATCTGCATTAATGAAGTCAAAGCATTATTAGGTTGGGGGATTTACTGAAACACAGAAGGTTGAATGACTAGTGCTTGGGATCATATAGGTCAGGGATGGGAAATACTCTTTCTGTCAAGGACCATTTGGAAATTTACTCATTTTACAAGAAAATAAACTGGGGGGGGGGGGGGTGGAGCTAGGTGGCGCAGTGAATAGAGCACCAGACCTGGAGTCAAGAGGTCCTGAGCTCAAATCAGGCCTCAGACACTTACTAATTACCTAGCTGTGTGACTCTGGGCAAGTCACTTAATCCTACTGCCTTGAAAACACCTAAAAAAAAAGAAAAAGAAACTAAACTGAGGCTCAGAGAGGTCCATGGTTCAAAAACTAGATAAATAGCAAGAAGAAGAATTTGATTCTAGGTCTTTCCTGATTCTGTCTAATTTCCTACTATACCAAGCTATAATAGGCTATCTAAAGTGCACTGATAAAACAAAAACTAGGTGAAGAAATATTCCCATTAAATATGGTAGAAATTAGATAATCCCTTCATCCCTATATCAAGTTCTTATAGTAATTTCTCTACTTAATAAACCATAGAGTAAGCCATCAAGAAGTGGTTGTATTCAACTTTAATAAAACCTGACAAATTCGACTTATAATTTAAACTCTTGTTAAATTATTTGAGAATTTCCAACAAGTTACTGCTTTCACAATAGGCTATATAAGAATGTTGTGGAAGCACAGTGTATTTATTACTTTTGGTTGAAGGGATAAAAGAAAAGTTCCATATTTAATCACATAAACTATCACATGCAACTTTATGCTCACTAGTAACAAACAGACCATCAATGCCAAAATAAAAAAAAAAACACATACCTCACTAACCAGAATATATGTATGTAAAATGTAAAAATAACAGCAGGATATTATGAAGTAGCTGCTAAATAACAGAGTAAAGCAAAGTGACCACAAAACAGCAAGGATAAGAAATTAATTTTTAATAATATGTTAAAGAAAATCTGTTAGGTACATTCTCAAGTTACTAGACAACAACAGACACACATTAGTGGGATCATCAGCTGATAGAAGGTATCTTACCAATCAAACAATAAGCTCTCACGCAAAGATTTAAATCTTTTCAGTCATTCATACATTTAATATCATTAACAATGCTATATTAGTATAAAGGATAAAGTAAGATTTTTATTCATTCCTTCATTGAACAAATATTTATTATGAGCCTACAATGTTCATCCTTCTCTGTGTCCAATGAATTACACAGTCCCTGTCCTCAATAAGCTTATGTTCCATGAGGAAAACAACCATTACATAGATGCATACTGGTTTTATAATTTATTTACAAGGGTTCTTTACCTAGTTATTTTTTTATTACATTGTATCTTCTTTCCATTTTATATTAACATTTCATAAAGATTTAAAATGCTACATTAAATTAACTCTATATTATCTGCATCACTTAGGAGGGATGCTAGTTCATATAATTTAAATCTGTCATAGTCTTCCTCTCTTACTCCACCTGTTTTGCTTAGCTAGACAATAGATTAAAGCCCCTGAAGCCCTCATTTCTCTCAAAATGGGTCTTACTAGTCCCTCTTATCCCATCACAGTTGTGTAGACTCAGGTTACAAAGGAACATTGATACAAGAAGGGCTCCACTTTTCCCACCAAAATTCCCTACAACACAAATCCTATGTAATACGAATTAGGAAAGAAACCAGTTCCTTCTCCTGTATTGACAGGTGGGCCATGTTCTGTCTTATGCAGGTAAGTCAAAGAAAACAGTATCCAGAAATAACTCATCAGGAGACTAGTTTAAGTTCTCTAAAGGGATAGGATGAATTTTTATTCTCGACTGAAGTACAAATCATAATTTAAAGATTTTGATTTGGAGGATATATTAAGGAGCCAACTAGTTCCAACTCCCTCATCTTCAAGACATAGAAAGAGGTCTAAAGAGGTACAGAAAAATATGAAAAGAAGGGCCCCTGACTCTAAAGCTGCAGAAAGAGGCCTAAAGAGTAAAGACAAAATATGAAAAGAAGGTTCCTGATTCTAAAAATGCAGAAATAGGCAGAGGAAAGGCAAAATATGAAAAGAAGGCCCTGACTCTAAAGTCACTATCTCACTTTATCTGTATAACTCCCTATAAAGCTATTATTAAATTTTAGCCTATGTATATACATATATACATATATTACATGTGTGCTGTATATAATAAATTATAGCTTATCTTACCTATCAGGCATTGAGGTTCAGAAATGAGGAGTGACTTGCTCATGGTTTCACATAGCTAGTAAGATTTTAAGGAACAGATCTGAAATCTGGACCCTCCTGATTCTTAATTTAACATTTTCTTGATGACTGACTAAGAAATATGAATCTCACTTTGTAAAACAGTGATGCCCTTGAGTGAGTCAGTCAACTGGCTGCAAATTTAGTTCTATATCTACATATACATAGATATAAATATATTCACATTATATATATATATATATATACAAACAAAAATAAACAATCTCTATAAATTAAATAATTACATTCTAAATATATCTTTACACACAAATATGAATGTATACATCTAAGTGTATGTGTATCTGTATGCAAATGCATATGTGTACACACACCATACAGGATAAATAGGGAATACTCTCCCAGGAAAAAGCACCTTAGCTTAAAGGCTTCCTTCAGAAAGTACCTTAAAATTTTCATGGCAGTTTGCCCTGTTAAATAAGCCTGAACAGTTATTTCTTAGGTCTTATTTCTATTTTTTCTGTAACCATGGCTCCTTTTAAGCTGAAAATAATGTAAAATGTTATTTTAGCTAAGGCAGAAAATTGTCCATAAATTTTTTTCTGCCACACCTAGTTTCAAAACGATCAACTATTTAATCTCCTGCAGTTAATCAATGTTTGTGAAAGGAGGGCCCTCCAATTATACAATTTTGCCTTCTTTCCCTTTCCACCTCATTGAACATTCTGAGTAATTATTTCATAAAGTGAGTCAAAATGGCTTCTACAGCTCTTGGGAAATGAATCAAAATAATAGAGTGAGAATACCAAGGTCAGTTTCAAACAGAATCAGAATCTATGGTGTAAACAAATAGTGGAATAAAGGAAAGAAAAGAGGGTGGTAGCAAAAATTAGCTTCAAGAGGAAGAAAGGAGTCATTCCAGGGGATAATTCACAATATTATGCTCCACCTATTTTCAAAGTACTATGTACTAAGTATATATAAAAAAATGAAAAAAAAAGTCTTCCTTAACAATCTTACAAACCTACAAATTGGGATAGGACATTGAGAACACCAATATAAGAAATGAAATTTTGCATATTGTCAAGAATCAAAGGAGAAGTTCTGACAAAAATAATGCTTTAGGAAAAGTTGAGGGAGTGATCACTGTCAGTTAATAGTGGCCAGTAACGTTTCATCAAAGAAACAAGACTTGAAGTACAAATGAATGAATGAACAGATGAGGGAAGGATGAAAGGAAAAGAGGAAGAAAAGAAGGAAAGAAGGAAGGCAGGAAGCAAAACTAGTTAGCATATATGGAAATACAAAGATTAAAAAACATAATTCTTGTCATCAGGCAGTTTAAATTCTACAGAGAAAGAGAAAAAGATTTAAACAAGCAGAGATGAGGAGGAATTATGTTTGGTACAGAAGACAAGTCTTTTTTTTTTGCAAGGCAAATGGGGTTAAGTGGCTTGCCCAAGGCCACACAGCTAGGTAATTGTTAAAGTGTCTGAGGCTGAATTTGAACTCAGGTACTCCTGACTCCAGGGCTGGTGCTCTATCTACTGTGCCACCTAGCTGCCCCTAGAAGACAACTCTTACCACAAATTATTCCCCTAAGATTATAACAAAAAAAATCCCTAATATATTTTAATTTTTTACTTTAAGTAGCCATCCTCTCAACTAATCACTAAAAAAATCCAACCATCTCTTTTACAGAAAACAATCATAACTGCATTTAAAATTGACTTATTGAAATCTTACTTATTTTGCTCATGACTGTATATGGCTAGTTTGGGGCAACAGAGGCAATAACATCTTTAAGCCTTTGACATTAATCTTAAGAATTCAAGTCATAAATGCAGCATTTTACAGAATGTAAAAATGTTGCTTTTTATTTCCAGAATTTTTAAAATTCAAATATCTGGTATCTAGCAAAGCTATTGAAGTGGTATGCATATATAATGCAAAATAAGTCCAATTCTTCCTTCCCCTTTGAAAATTTTTATTAAGGCTTTTAGAATTATGGGAGAGTACTGTGGAATAGCAAGAAAATTAGAAAAATAAGGCAAGAATTCACAGGTAATCAGATACTACAAGATCCATTCAGGATATTAAATCTTACCAGAAGCAATTCTGCTCATTTTTCTTGAAAACAATTTTATGGAAGCTAGGAAAAAACACCCACAGTGTGACTTACTATCATTAATGACAGTACATTTCCCAACTGTAGTGCAACAAATGAACCTAATCCTTATCTATTACTACTTTTAATTTTTACCATCCTTTTAATTTTTACCAACCTTATGATTCTATCTCAAGTCTGTTCTCTGGGTTCCTATAACACAAAAGACTACAGCAAAATGGAGCTGTAGCCAGCAACTCCTTTAAGATAGAAAAACTGAGGAAACAAAAAAACTGAGACAACTGTTCTAAAGGATCCCAAAGGGAAGAAAAAGAGGCAAATTCTTGAAAATATCAATGAAAGAGAGCTTCTAGGTCTCAGATATGAGCCAGGGACTCCTTAGGAGTAAAGTAAGGTTTTAAATGGGGATTTGGAACATGCAGCCCAACAATATTGAGGGGGGGATACATAAATCTCAGCCCATTAAAACCAGTCACTCTATGGACAATTTTCCTTCTGTTTCACATTCTAGATAGCCAGTCATCTTCATCCTCTTAACCTCTTTCCACTTCCCTCCAACAAAAACTCTCTTCTCCCCTATATGTGCTGTCTTCCCTTATCAGAATATAAGTTCTTTGAGAGCAGGGAGTAAAAAAAAATCTTTGTATACCTCCCACTTAACACAATGACTTCTCTAAGTACCCAATAACTGGATGGTTTTCCATTCCTCCTCAATATCATATTTGTTGTTTCTCATTTCTAAACTGAATATATTCCTTTCTTTAAGAAAATTAAGCCTTGAGTAAAAGAAAAAAAGTTTTTATTTAAATATTCTACAGTTGTAGAGGATTTTGTGATTCCTTTGGGGTTTGTCAATCAACATAAAAGGCTATTTTCAAGAATAATGGCTACAAACCTTCCTACACATAGATTGGAAAGGTACATGTTGCTACACAATAGATGAAAAGAAGTCTGTTATGATGTTACACACCTACTCACAAGAGTGTGAGTTTGTTCATGCCAGGCTTCAATTTCCCAAATCATGAATAATAACAATTCATAGGGGTTTTTTTTAGTATTTTGAAGAACTCTATGAGGTAATAAGAAGTTCAATTTAGTATTATCTTCATTTTGCTCATAAGGAAACTGAAGTTGAAGATCAATCACTCAGCTAGGCACAAGTGAAACTTAGTTGGCTCAAGGGTTGTTTCATGTCAAACAACAAATAAATACCAATCTGGACTACATCCTCCCAAATAATTATTAAATGAAGTATCTACCCAGAGGGATTCAATATACTCTCAGAAAGACAGAAAAAATGATTAATTATGCAAATATATTAAGACTACTAGAAATTATTTGTCTTCCCTTAGGAGTGCCATAGTTTGGGGTGGCTAGGTGGCACAGGAGATAGAGCAGTGGCCCTGGAGTCAGGAGTACCAGAGTTCAAATACGACCTTAGACACTTAATTACCTAGCTGTGTGGCCTTGGGCAAACCACTTAATCCCATTGCCTTGCAAAAACTAAAATAGAAAAAATGAAAAGAAAAAAAAAGAGTGCCATAGTTTGAAGTGGTGCTCAATAACTGATTGTGAGTTCCTATTTGAAATAAGCCTTCCTAATAGCACCTTTCTTTCCATTTCCTTAGGTAGCAGGTTTCTTTCTATTCTTCCTTCCTCAATCTGGTATGAATTTTACAATGAATTGAAAGCACAACATATTCATCATTCTACTGTTAAGTAAAATATTTACTTTGCTTATAACCAACTCACCTGTAGTGGACAAAACTGGACAACTTTCTGTTTCTGAAAATGAATTACCACCTACATTTTCAAAAAACCTAGAACTCATAACAAACAAATATTCAAGATATGAAAATGTCAAGAAAGATCCATAAGTATTCTTCCCAATATATTTCCCATTATTACAGCTACCACATTGTAAAGTCTCTTTTGACTGAGGTCAAAAGTCTCCACATTCTTCTTTCTAATCCATCTGACACTTGACTACTAGATGAATCTTTCCTAAAGAATGGGAGGGGGTATTTCGTTTACTCTTAAACAAGAATATTTTATTAATGTATAAAAACATTATTTGTACAAAATGAGAATAAATATTAAATTATAAAAAGAATTGTTCTAACTCACTTTTCAAATAAAAAAACCCTTCAATGGTTCTTCTCTGCAAAAAAGATTATGTTAAAAACCACTTCCCTTGGCATCCAAGGACCTTCCGTCTTGTTTCAACCTATATTTCCAACCGTATTTCCCACATCTCCAAAACATGCTATACTCTATACTGTATTATTTCTTCACTCTTCATAATCAAATGACTATCTGTTGTTGTCTCCTATTTGCCTAACTTCACTAGGGTTATTTTTGATATCTAGAACACTCTTTGTATTTCTTCTATTCTCATGTCAACTATAAAAATTCCCATTTTTCTTCAGTCTAATTCAAAAGCCAGCTGTATCAAGATGCCCTTCCTAACAATCCAACCAAAAATGAACCCTCCCTCTTCTGAAATATTAACTTTTAATTTATACCACTTCTACTGCACTTATGATATATTTCCTAAACTTACGTGTTTGTGTGTGTGTGTGTGTGTGTGTGTGTGTGTGTGTGTATAGACAAACAGATGTCTTGTAACCACAAGCTCTTTAAGGATAGGGATATTTCATTGGTGATCCTGGAAGTTATTTCTGGAAGTCATTTAGTCATTTCTGATTCTTACTGATCCCATGAAACATATCAACCTATACCGACCATTTTCTTGGCAAAGATACTACAGTGGTCTTCCATTTCCTTCTCCAGTGAATTAAGACTAACAGAGGTTAAGTGACTTGCCAAGGATCCAACAGGTATTATTATCAGAGACTGAATTTAAAACTCAAGTCTTCCTGGGTTCAGGCCCAAATGTCTATACATTGAACTACCTAGCTGCTTTCAATAATTATATCTGAAGAGTAAAAATAATAATAGTAATAATAACTGATATTTATTTAAAGCTTTATTATTCACTATTTATTTTATGAACAAGTAATCAATACAAATTTTGAATACTTGGTACAGTATATGTTTATGGGAGAGGCCTTTTGGCCTATAATATTAGGAGGCTGAAAATGTTATCACTATATGGGTTATAATTTATATTTCTTATTCATTCAAAGAACTAAATTTAAAACTTGAGAAAAAGGCTACCAAATAGTAGAAAGTGTCTTGAATGAAAGGTCTTAGAGTTAAACTGTAAGGTGCTTGTTTACCAATTTATAAAATGAAATATTTTTTTAGAATTAAATATCTCATTTAAAAAAACTTAAAGTGGCAAGACATTAAATATAATATAAAAATGCTTTTAAAGATACAGAATCTAAGAAACAATTCAGCACCTTCCTCAGTAAGATAAATATAATTTCAACTGAAATAGAATTTTTGTCTACTTTATCTTTCTTACTTTGGAGTCACATCCTTTCTGGACTTAATAAAAAGTTCAACTGACTACAAAAATACTGGCTACAGTAACTTCAGCTCTGAGTCACTGCTTTGATTACTGTCCTTCATGGTCTACAGATAAAACTAATCTCCTATGGGATTCTGATCTTTTAAAATTAATCTTGCTTTTTTGTTCCACAGAGTAAATGAAGACAATAAAGCAAGTTCATTTTAGAGAATGAATTCTATCAAAAATCTCTTCTCTTCAATTGCAGTAGAGTTTCCTCACTGAGCATTAGAATAAAAGGACTGTTTCTTTCAGCTCCTTGAAGGAATTTAAAATTTCTAATTCCTTTTTAGCAACCCCTTAGAACTCTGGAACAATTACAAACTTTCTTTGGATTGAACTCCTTCCTTTGTGGCATTTATGGATTACATCCAAATATGCCAGGATATGCCATGGATTTTTGAATAGAGATTCAAGGTAGGACAGAATATAAATGGTGTAACATTGTTCATTTTCATTCTGAATTATAGGTAGGCTCTCATTTGAAAATTTCACAGTACAATTAATAAGTTTCATGCTTAGGTGATTTAAGATGAATTCAAGCCATCCATTTTATTTGTTCAGCACCATGATGAATTATAGTGGAAACAATATAGAGAAGCATTATCTTCATCTAAAACCATACAGTGCCCACACAGTGTCTGAAGAAAGACATTACTTAACAGAAGAAGGATGAGAGAAGGATAAATACAAAAATCAAGAAGAAAGGGGTCGCCACATGAGGGCAGGCCAAAAAAATTCTTTGTAAAAAAAATGAGATTCTTTATCTAAAAAATTATGAATCACACCGGCCCTGGAGTCAGGAGTACCTGAATTCAAATCCAGCCTCAGACACTTAATAATTACCTAGCTGCCTAGGGCAAGCCACTTAACCCAACTGCCTTGCAAAAACTAAAAAAAAATATATGAATCATAAAAGTTTGGAGACATTAGTGATCAATTCTAATCCCTCACTTTTAAGAGATGAGAAAACTAGAAGACTAAGAGAAACAAAGGGGCCAGGGTCTTGCAGATAATTAGGTTGCAAAGTAAAGATTCAAATCCAAGGTTTCAAACTTTTATTCTTTATTTCCACTAAAAATCTTTTTGAAAAAAGAAAAAAATCTATTCATCAAATTACAAAATTCTAGAATAAGGAAATAGGTAACTTACGAACACTTATAAAAAGGACTTTTCTTCACAAGAAAGTAATTTATAGAAGTCACTATCTCAGGGAGATTACACAATTGATAGAGCAGTAAGCTGGACCTGAGTTCAAATTCAGTTTCAGACACTTACCCCTGATTGTCTCTAAAAAAAGAGGAAAAAGAAGTCACTACCTCCAAGTATATTTCAAATATCTTGAAATAGCATCAAAAACAGTTTACACAAATGGACATCTGCATCCATATTTAAACAGGGAAGTCAGAACAATTAAGGGTCTATCTCTGACCAAGAGAAGTACATATTATTTGATAGACGTTAACTTCTTTATTCAGACTGATATAAAGAAGGATAACTATACTGCTTTCAACAAACCAATCTTTGCCATCATTGTCACAGAAGGAATACCAGGTCAGATGAACAAATGACCCTCTCCAGAATGGTGATGCTTGTGGTTTGGGCCAAGAAAGAATTGTAGCAGATCTATCAGCTCTGCAGGTGAGCTTCACTATGCTTCCTGCTTTGAGTTGTATTACCTGAGAGTTGCTGCAGAAACTATCAAATGACCTGTTTTGAGACATGCAGAATGAGGGTAATAACTACAGCTTAATTGTACAAACCAGTCTAACAGGGCCAGCAGCAAAGGTCTATGAACTGAATGGTAAAGAATCAAGAGATTCAGCTCTGTTGGTCCTACCTCTGCCACCACTTAATTGAAAATATAAAAATAATTATGCCATTTCCCATGTTGAGTATTTCTTTCATATATCTATGTATATATATATATATATATATATATATATATATATATATGGACATTCATAAAGTGTGTCTTCATAGACACATACTTATAAAGAATAATATATATTCTGTTGTGTCTATATGAGTGGCTGTTTAAATTTCTTATTCACTCAAAGAATTGAATCTAATACTGGAGAATAAAAAGCCAACAATTAGAGGAAGTTATTTTAGCAGATTATATATGTGTATGTTATTTCAGATTTAAAGAAATACATATTTCAATACTTAAGCCAGCGGTTTGACTATGATATTCTGGGCCAGCTTTACTGGCAAGAGAAGTAAGAGGAATAATCCCCTCTAATTCAAAAGCAAACTCCTTGGTTGATCAAGATGCTACAGAGAGCTCCTGCAGACTCACCACTACTTTGAATGACTGAACAAATGAGATCTGAAAAAAAATGTATGAGTCAAACTAATTTAACTTTCCATTATACAACCCATAGGTAGGATAGAAATAGCAAAAGATCAAAAGCAAAAAGTAGTCCTAAATCAAAAAATGAAGGTGAATGCCAAGGAACTCTTGACAAGCTTACATGTTCAATAAGCTTAGTAAGGTGCATTTCCCACGATGCTATTCAAAACCATAAAGTACTAATAATTTAACTGTCTCCTTGTTGATGTAATCCAACTTAATTATCTCCTAGCATCAGGATTAAGACAAGGGACCACTGGAAAGAAAAGTCACAAACACTACAGCACAACAAAGAGAAAGATCTTTAAGTTTGGTCACAATACCAGTTTTCAGCCCTAGACTGACCTAAAGGAAAAGATGAAGATGCTTATTTCTCCATTTTCTGCATGTTACTAAAAATAAAAATTTAGTTCTTAGGGAAATTTAGCATTCCCATGTTTCTTGAATTTCAAGTGAATTTTGAGAGCATTTTCTTGATGACTTAAAGAGACAATTCTGTTATGATAGCTACTCAGCAAATTAATACCTTGGGGAGGTACTTATATTCAAGTAAGCAAATAAGTCAAGGTAGATCAGATTTCCCAAAGGCTAAAGGACTATTTTCCAAGGTATTAGTGGAAACAGGAAGAAAAACAGGTGAACAACAACTCACCAGGCCAGAGAGCCTTGAACAGCTACAACATCTAGGCTCCTTCACTAAGAATACCCACAATGTCACATATTTATTTACAGAGGTAGACCCAGATAAACATAAATGTAGATAATTCATCTGCATGGAAAAAAAGGAAAATCTAAAGACAATCTCCCCTGAATGCCACTTGCCATTTTTACATACATCTTAAAAAAATTTATCCTTAGAATAATTTTGTAGGGTAGGCAGAAAAAGTTAGTATAATCACCTCATTTTACATAGGATCAAACTGAGGTTCATGTTAAGTGATCTGTCCAAAGTTGCTCAAATAGTGACTGTGCCTGTTGTATAAAATACATACATATTACCCATTTCATCTTGAATAATTTCTACTCATAAGCCCTTTGCTCTGATGAAGGGAAAAGAAAAACATCTTTCTATTAGAGTACACACCTTCATGAAGTCCTTCCAGATTCCCTGGGCTACTAATGGCCCCTCTCTCAAATTTATTTTATTTGTATTTGTATTGTTTATAGTTCTTATTTATATATTTATAATCCATACTTGTTGTTCCCCTTACTAAGATACAATCCATCTCTAAGCAAGTATGGATTGAGGCATTCTCTGTACCTAACAAATACAGGATTATGGCAGAGATTTTACAAATATTTGACTGGTTAACAAGTATAATATTTATTACAATGGTCTTATCTTTCTTTTTCAGTAGGAGAATTGAAAGGTAGTGGGAACTGGGGATAGGGATGTCACAGAAAAAGTACACAAAGAAAACAGCCACTTAAGCATTTTTAATGTACAAAATAAAAACAGAAAAAAGTCAAAATTACAGACAAGTCAGACACAGATTCTTAAAAAAAAAAGAAAAAGAAAAGTTAGCTGGACCTAACAGATTCACAGTTTCACATACAGTCCTTTCTGCCCCCTTCAGTTCTACTGTATATGTAGAATGTTCATTTTACTTGGTGCTTGTTAATATCAGAATTTTTTATAAAGACAAGTGAGAATGAGTCATTTCAAAAATCATATAAACTGTTCAAAAAAATTTAAAAAGGCTGAAATCAGTGATCAAGATTATAAACCATAAACAGGCTCTAATACTATTAACAATTCCATTGAGACTAGCTGCATGTAATCTAGTCATCATTTTCAATAATTAGGACTAAGAAATTACCCCCTTGCAACATCGATGAGAATTTGATTTGGAAATTGATACATAATTCAGAAGGCTGACATTTCTAATTCTTTTTCTAAGTTTTCTGGGGTTTTTTTGGCAAGGCAATGGGGTTAAGTGGTGTGCCCAAGGCTACACAGTTAGGTAATTATTAAGTGTCTGAGACCGGATTTGAACTCAGGTAATCCTGACTTCAGGGCCGGTGCTCTATCCACTTTGCCACCTAGCCACTCTCATTTTCAATTCTTTTTATAATTTTATTCTAGATGGCTATGATTCTATTATTACACTGCATAATCAGAAAATGGAAAAGATATTTGGACAAAGAATCTTGTTTAGAAAGCAAATCAAGAGTTTGAGGAATGAAATCACTAATATTTAAAGTGGGCAATTTTTCTTATGTGAAAAAATGATTTCTAATGAAAAGTAATAGCGTCCTTGTCAAATTACAGAAACAACCCAAATAAAATTTCTTATGATTGGAATGGATTGGGATGTTTTGTTTTCTAGTTGTCATACATTCCATTGATTTTTTTTTTTAAATAAGCACAAAAATAATTTAATGCCATCTGTTGGCTCTTTAAAAATTAGTCATAAGATCGAAAATAGCAACTTCTGTCACTGTAAACCAAGTGAATTTTAAAATGTCTTTTGTCCAGTTTCATTTTTAAACATTAACTTTATTGAAAGAAAATGTACCACTGCATTATATATTGGCATGAAATTATCAAAACTGTAACTTACAATTTACTTTTAAAAGCCCAAAGACGGTAAGAAATTCTAGAAAGTCTATGGACAGAAGTATTAGGATTCTAATTTGTCTTGATCTGTCCTCATAATGGGAAATATACTATATTCTAGGATAACTTCTTTGAAACAAATATAAGGTAACATAATTATACTTCCAAAAAAAGAAAGATTAGAGAATTTTATAAATTCTTTGGTTTTTATAGAAATATTCATGATGATCCTTTTTAAATATGAAGTTAACAAGCATAATGTATTTTACAAACAAATTACTGCATAAAGTAAGGAATATATAAATTTTCTTACCTTCCGATAAATCATATGGCACATGGCTACTCGAAGTTTCATTCCTGTACATTGTACATGATAAAAATATAGGTGGTGCAATATAGCCAAAACGAGTGTGCAGAAGGACAGAGCAGCAGCATAGGCATAGGCCACACTCAAAGCTACATTGTTAAGGGGATCATCATAACATTCAAAATATCGTATAATTTCCCCCAAAAATATTGGTTGAACTACTTTGGTGCTTTCCTAAAAAGTAAAATAGAAAACAAAATTATGCAAAACATAAATCACATAATTCAAAATATCCACTTTTTTCCTACTTTGGTTGGGCAAAGTCTCACTATACTGATTCATGAGTCATCATGCCATGGACCATATGTTATCCCAAGACAAGGAGAATACAAGTCCAAAAGCTATTTTTAAACAAAGCTTAGAAGCTTCTTGCTGTTGGACAGAATACACAATTCATTGGTAAGAAGAATGGCAGAGGGAGAAGTGGGAGGACAGGGGGATGAATATTTAGCCAATGGAATGTTCCAAGAGCCAACAGCAACAGCCAAAAACAAAAACAAAAACAAAAACAAAAACTGCATATTACATTTCAATGTAAACTCCCATTAACAAATTCATATTGAAGAGCAACTAGTGTTACACTTGTCTTGTATTCTACCATGTTCAAATTACACCTGAAATATTTTATTCTGTTTTAGATTCCAGATTTTAGAAAGGGCATTAGCAAGCAGGGGTACATTCCAAAGATGGCAATACAGTTCGTAATGGAGTTAGAAATCATGCCATTCTAGGACAGGTGGAAGGAAATGGGGGTAGATCTGGCTTTCTTTTTTAAGAGACTTAACTTTAACTTACCCTAAATATCTGAAGGGCCATGATATAGAAGAACTATTAGAACTTATTCTGCTGGGTACCAGAAAGCCAGAACTAGAAAAAAATAGGTAAGTTTCTAATTTTCAGGTCAATACAAGGAAAAGTTTTCTAATAATTAAGTGGAATGGGCTGCCTCAGGAGGCAATTAAGATCCCTATCAGGAAAGGTCAACAAGTAGGGGCTGGATAACTTGTGAGGCTTTTTTGTAAAAGGGATGCCTGTTCAGGCATGGATTGGTAATATGACCTATGAAGTCTTTTTCAATTCTGTAATTCTGTGTATTACCTATGTACTACTCATATTTCAAGCATGCCTAATAGGCAGCTAAGAAAAAAGAGTGAAAATGTTTCCTTTTGGATTTGAGTCAAAGGCAGCAGCTGACAATAGTCCAGACAAGCTATAAACTTAAGACTAATAAATAAAATATTAATTATAATCAGAGAACTCAAATAAAGAGAAGAGATTTAGATCACTGAAAAAGGCCAAAAAAAAAAGATTCTTTCCTATGACCTAGACTCAAACTGACTTTAGTTGCAAGATCACACAGGTTGTTTTTTTTTAACTACAAATCCTTCCCATCCATCATCTATGTCCATGTAACCTCTGGCATCCCCTTCTAACTCAGTCTTCCTCTACTTCTCCATAAAAGAAACCTATACTTCAGACCCAACCTTTACTTTTCAAACACAATATTCAAAAATTAGGACCTCTAACTTCTATCTCCTTGACTGAAAAGACCAATTAAAAGGGGGGATGAAATCAAACACATATATTCAAATTCTATTAAAAAAGATTTGGAAATGTTTAAAAATACAAGATTTTAAGCAACCTCTCAGTAATTTATTTTTTAAATTACACCATTAACAAGAAGACAAAAGGAAATCAAATGAGTTTATGAAAGCCTTCTTTCCACTGAAAAAAAGCATGGCTATTTGTAAAAAGATTTTTCTACTATTAAAGAAGGAATAATCAAGTCATTTTTAAAAAGAAAAACTCCAGTTCCACATGTGATTTATAACACACACTAAATCAGTCTTAAAATAAATAGAAGTAGAAAGCAGCCTCTCTCCTAATGCTAGTACCTTCCCTCTGCTGCTTATCTCAATTTATCCTGCATATATCTTGTTTATACCTAAAATGCTAGCCAGTGAACTCTTTGAGAGAGGGGAGTCTTTTGGGGTTTGGTAATTTTTTTTTTGGCTTTTTACTGTAACCCCAGGGACACCCAGTGGACATTTAATAAATGCATGCTAACTGACTACTGGGAATGCATAAAATTGAGAATAAATTTTACTTATTTATTTAGGTGAGAAAAGGTATTAAATGGTATGCATATATATATATACACATATATATATATCTGAATACATAAAATACATATTCAGTATGTAATACACATTTAAGTTTAAATACAGTCTGCCACTGACCTCACTTAAGTAATGCCATCAAGTTTTTGTCTGCTATATAAAGAGGAGAAAATAGCTATTCAAAAATGAAATTTGGGCAGCATCAGGTAATATTGAATTTTGCATACCACTGGACACCACTTGGGTTCTTCTCTAATGATCATGTCTTTGGTTTGTTATAGTACGCATTCTTAGTCACTAGATGACCAATGTCTAAAACTAACTCTGGGATTCTCTCTGTAATCTGTGGTCTCCTGGCAGGGGCAAGGCTACAGTCAACACCCAAAAACAATCATTATAGGAGAAAATAGTAAGTAAAGTCAGTGGGTAACTGATTGCAAGCCACTCATCTCAGATAAACAAATCTTAACTAAAAACTTAAATGAAAACTTTACAGTTCAGTGTGGGAAGCTGGTAGGGAGAGACTTTGCACATGCCTGCTTGTGGCTCTGTAGGGAATATTATGGAGCATTCAGTGTCCCAGAAGGAAAAATAAAATCAAAAGTGATAAACAAAGAAGAGCTCTTGTCACATCTAGTCCCTGAACTTGACTCCTTTAATCATTCTATCTCCATAAAAGTAGTAATTAATGATGATAGCTGGTGCTTGTGCCCTCTTTCCATCATTCAACTACTCTACCAAGAATGAAATAAGCAAACCTGAGATTTGGTAGAAAAACATCTGTAATTCAATGAAATCTTTCTAAATCATAAAAATATGCTCAGGCAACCCTATTTCTGAATGAAACCTGAAATGTCTGAGAAGATGAGCAAGGGAAAACATCTGATCTCTCATAACAACAAAATATTTATCCTGCTCTGAAAATTACAGCAGACAAGGAAGAGAACCAAATAATGTCTTTAGGTACCCTAACTTCTGGCAAGGAATATAATCTCCATGAGTTTCTATCTATCCTCCACAGTATAGGCTTCTCATGTGATTCAGGGTCAGGATTAGAATTCTTCACTCTTTGGAGTTAAAGTACACAAGTGTTAAAAACCTTCTCAAAGACTTCTCCACCTGACCTTGCTTCTGGATTAGAATTCTTCAGTCTCTGGACTAAAAACCTTCTCAAAGAATTCTTCCCCACCATCTGACCTTGTTTCTCAGATTAGAATTCTTCAATCTTTGGAGGCAAAGTACAAAAGTGTTCTAAATACCTTCTCAGATAATTCTTCCCCACCATATGACCTTGTTTCTCAGATTAGAATTCTTCAGTCTTTGGAGGTAAAGTACAAAAGTGTTCTAAAAACCTTCTCAAAAAACTTCTTCCTCCACCAGACCTTGTTTCTCAGGTACCTTACGGACAAGTCATGAATTGTGACAACTTTAGCTTTTGGTCAGCTTCAGAGTTGATTCTGTTCCACTTGCAAACTCTATCCCAAATTCAAAGAGACATAAGGAATGTAATATCTTTATTATCTCTGTTTTAAGAGAGTGCATAAGACATGCCTCTCAGCAAGATGAAGACATCATGTGTCCATTTTGTAGTGATCACCTCTGAAAAAAATAAATTGACTAGAGATCTAGCAGTCACCAACATATAACAAAATGTATGTGTGTCTTATCTTTGCTCTCAAATAGCAAGAGTCTATTCTACAAAATCTTAAAGTTACATTTAGAGTTAGCACATATTAAAAAAATACTGTTTCTATTTGTAACTGAAATCCTTAATTTTTCTTCTTTGGATACTGAAATGTTTGTGTTCGTTGATGATTAAGTACATGATAAAAAGGAAATTTTTTTTCTAATTATGTTTTCTGGTTTTTAGGGGTTTTTTTGGCAAGGTAATGGGGTTAAGTGGCTTGCCCAAGGCGACACAGCTAGGTAATTATTAAGTCTGAGGCCAGATTTGAACTCAGGTACTCCTGACTCCAGGGCCAGTGCTCTATCCACTATGCCACCTAGCTGCCCCTCTAATTATGTTTTAAGGTTTTGTTAATTCAATGCTTTTCCCTGTAAGGTCTCGGAACAGTCTGAGACTTTTAAACTCCATCATTTCTTTCATTTTTGTTCTCAGGGATATCTTGACTGGAGTACAGGTCTTTTCTAAATCCTTACCTAAAAGTGATTTTTTGAGTAAAGAGGAAAAAATGAAGTTCATGATTGCTAAGCTATTTGTTCCTCAAAACTTTACAATATTTATATAATTATATATAATAATATATAAATCATATTATATAGTTGATATATACATAATATAAAATATATGTAGGTCTTATTTTTAAATAATTATTCAAGCTTGAATATTTTGATATTTAGTTTTTAATTCTATTCTTTTTTTCTGATAACTATTATCTATGAGGCTAAAGCATAGCTTGCTTTATATATATACCTATATACACACACACACATACACACACACAAACACACACACAAACACACACACATACACACATATGTTTGTTTAATGTTTCCCTCCATTAGATTGTAAATTCCTTAAGGTCAGGGACTGTCTTTGGTTTATTTTTGTATCCTCAGTGGTTAGCATAGTGTCTGACACATAGTAGGTGTTTAATAAATGTTAATTGACTGATTGATACTTAAAACAATAAAGATTGTTATTTAGGTATTTCAAGAGATATAAATGTGAAAGCAACATTGGTTTTCCTTTTTAACAATTGGATCACAAAAAATGAATAAATTTATAATCCAAAATGTTTTACAGGATCTCAGAGCAAACAAATGGTATGATTGAACTGGAAACCATTGTTTCTTTTTGGAAATTTCAACCTTATTTGATGCAGTGAACTAGGTCCAAGAAAACGTATTCAATTCCCAGCCCGTTCACTCACAGATAACTTGATGCTACTGACAGTTCCAAATGCTGCTGTCATAGTTTTAAATTTTTCAGTTTTTTAAGAAAAATGGTTAACAATACATATATGATATATACATATATATGTATGTAATGATACTCATATGTGTGTACATGTCACATGAAATGCTGAGTGTGTAAATATATACTTTAAAGGATTTTACATTAGTATATTTGTACATATATAATATACATGGATATGGGTATACATATGTATGTATATCCATATACACACTACATGAATTAATGTAATGTTCTGCAAAGTATAGTCCTCAGGGTTAACATGTTCTTCAGAAGACATGCAATCCTCATCTGAACAAATTCTACAAAACATGTGTGTGTATGTGGGGCAGAGTTACAAAACTACCAATGAGACTTTAATTAATCAATCAGTCATAGCATTTTCCACTCAATGTAGTTTGGGAATCTAATTCCAAGCAACTGAACTTTGAAGTTAGTTAAAAATCCCAAAGCCACAGTTAAAAATTACTTCTTTTGAAGAAAAGCAAAGAAAGACCTTCTTCCTACATTCATCTTTTTTTAGGTTTTTTTGCAAGGCAAACGGGGTTAAGTGGCTTGCCCAAGGCCACACAGCTAGGTAATTATTAAGTGTCTGAGACCGGATTTGAACCCAGGTACTCCTGACTCCAAGGCGGGTGCCTTATCCACTACGCCACCTAGCCGCCCCTCCTACATTCATCTTGAGAAGATTAATAGTTCTTTCCAATTTCTCTACACTAGCAAGAAGCCAACAGTCAAACTGGAGAGATTGAAGAGCAAGAATATCAAACTTAAGGTTTTCTTTCTCCTAGAAATTCAAGTGAACTGAAACAACCAAGCTCCATATTTACAACAGTATTGGACCCTTTGACAGGTGTGTTTTGTTCATATATCAATTGAAGTTCATATATCAATTCTGCCCCTGTCAAATTTCAAACTAGATCCAACTTAGATACCCATTAAAACAAAAAATGAGAAGCTAAGCACTCTAAATGATTGGCTTCATTCTCTTCTTAGTAGCTCAGATCAGAGTATTACATATGAACCTCCCATTTGTGACTACCAAGTACTGTCCCATTCATAGCAGTGAAAACAATTAGATAACTCAACAACACAAAACAAATATTTACCTATTATGTACAAATCCTACTGTCACACTCAGACAAAAACGGGGGTCACTAAACATTAGATAAAAATCCTTTGGGCCTCAAATATTGACTTAAAACCAAATCTTGTTTATATATGTCTCTCTCTCTCTCTTTTTTTTAATACAACAGCACATTAAAATAAAGTTGCACCACATTCAAAATTGTGTTAGGGGCCATATGTGGCTCATGGGTCATGTGTTTGATAACTCTGACTTAATCTAAGGCTATTGTAATCACTGATTCCAAAAGATCTTGCTCCAAATCCTGGAGTAAACATTGGGAGATAGAAAGGAATTCAAAGCTCATCCAATTGGACTCCTCATTTTACAGATAATTTAACAACTAAGCTCTAGAAAGGTTCAGGGCCTTGGTCAAAAGTCACAAAGGAAGGCCAAAAGCAGTAGGGAATTGAATTCAGACCTTCTCTCACCAAATTCACTACCTTTGGCTTTACATCAAAAATATCAATTCCAAGGGCAGCCTGAAACTTTAAACTGAAATGGAAAAATGTTTGCCAAAATAAATAAAAATATAATACAACATAGATACTGTCAATTTGTGGTTTTCTCAATCAACATGCTTGAGTGTGACATCACTTACCCATGGTTCTTCTTGGATTTATTGTTAAGTTTACCATTAACTATACTGTATTCTTGGGGGCCATAAGTAGATAAAAGTATGAAACTATCTAAGGTATAACTTGAAGCAGGGTAAAATTGGGGACTCTGGCTCAAATTAAATGCAAGCATTTTAAACATGACTAAAATTAAAAACATATTTTGAAGTTAAAAAATTCCATCTCTAGCAATTTTGTGATCAAGTCAACTTGCATATGTTATGTCTGCTGGAAAAATAAGAAAAGAAGGGGGAAATGGGGGGAAGATAAGGAGATGATAAGGTAATTTTTTCCCCCAATATCACTCTAATCTTTGTTTTTTTGTCATTGAATGTTTCGGTATTCCTTTTATCAATAAAACATGTTGAAACAATAAAAAAAATTAAATAAGATATAATTTTTTTTAAATTTCAATGTAAGCATTTAAACTTTGAAAATAAACAAATGCTACCAAAAAAGTAAGGGGATGAACATTATAAACCCTTATTTAGAATGCAAGAATGGCTTAAGTCCCAGCTGGCACAACCATCCCCCATCTCCTATCCCCAATTCAGGTACCTCCCTGGGTTGTTCCAAGAATCAAATAGTTATAAATCACTTAGTACTGTGTCCAATACATAGTAAGCTACAGAAATATTACCTTATATTTAGCTTAGTATTTCTTTTGTAATAAAAGCAAATAAAAAACTGCCCACATATAAGAAACATCACCTCAAACAGGGTAAAAATTCCCAAAATTAAATAGGATTTCCAGTAACACTTTATAATTGCTTTGGTTAAAGAGGGCCTTCTGGCTTCTTTTTCTGCTCTTAAGACTTCTTTATCCCAGTACCTAGGAATCAAAACAAACAAAATCAGAAGAGCTATTGATTAGAGTAAAGAAAAGAGTGGTTAGAAAAGTTAAATAAAAAATTGCTTTGATTATTTATTTCAAAATACAATATATCCTCTGAATATTCTCTCAATACTGGCAATTGGCTCATCCAATAATTTTTTTGTTGTTTTGGGGTTTATTTTAGGTTTTTACAAGGCAAACAGGGTTAAGTGGCTTGCCCAAGGCCACACAGCTAGGTAATTATTAAGTGTCTGAAGCCAGATTTGAACTCAGGGACTTCTGACTCCAGGGCCAATGCTCTATCCACTCTACCACCTAGCTGCCCCTCATCCAATAATGTTTTGATGGGGAAAGAATCTCCCCTTTTAGAACATAAAAAGGTGCCAATATAAAGAAAGATAATTGGTTTTTAAGTCTTACAGCTGGGAAATTAAAAATTGTGTAGAAGCCAAAAATAATAGATTATACCACAAACACAAGCTTAAATTTGTGCTATAACAAGGCAATGAACCTCTCCTTTGAATTTTTCCATCCATCCTTATTATTATTATACAATTTTCTATGTATGCATTTCCTATTAAATCAGAACCATTTTGCAGTCAGGGCCTATACATCATTCTGAAACTTTGTCTTCCCCAGGTCTAGCAATGTCATACTCATAGGAGACACTTAAATTTTATCATAATGAAAACTTTTAAACATGCCCAATCGAGCTAGTAGTGAATAGGGTGTTTTCAAATGCTTCTGGCATCACTAGGGAACTCCAACTGCTCTGTTCCTATTCTTTTAAAGGCACAAGAAGTGGTCCCACAGACCACTGCATTGGATTACCCTCCAGGATACTAAGGAATTCAATCCTGAGCATAAGCCTTAAGGGTTACGAGGCCATGAAGCATAAAGATCTAAGCTTTGGGAACCCAAACCAAAAGACCAAAAGGAGAAAGAAGTCAATTGCTATTTTTTAAGTTTTCAAAATCCACCAGGCAAATAGTCACTGTCTTCTGTCCTTTGTTTTTTTTTTTTGCTTCCAATTTCTTACCCTTGCAACTCTTCTCCAAGCATTTTTGAACGATCCTCAGGAAGCACTGAATACATATCATCTTCTTCTAATCTCCGTTTATGACCAATTTGAAATAAGGGATTTAGCCACCTGTTAAATTAAGAAGAAAAAGGGGTGGGGTGGGGATATTAACATTGAAATGGTAGATTTTGTCTACTTAAACAACTACCATTGTGGACAATTTATTTTTTCTAAACATGCAACCACGTGGTGTGGATTTTTCATTAGTTACTGTTCAAAGCCAGGTATTGAACTTCCAATAATTAATACTTGTACATGTTCCAAAAGGGTGGTTTCATTTTTATACATTTGGAAAGACTCAATAATATTAGAATGTGGGACTCTAGTCCCAGGTGAGTCACTAACTAGCTTAATGAACTGGGAAAGGTATCAGTCTCTTTTGAGACAATTTTTTTTTGATGTCTAAGATCAGAGAATGGGACAAGAGCTCCTCTGAGACTAGTAAGCTATGATTGTTACAGTTTCTTTTTTATTTCATCAAAGGAATATAAGCTCCCAAGAGCTTGGAAAACTTCTAATTTATTTTACAGGCTATTTGGAAGAAACAATGCAATTTTCAGAGGAAGAAATCAAAACTATCAATAGTCATATTTTTAAATGCTCTAAACCACAAATAATTAGAGAAACAAAAATTAAACTAATCCTGAGGTACCACCCCACATCCATCATGGCTAACATGACATAAAAGAAAGATGATAAATCCAGGAGGGGATATGGGAAAATATGGAAACTAAATGCACTGTTTTAGGGAACAATTTGGAACTATGCCCAAAGGGTTATAAAACCATATATCCTTTGACCCAGCAATATCAGATTACTAGATAGGTCTATTAAGACAAAGTGATAAAAGAAAAAGGGGGGGGAACCCATATGTACAATAACATTTACAATACTTTTAGTGGTAATAAAGAATTGGAAACTGTTGGGATGCCCATAAATTTGAGATTGGCTAAATATGTTATGGTATATGAATGTGATAGAATAATACTACACTGTAAGGAAATAATAAAAGGGATGGATTTGGGAAAAACCTCGGAAGATTTTTATGACGCAAAATGAAGTGAGCAGAACTAGAAGAATCAACATAATAAATACAAAATTTAAAAATAATGGACTATGAAAGACTTACTAACTAATCAATTCAATAATCTACCGTAACTCCAAAAGAGTGATGATATAAAATGCTATCCCACCTCCAGGTAGAGAACAGATGAAATAAGAATGCAAAATGATGTGTATTTTTTCCTTTATTTTTCTTGATTTTTCTTCAGAATATGAGTTATGGGGAAATATGTTTTACATGACTTCATATGTATAAAGTATATTTTTTCTTATCTTCTCAACAGCTGGGGAACATATGGGGAGGGAGAGAATTTAGAACTGAAAATTTTTTTTAAAATAATCTCAATGTTTTCAAAGAGTGTTAAGACAGTTAAATAACAGAGGGAACAGAAGCAAACTGATTCAGTTCTAAGGATTTTTAAAGAAAGAAATAGAAGGGAGGATAAAAGGAAGCCATAGCACAGAAATAAGAAAAAAGGTGGAAGGTGAAAGTTACTATTGACATATAACTAGGGGGAGCGGAAGAATAAACATCATTCTCATTTGAAACAGAAAAAGGAAAAGTAAACCTTATACAGGTTATAGGAATACGTCAAACTCAACTAAGAAATAAGTATCACCTTAATAAAAGTCAAGTCATAAACTGGGGAAATAAGTGAAGGAAGAACAAAAGATACACTCTGAAGAAGATAACAAAGTCAAAGTTCCTATATCCAAAGCCTCCAAAAACTTAAAATATGAATTGATCTTAAGCCATGAAGGAACTCAAAAAGGGTTTTGAAAATCAAATAAGAAAAGTAGAGAAAATTGGAAAGACAAATGAGAGTAATGCAAGAAAATCATGAAAAATGAATGAACTTGGTAAAAAAATGTCACAAAAAACTGAAGAAAATAACATCTTAAAAAACAGACTAGGCTAAATGGTAAAAGAGGTACAAAAAAGTCACTGAGAAGAATGCCCTAAAAAGTACAATTGGCCAAATGGAAAAGAAGATACCAAAAAGTTCACTGAAGGACATAATTCCTTAAAAAATAGAATTGAGCAAATGGAAGATAATGATTTATGAAGGAACAAAAAACAATAAAACCCCAAAAGAATGAAAAAAAAATAGAGACAATGTGAAATATCTCATTGTAAAAACAACTGACATGAAAAATAGATCCAGGAGAGATAATTTTTAAATTACTGGACTAACTGAAAGTCATGATCAAAAAATAGCCTAGATATCATCTTTCAAGAAATTATCAAGGAAAACTACCCTAATATTCTAGAAACAGAGGGTAAAATAGAAATTGAAAGATATCAGTGATCACCTCCTGAAAATGAAATGAAATGAAAATGAAATGAAAACTCCCAAGAATATTATGGCCAAATTCCAGAGTTCCCATGTCAAGGAGAAAATATTTCAAGGAGCCAGAAAGAAACAATTTAAATATTGTGGAGCCACAATCAGGAATATACAAGATTTAACAGCTTCTACATTAAAGGATCAGAGAGCTTAAAATGATATTCCAGAGGGCAGAGGAGCTAAGATTACAACCAATAATCATCCACCCAGCAAAACGGAGTATCAACCTTTGGGGGAAAAATTGACATTCAAAGAAACAGAAGTCTTTCAAGCATTCAAGATGAAAAGAAAAGAAATAAATAAAAAATTGACTTTCAAATACAAGACAGAAGAAAAGCATAAAAAGAATCTTAAAAACTGAAAATGTTACAAAAACTGTCCTGTATTTTGATACATGCTCTACTAACAATTGCACAGTCTTAAATAACTATATATATAAGTGAATAGTTTACTAGCACCTATAGAAATAGCAGAAATTCTGAGTTTGTAGCATTTTCATTTGGGTTCTTGTCCATTCTTTCATGGACTTATTTGCATCATATTGTCTACACTTTTAATGAGCTCTTTGAATCTTGTCTATGATCTCATGAAGATGTCAGTAGAACACGTTCAGAAAATTGAAACTTGAGAATAAAAACAAGACATATCATCTACATGAGATATCAACAAAATAGAAGGTTCTATAAGTCAAAATTCAAGTATTATGTAAGCATAATTATCAGGATAATAAAATGTTATTACTTATTCAAAAAAAGAAATTACAAGAGAGAATATTTCAAATGATTCTGGGAAGCATAAATTAATATGAAATAAAGAAAGTAGAACCAGAAAGAAATTTACAGGATAGGAGAACTCTGATCTGGGAGTTAAGTGATATTATTATCAGAAGTTAAGTAATCCACCCAAGGTAACACAGCTTATAAATATATATAAAGCCAAAATTATACTCAAGTCTTCCTGACTTCAGGATCAGTACTCATTCTGCTGGGCCACTTCACTGTCACTAGGAAATTAATATAGACAAGTTAATCTCCTAAATGTTTCCAAATTAGAAAGCACAACTCATAAAAAATAGTAATCGTAAAACCTCACAATTTTATTTTGCTACTTTTATTTTCATAACCTGGTGATGATGTATATAAATTTTATATATATGTGTGTGTGTGTGTGTGTGTGTGTGTGTGTGTGTGTGTGTATATGTATGTATTGTGTGGGTACACAAAATACTTTATATCTATAAGTTAAGTACTCTTCCAACAATCCAGTATTTTAAAAATACAGTAACACATGAGCAAAATCCATGCATTTCTAGAATATTTCAAGTTCCTTTCCAGAAAATAGAGCAATAACTTGTGTGATTAAGAAGTGATGGCAGTGTCTGGGGGGGGGGGGGGGCAGAGCCAAGATGGCGACAAGAGCAGATAGTGTCTTAGGCGCTCTCTCATAAATCTTCGAAACTAAGGACTCTAACTAAATTTTTGAGAGACAGAACCCACAAAGGGACCCAGTGAGGCAGTTCTCCTACTCAAGATAACCTGGAAAAGAGCAGAAAGGCTCTGCTCCCTGGGGTCAGAGGGGCGGCTGCCAGAGGGGTGGCCCACCAGAGCAAAAGAACTTCAGCCTCCCGGAGGCAGCCCCAGGGTGCTGGGAGCCCCAGCTCACAGCAGCAGGGGAGTTTCCTGACCCATGCCCTGGGGAGCACCGGGCACAAATTGGGGGAACAGCGGGGGACCTCTGCCAGAGCCAGCATGTGAAGCCCAGTCCTCAGGGCACACAATGAGCAGGGCCACAGATCCAGCAAACAGAAGCAGGCGGAGCCAGTAAGCAGGAGCCCCCAGGGCATGAGCCCATTGAACCTAGGGAGGGGAGTGAAGAGAGAGAGAGAGACTGCAGAGCTCTGTCCTCTGCCCCTGGAACAGGACTCTGGGGCTCTGACCACATTCAGATCCTGATCACAGTCCAGGCCCCACCACAGAACAGCAGGGCCCCCCCCACCTCAGCCCTGTGGCAGAGCGGGGTGCTTATGATCATACACAGACCAGGAGGGAGGACAGAGCCTCACACACTGAGACCCTTGTGGGAGTGTCCCAAAAGCTCAGGAAGCACCCCCCAAACAGGCTGAGGCTGGGAAAATGAGCAAGCAGAGAAAAAAGAGGAACACCATTGAGAAATACATTATCTATGATCCCAAGAAGGATCAAAATACTCAGTCTGAAGCTGAGGAAGCACAAACTCCTGCATCTAAAGACTCCGAGAAAAACAGAAATTGGGCTCAGGCTATGACAGAGCTCAAAAAAGACTTTGAAAATCAAATGAGGGAGTTGGAAGAAAAACTGGGAAAAGAAAGGAGAGAGATGCAGGAAAAACATGAAAATGAAGTCAGCAGCTTAGTCAAGGAAATCCAAAAACTGCTGAAGAAAATAGCTTGCTAAAAAACAGCTTAGGTTAAATGGATAAAACAGTTAGTGAGGAGAAGAATGCTTTAACAAGCAAAATTCGCCAGATGGAAAAAGAGATAAGAAAACTGTCTGAGGAAAACAAATCCTTCAGACAAAGAATAGAACTCAGGGAGACTGAGGAATTTATGAGAAATCAGGACTCAATACTTCAAAACCAAAAAAAAAATGAAAAATTAGAAGAAAATATAAAACATCTCATTGAAAAAACAACTGATATGGAAAACAGATTTAGGAAAGATAATTTAAAAATTATTGGAATACCTGAAAGTCATGATTAGGAAAAGAGCCTTGACATCATTTTCAAAGAATTACTACAGGAAAATTGTCCTGATATCCTAGAAGCAGAGGGCAAAATAGAAATGGAGAGAATCCACCAATCCCCCCACCCCTGAGAAAGAGATCCCAAAAAAACAACCCCCAGGAATATTATAGCAAAGTTCCAGAACTCCCAAGTCAAAGAGAAAATATTACGTGGAGCTGCAGTCAGTATCACACAGGACTTAGCAGCAATTACATTGGAAGCTCCTAGGGCTTGGAATATAATATACGGGAAGGCAAAAGAGCTTAGAATGCAACCGAGAATCAACTACCTAGCAAAACTGAATGTCCTAGGGGCGGCTAGGTGGCACAGTGGATAAAGCACCAGCCCTGGAGCCAGGAGTACCTGGGTTCAAATCCGGTCTCAGACACTTAATTACCTAGCTGTATGGCCTTGGGCAAGCCACTTAACCCCACTTAACCCAGTTTGCCTTGCAAAAACCTAAAAAAAACAAACAAAAAAAAGCCTGAATGTCCTCTTCCAGGGAAAAAGATGGACTTTCAATGAACCAGGGAAATTTCAAATGTTCCTGTTGGAATGGCCAGAGCTGAACAGAAGGTTTGATCTTCAGATACAGGACTCAGGTGAAGCATAGCGATTGGAGGAGAAGGGGAAAATATGAGGGACTAAATGAGGATGAACTGCATGTATTCCTGCATAGAAAAATGACACTGATAATACTCATATGAACCTTCTCAGTTAATAGAGCAGGTAGAGGGAGCTTTTATAGTTGAAGCACAGGAGAAAGCTGAATTTGAAGATAAAATATGGTGTAAAAATGGAGTCAATAGAAAAAAGGGAAATGTAATGGGAGAAAGAAAAAGTAGAGGGGGAATAGGCCAAGAGATTTCATATAATAAGATTTTTCTTTATTACAATGAGCTATTGTAATGATATGGAAGGGGGGAAGGAAAAGGGGAAATGAGGGAAACTTCACTCTCATCAGAGGTGGTTAGGAGAGGAAGCAGCATATATATACTCAATAGAGTATAGACATCTGGAGTAAGAAGGAGAGAGGGGGGACAGGGGGAAGGGGGTATGTGAGTGATGGAGGAGAGGATGGACCATGGGGGGGAGAGTGGTCAGATATAACACATTTTCTTTCTTACTTCTTGCAAGGGGCTGGGATTGGATTGGCCTGTCCGAGACCATAGGGCCAGTGGATGCTGGGCCTAAGGGGTGGTATGGGCGCTCAGGGCCTCTTGGCCCCAGGACCAGGGATCTGTCTGCTGTGCCACTCAGCTACCCTACAGCAGAGTCAGAGTGAAAGAAGAGAGAAAATAAAGTACGTGGTAGTGGAGAAATACGAAAAGAAGGAGTTGCAATCAGCAATGGCAATGATGGAAAAATATGGAAGTAACTTTTGTGATGGAGTTATCATCAAGAATGTGATCCACCCGTGACAGAGTTGTTAGTGTTGTAACAAAGACTGAAGCACATTTATTATTATTATTATTATTATTATTATTATTATTATTTTGGGGGGTGTAGGGCAAATGGGGCTGGGTGGCCTGCCTGGGGCCGCATAGCAGGGTTGTCATTGGGTGTCTAAGGCCAGATTTGGACCCAGATGTTCCTGGCTCAAAGGCCAGTGCTCTGTCCACCACCCAGCCACCCCTACTATTATTACTATTTTATTTTATTTTAGGTCTTTTTTTTTCTTTTTTTGGTTTTTGCAGGGCAGTGGGGATCGGGTGGCTTGCATGTCACATGGCTGGGTGATTGTTGGGTGTACGGGGACAGATATGAGCTTGGGTGCTTCTGGCTCCAAGGCTGGTGCTCCGTCCATTGCACCACCTGGCCATACCTACAATTATTACTATTATTTTTTTAATTTTAATTTTTTCTCTCCCCTTTACTTTATCACTCAAGTGAGGCTATATTTTTGGGGGGAGGGGGGTATTTTGTTTACTCTTAAACAAGAATATTTTATTAATATATAAAAAAAGTTTGTACAAAATGAGAATAAATATTAAATAAATACAAAAAAAAAAAAAAGAAGTGATGGCAACATTAAGTTAATAATGTCCTTGAAACTTTGGATTCCCTTCCAGATATCACTGTAATTCATACCCCCAAACTTTTCCCCCAATACTTACATTCCAAAAACTCAAATAACATCTGTTCAAAAATAACACTCAAAATTAATTCTTCATCACTATTCTCCTCCTACATCTCCTATATGTGCACTCTGTAGAAAATGTCTCAAATTGGGTCAACCTGTTTCCACAAGATCTAAGATTTAGTAAATAAAGTTGCTAGAGGTGTATATTTCTTTAAACAGTTAGATGATGTTAGGCTAGAAGAATTTGGTCTTTCTGATTCTATACCCTAAACTCTAGTTTACAAATCTGTTCCTATGCTTTTTCTTGTTATTACTGTTTTGATAAGCTAGTTCTAGCAAAACACACAAATACACCTTTTCTTTTCTCCTTCATATGTCATTTTTCAGTCATTTAAATCATATCTTCATGATCCCATCTGAGGTTTTCATGACAAAGATACTCTTTGTCATTTCATTCTCCACCTCATTTTACAAATGGGAAACTGAGGCAAATGGAGTTAAATGACTTGCCTTGGATTGTGCAGCTAGTAGGCATCTTACAGACTAGATTTGAACCCAGGTCTTCTTGACTCCAGGCCTGGCACTCTATCCACTGAGCCACATACCTTCGCTATAATTCATAAGCTATCTTTCTTCATAGCTAAACCTGTTTTTTACCTCTCATAATATCTCTTTCATCTCCTTGCTCTCTATCAGCACAGATATTTATTCATCATTTATCTTAACCTCTCATCATCATAGGTCCCATCATCTTGTCTTCCATATCATCTCCTCCAACTATATATCCTAGGTTCTCTGATTTAGTCCCAATGAAATCATTTGTTCTGTTGCTCCCATAATATAAGCTATATAAAGAGATTTAAAATATAATATTTATATAATATATGAAAGAGACAATCATTTAACTGTTAACCACTTCCTCAGACCCATATGTACACTGTAAAGAAAGACC
Source organism: Macrotis lagotis (assembly GCF_037893015.1). Lineage (NCBI taxonomy): Eukaryota > Metazoa > Chordata > Mammalia > Peramelemorphia > Peramelidae > Macrotis > Macrotis lagotis. The sequence continues at coordinate 159,752,938 of NC_133663.1, forward strand.
TCAAATAAACAGAGAAGTGTCTCTTTTGTTTGTTTTGTTTTCTGCTTTTTTAGGCTTTTGCAAGGCAAATCGGGTTAAGTGGCTTGCCCAAGGCCACACAGCTAAGTAATTATTAAGTGTCTGAGACCAGATTTGAACCCAGGTACTCCTGACTCCAAGGCCAGTACTTTATCCACTACACCACCTAGCTGCCCCTTTTTGTTTGTTTGTTTGTTTTGTTTTTTAGGTTTTAGAAGTGTCTCTTTCACCCAATCTTCTCAACAATCTCATCTCCCTTTTCTCTTCCTGCTCCCAAGCACAAACTTTATATTCTTCCTTATTATTCCTTGGTCCCATCCCCTGCTTCTTCATCTACTCTTTTCTTGTACCCAGAATTTCCTGAAAATGACAAATAGGTCTAATCCTACAAAGCCAATAGCCCAAACACCTTCTCCTTTCTCCACTCCTACCTCCACCAAAATCCACCAAAATCCCTTCAAAACTGACACTGGAAACTAATAGTGCAATTAAGAATGGTTTACAATCTAGATCTGCTATTTTGTCATATGTGAAACTGGGATTAGAATCCTCATGATTCTATCATTTGGCCCTACACCAAATCTCTAGCCATCCACTCGTGCCTGTTCTAAATTCAAGCTTTTCTTCCAAAACATTAAGTTTCATCTCTCACAAGGAATGACAGAACTTCTTGTTCCCAGACTAAGCTTATATTTCACCAAGGAATAAATTTATTGTTCAGTCATTTTCAACTCTTGGTGACCCCATTTGGGGTTTTCTTCACAAAGATGTAAGGAAATTGAAATAAATAGGGCTAAGTGACTTACCCAAGAGCACCCAGCTAGCAAGTGTCTGAGGCCAGATTTGAACTCACAAAGATGAGTCTTCCTGATTCCAGAGCCACCCAGCTGCCTTAAGGAATAGTGCCACACAAAGAAATCCATTTAAAGCTATTAATTACAGGTCTAAATTCTATACTCTTGAGATCATTGAATGATTTTGGATAACACTTCTGTAGGGTTAAGTTTCCTTATCTCTAAAAGAAAAAGTTGTATTCCAGTCCTAGAGACTGATCTACCAAGTCAGTCAAATGAATCTGAGTCCCATCCAACTCTGAAAATCTATGCCTATAAGATCCCACTGAACTCTGTAGAACTCAAGGAATACTAATTAAGTTTTTTCTATTTCAAAGTATTTCTTCATCTTTGATTACTTTTATTAATTGCTGACTTTATAAAGAATGGTCTTTTTTGTTTTTTTTCTTTTAATGGTATTTTCCCCCAAAGATCTTGATTATGTACTTTGAATTAACTATTTTATCAATGTATGTCATTATATTACTTTATTAGTGATTTCCTTTAAGAAACATTATTTATGCCTCCACTATGTACAAAATACTATGTTAGGCAATGGGAGAATATATATATGTCAGTCACTTAAATTCAGTTCATTTGCATGTCACGGCACCACCACACTGAGGTCATAGTCCTCTTTGAGAATGAAAGGGAAACAATATAAATACATTGGTAAGTAAAATAACAGCAAAATTCTAACATGTGGGCCAAAAGGCAATTGGGAATGACAGAATATACACATGTATTGCATCAAAAATGTACATAAAATCTATTACCAACAGGAAAAATAAACTTAAGAGATTCGTTTTACCTTCCAAAAATTCTAGACCTTCCAAAAGTTTTTTTCCTATAGAGCCCATCTAAATAGCAAGGTCCACTATACCTTTTAAATTATTTATATTCAGTGAAGGATATCTACTTCCTATTTACTCAAGGCCTAAATTCAAATTTGGTTTCAGGCACTTACTAGCTATGCAGCCCTGGGCAAGTCACTTAACCTGTTTACTTCAGTTTCCTCATCTGTAAAATGAACTGGAGTAATACTTTCTTTTGTAGAAGATTTCAGAATACAGGAAAATATATTGATCAATAGCTGGAAAGGACCTGGGAGAGAAGGGGCATCTCTTCTATCCCCCAGAGATAACTGAGGCTTGAAGTTTACCCAAGTTTATATACTAAAAGGCAAGGCCAGACAGAGTTTGAACAGTCCCTCTTTTAACCAGGATTCTATTAACTAGGAAAGATGGGGGGGAGGAAAAGAATAGTTTCCTATGGATGACATATCCAAGAGAACTTGGAATCAGGAGAATTCATTTTCACAAGTTCAAATTTTGTCTCAGATGCTAAACAGCCTGTTTGCCTAAGTTGCTCATCCATAAAATGAGAAGGAGAAGGAAAGAGTAAAACATGCCAGTATCTTTGCCAAGAAAAATACCAAAAGGGGTCACAAAGAGTTGGACATGACTAAAACTACTCTTAAAGACAGAATCTTAATATTGATCCCTTTATATCTTTTAGTATTTGCAATGATCAACAATCAACCATTTATTTTTTCATACAATTTCTGGTGAATTTTGTCTATCCAGTATAACTGAAAACTTCTCAATCAATAAGATTGTATTTTTTGTCTACTTTATCCCATACAAGGAGTTTGGAATATCTTAAACACTAAATGAAATAGATTATTTCTCTATTAACTATTATTCTATAGAGGGCAGATAAATAGCACAATGAGTAGAGTACCAGCCTTGGGAATCAGGAAGACCTGAGTTTAAATCTGATCTCAGATCTCCAGTCAGTCTGCTCATAAAGCTCTGGAGGAGAAAGTGAGGCTGGTGACTTAGCACAGCACCCCCTCACTCAAATCCATTCATAGGTATGTCATTGCATAACTTCCTTGACGATCATGCTCACCTTCAAGAATGAAAGACAAAAATCAACCATTTATTCTACAACAGAATTCTAGGCCTGCACAATCTACCCTTGGCTTTCCAACCTTAATTCCTTTTATTAAGCAAACATCTCTTTGCCATAGCCCCTCCCTCACCAACAGAAATTTCAATAGGAGTTGTTCTGACAAGCCCAATGATTCTCAGGCAGAAGATTCATGAAATCATGGGTGCAGTTAGAAAAGAATTAATATTTTGACTAATCTAATCTCCCATATTCCAGTTAAGGCAACATGTCACAAAGACACACAGAGATGGGGGTTAAATCTAGGTCCTCTCACTAAATACAGCATTACAGTTTTAAAGCCCAAGATCATTTCATTTTAAGTTCCAGTCATATCATATTAAGGAAAAACATTGACCCAGATCTGACCACTGGACCCAGATGGCTACAGAAGAGAAACTGAGGCTGGTGATTTTGACCAGCCCTCCTTCACTCGAATCCAATTCATGTGCTTGACACATCATCCCTTCCCTGATGCCATGGTCTTTTTGAAAAATAAGGACAAACATCATTAAGGAAAAGCATTGCTGGAAGCCAACACATCAAAAGGAAAAATGCTTTAAAAATCATCTAATTATTTTTCCAGGACAGATAGAATACATGTAATAAAATCAACATTGCTCCATTAATGGACAATGGAAAGTACACTGACTGTCTGGTGCCAGAGATCCTGTCTCTGATGCTTCTGACCTTGGGAAAACTTCAGCAAGTCAAGCCCTTTTTTGGACTTCATATTCTTCATCTGTAAAATGAGGAAGTTGGGATGACAAATTGTCCTCTGAGGTCCCTTCTACCTCCATATCAATATTCTTCAGTATATTTTTTAATATGCTCTTTGTTCTAAAATTAAACCTAAAATGATGCTGAGTGGGCGAGCTCATTAGAATAATGGGAAATTGGGGCGCCTAGGTGGCGCAGTGGATAAAGCGCCGGCCCTGGAGTCAGGAGTACCTGGGTTCAAATCCGTTCTCAGACACTTAATAATTACCTAGTTGTGTGGCCTTGGGCAAGCCACTTCACTCCATCTGCCTTGCAAAAACCAAAAAAAAAAAAAATTAAAAAAGAATAAAGTGAAATTAACATAGGATTTCCAATATGTAAAGGACCTCCAACTTATTCCCTGACCACAAAACTGTTCTACATCACCACCAAATCAAGCCTACTTCTTTCCCCAGTCATGCCTCTCTTGAATAGGTTTGTTCAATCACATCAGCCATGTGCAACTCTTTATGACTCCATTGGAGTTTCCTAGGCAAAGATCCTGGGGTGGTTTGCCATTTCCTTCTTCAGTTCATTTTACAGATGAGGAATCTGAAACAAACAGGTCAAGTGACTTGCCCAGGGTCGCATAGCTATTAAGTGCCTGAAGCCAAATTTGAACTTAGTTCTTGAGTAAATAGTAGGTAGGTATCATTCACTACCTATAAACTAGAACTGGTAACTTGATACCTACCAGTATTAATGTGGTGTTGCCAAGACAACCACAGGACTCAAATTTCAATAAATTCAGGAGTTTTATGGGGTGAATTAATTAAATGTTTGACTGAATATAGCAGGCTAATATAATAAAAAATATAGCCCAAATGATGTTATAAATATTCTTGGTAAAATGATATAAATGGTCTTTGGTAGAAAAAAATGTTCTCCACACTGGGTTTAGGCAATCACCTATTTTTTTCTCTCCTCACATACAGTTTTTCCAGGAATGCAAGATACACATTTACCAGGAATTATATTCATTCTTAGGAAAAAACAGAAATAAAAATATCATTTTACACAAATGAAGAGGCAGCAAATTATTGTTAGAGACTTGGAATCCAGACAACTCAATTATAATCCTGCCTGAGATACTTAACCATATGACACCCCACCCCCACCCCCTATAATTCACTTAAGCCTTTCATGCTTCAATTTTTTCATTTATAAAATGTAGTAGTTGGATTCAATGACTACCAAATCGCTACTCCTCTGTAATAATATTCTTGGGGAAAAGCAAGGACATCTACCAAAAATAAGTTTAACAAAACTATAGGATGAGAAGTTAAACCCACAAAAATCAATTGCATTCTTGGCAATTTTTTTTGACAGCATTTTCATTCTCTCTCTCTCTCTCTCTCTCTCTCTCTCTCTCTCTCTCTCTCTCTCTGTCTGTCTCTCACTCTGTATCATGAGGAGTGGAGCAGAATAGGGTGTTAGTGATAAGCAAAAAGGTTTCCCACTCCTCCTCCTCCCCCCAAAATAGGAAGAAGGATAAGAAGGATCACTGAAACATTATTTTAAACACAAAAGAAAACAGGATGGTCAGAAGAAAATACAGACTAGCAAGATAAGTAGTTTCATTATTAAATTATTATATTAAAATTATTCTATTAGAGCAAGCTTTACATAAAAGAATTCATAGAGTAGTGGATAAAGCACTGGCCCTGGAGTCAGGAGTACCTGGGTTCAAATCCGGTCTCAGAGACTTAATAATTACCTAGCTGTGTGGCCTTGGGCAAGCCACTTAACCCCGTTTGCCTTGCAAAAACCTAAAAACAAAAATTAAAAAAAATTCATAGTTTCATTTTAGATCCTCTTTTTCTCCTCTGGTTACTAGTTCTAGTGGGTTGATTGCTGTCTTTTGTTCTTGAAGACGATCAGTCGAGTTACAGAATGTTGGACTGTGACTTATCAGACCGGTAGGATCTCAAAATGTTCTACCACAGATTGGGCACAAATAATCCCTGGGAACATTTGAGGTAGATTCTCTAAATCTGCATATCTCACATTTCTTTTGGGCTACTTCAATTGTGCTCTGCTCAAAGAGCATTCATTGTACCTTCTCTGCTAAGAGTCCTCATGCCAGTGTCTCACATGAAGCACACTCAATTCCAAAGTTTTTCAGAAAGACCTTGAGAGGATCCTTTTATCTCTTCTTTTGACTATCATGTGAGCTCTTGTATTGTGTGAGTACTCCTTATAATAATTTTTTAGGCAAGCACATGCTAGGCATTCAAACAATGTGGCCAACGCATCAGAGTTGTCCTCTTTGATATTTGAAAGTTTGGCAGTCCTTTGAGAAAGGACTTCAATGTCCAGTACCTTATACTGCCAGATGATTTCAGAATCTTTTTAAAACAATTCAAATGTAAGTGATCCAGTTTTCTTGACAGGTAGATTGTCCAGGTTTCACAGACAAAGAACAATAGGGTCAGTACAACAATTCTATAGACCTTCAGTCTAATACCTCTTCTTCCCACACTTTCTTTTAGAGCCTCCCTAACACTGATCTAGCTCTGGCAATGCTGGCATCAACCTCATTATCAATGTGCACATCCTTGGAAAGCATATAGCCAAGGTAAGTGAACTTAACATCTCCTAAGGTCAGCTCCTGCACTGATGGTAAATTAGTCAACTTGAAAAACTTCAAAGCCAAGACTAAAGTGGAGGGAGAATTAGCTTGTGGTTTTTCTGTTTGCAGATGACTAGGTATGTAACATAACCTCTAAAGCTAAGATCAACAAAATATGGATCAATTCTCTGCTTGTGCTAGTTTTGGCCTAACAACACCAAGAAAACACTTGTTCTACTAGCCAGTACCACACACCATCCAAAGTAAATAACTTTTTAATATGCAAGGTATCAAATCCCAGTGAATGTAAGGGATCAATAAAGATGTGATGGGAAAAGTATTAGGAGATGGAAGGAACTTTAAGACCAATCTATTTGAATTCTCAATCCCCACTTTACTTCAAAGACAAGGAAACCAAAACCCAGAAGTTAAATAACTTTTCAAAGGTCACCAAGGTAGAAAGGAAAAATATTTAGCTTTGCTATAATTCAAAGGAAGAAAATTAAAACAAATTCATCATCAAATCAACAAAAACAAGTTTTTAAAAAAGCATGGAGCTCAATATTGCCAGGGCTTTGGGGCAGAAAGTTAGCACTTACACAAAACCTCACATCGCCAAATGCCAAAGAAAATCAATTAAATTTTCTTTTATGTATTAGGGGGCAGCACCAGAGCCTTTTAAGGAAAGCTGCTTAGTCTTAATTTGATGGCTAGGCAGTCATACAGCCACTTTAAGGTTTATAAAATGCTTTCTTCATAAATAGTTCTGTAGAATATGTTCTAAGCGAGTTGCAAAGGTGTTTGAGATAGGCTTTTTTAAAACTTGCTTTAATTAGCTTTTCAGTATGCCCAATAATTAGTCACTAAATGATTAAAGTCATTCTGCTGTAGCTGTGTAACATTCCAATATTTCAGCTCGTCAATGAAGAAATTCCTCCTAGTTCCTGCCTTCCCCCTTCTTTCTTTTGCCAAGTCTATGCTGTAAGTCCATTCTGTCGATTACAGCTTATTTTAATAAGCCATAAACTGTCAACAAATCTCTTGTGTTTAAAGGGAAGACTGGATGCTGTCATGTCCTCCAGGGGAACAGTATTGTAAGAAGGCCGTTGCGGGTGGGGTGTGGACTCTGAAGCCCTGGAGCTAGAAGTCTCTAGCCAGTGTGCCATCTGGCCCTCCAGTGCTGACTCAATCTCCCAGGAGAGGAGTCGTGGAGTCTGGAATTCTAAGCACCCAAACTTCCAAGGTTTTATAAACAGCATCTGAGCAAAAACTTTCCAAGGCCAACTAACTAACAAGGATATTTTCTATTTTACAACAAGCCTAGCCTTGTTTTACTGGTATCTTTCCAAGGCCACATGAAATATCAGAAACTTAAATAAGAATTAATGAACCAAGACAAAAAGTTATGGTTTCCTTATTCAGAGTGAAACACTGGAAACTACCCAAATGATAAATAAAGCAAGGATTATAAGCAAACTATAGTCTATTTAACACAATGAAATATTAGGCAGTCAATTGAATGGCAAATATGTGAATCTTGTTAATGAAGGGAACTGTTCTATAAAATAATGTATATGCAAAAAAAAATACAGGTGTAAAAACATCTAAGAAAATATCACCAAAAGTTTGAAAGGAATAAAAGAGGATATGAATATTTTAACACTGACTTTTCTTTCTTATGTGCAGTTCTTTTAAATGAAATTATCCACAATTTAACTTTTCTAACAACTCACCTCTTATTTACTCCTCTATCAAATCCAGGTAATCAGTGATTGATTACTGTCCTAGCAAATAGCTAAGACAGATAATACTGGTCTAAGAGATTTGATATGGGGTGGGGGGAGAGAGAATGAATGAGAATATGAGAATGAATATACTGGAGGAGTGGAGGTGCTAATTCTTGTTACTGAAGGGTGCCTCAATTTCCTCACCTATATTATAAGATCACTGGGTATGCCTCATACCACGATTCCATAGCCAGGGACAGAGGTTCATAAAGGACAGGACTAACACCAACTTAAAATGTATATATTATATATCATAAGGGACGTTAGAGGTCATTTAGTTGAGCAACTTTATTTTACAGATGGATCTGCCTGTGGCTTTGTTTTAACAGAATTATACTGATCATTAATGGATTTAAAAAAAAACTAAGCAAATAACTGCTTCATCACAACCTCCTACACCTTTGAATCCTGCATTTAAACCAAATTATAATAAAACTCACAGCACCTTTGCAAAAACTTAAGGAAGCAGCTTACTCTTGAAAATAATTTGAAACTCTGATTTGCAATGGAAACCATCCTCTGGGGATTATCCTTTAGGTTTATTTTGAGGTTTTTACTCCAGTTCTGTTGGCAAAACAAAAAAAAAACCATTCTACAAAAAAAAAATGTCATATAGCATGTTTTGATGTCCCAAGGTCTTGGATGTAAAAAATAAAGGAGAAAGGCAATTCCTGCATCCCACCCCCCCAAAAAAAATCACATTGAAGCCAAACCTTGCCCTTCCTAAACTACCAATCTGTTGATGTTGATGGAATCACAGTTCTTCCTATACAAGTCTGGTCACCTTGGCTATGTATTACCCTTCCCTCTCCCAATATTTCTCAAATATACATGTTCTGTTTGGTTTTTTTAAGCCCTCCACAATCTGGTCCTTTGGACGTTTTCCACTTACACTTTGCTCCCCTCTACATAGGGGAGTACATAGACTTACGAGCCAGTAATAGCCTTCTGACTGTTTCACCAATAAGAGAAGTCCAATTCACTATCCAACATTCTTGGAATGGTTTCTTTTCTTTTCTCCCCATCAAAGTTCAAATCCACCTTCTTCAAGAAACCCTTCCCTCCCAACTAGACTCTCCCCTCTAAGATTAATTCTCATGGGCACTTTGCGTACTTTGTATGAACATAGTTTTGTTGACTGCTGTCTCCACCATTAAACTGAAGTTCTTGAGAGTAGGGACTATTTTTTTTGCCTTTCTTTGTTTCCCCACTATTTAGCATAATACATATAATATAATGTTAGTCTTCACTTGTTCACTAGTTGGATCCTCAACAATCCACTACCCCTACCACACCACCACCACACCATCCCTTGTAAGTTCCCATTGATTCTAGTAGAGTGCTGTATTTCTTCACCTATAAAATGAGAATAGTAGTACAATCTAACTAATTCACAGAGCTGTTGTAAGAAAAATATTCTGTAAAATGTAAAAAAGTAAAATAAAAATGCTCTGGAGAATAATTTGGAACTATGCCCAAAAGGCAAAAAAAAAAACTGTAAATACCCTTTGATTCAGCAATACCACCACTACCTCTGTATCCCAAAGAGCTCATAAAGAAGGGAAAAGACCCTGTTGTACAAAAATATTCTGAGCAGCTCTTTTTTGTAGTGGCAAGAAATTGGAAATAAGGAGATGTCCATCAATTGGGGAATGGCTGACCAAATTGTAGAATACGATTGTGATGGAATACTACTGTTCTAGAAGAAATTAGGAACAAGCAGATTTCATAAAAGCCTGGAAAGACTTATGTAAACTAATGCTTAGATTAACAACTACATTATGTGATAATCAACTATAACAGACTTAGTTTTTCTCAGCAGTACAGTGATCAAAGACAATTTGAAAAGACTTGTGATGGAAAATGCCATCCATATTCAGAGAAAGAACTATAAATCTAAATGCAGAGCAAAACATACTATTTTCTTTTTTTAAAAAATTTTTCTTAGGTTTTTACTCATAGTTTGCCCCCTTTTGTTCTTTCTGATTCTTCTTTCACGATATAATTAATATAGAAATATGTTTAACATGATTGTACATGTATAACCTATATCAGATTACTGTTGTCACAGAGTGAGGAAGGAAAGGAGAGAGGTAGAAAAATATGAATCTTAAAATCTTACATAAGATGAATGTTGAAAACTATCTTTACATGTAATTAGAAAAAATAAAACTAAACCTAATAAAAATGTAAAAGAGATGGGGAACACTATCATTAGCTCAGAAATCAATCAACAACTATACGTCAGTCAATGTAAGTTGATTATAATCAATAAGATATATATTCTTATTATAAAAGGTTTTTATATTACATGGTCTTATTATATATATATATATATATATATATATATATATATAGTGTCTTATTATAAAAGGTCTTCTTAAAGGGAAGGCACTGGGGTATAATAACATTTGTCCTTCATTTTCAAAGAAGACCACATCAGGAAGGTGTGAACTGTATTTGAGTGAGGAGAGGCTGTGCTAAGTTACCAGTCTCACTTTCTCACTGGGTCCAGTGGTCAGATATAAATCAGGACAACTGGAGATATCCCTGAATGCGAGGCAATCAGGATTAAATGACTTGTCCAAGGTAATACAGCTAGTAAGAGTCAAGTGTCTGAGGCTGGATTTGAACTCCTGTTCACCTGACTCCAAGACCAGTGCTCTATCCACTATGCCACCTAGCTGCCCATAGGCACTGGGGCAGAGGAATGGCAGTTGAGTGGATGGGGGTGGCAGAGGGCTGCCAGAAAGAATATATGCCAGACACTATACAAGGAACTGGAAATTCAGAGATAAAGGAAAAAAAGAAGAAATACCTCTCCAATTCTATCCTAACCTTTCCATTCTCGTTGCTATCATTCTACTTCAGGTATACTTCTCACCCTCTATGATAGCATCCTAACTGGTAATGCTTGTCTCTGGTCTTATTGTTGCTACTATTCAGTCATATGTGATTTAGTGATCCAATAGTCATTCACAGTATCCTCTGGTATCTCCAAATCTGTCCAAGCTCATATTCAGTGTTTCTATGACACTTACCTTATTAAATCCCCTGCCACCCTCTTTTCTTTTTTACCTTCAATCTTTCCCAACATCAGGGTCTTTTCTAATGAGTCTCCTCATTATCTGGACAAATTATTTAAGCATTAGCTTCAGTCTTTGACCTTCCAGTGAACAGTCTGAATTAGTCTCTAGTCTTTTTCCTTCTAATCCACCCTACATAGTAGGGTTAGAATTATCTTGATGATGCTTGGATCAGCCTATGTTACTTTCTTGCTTAAAAATCATAAGTGTCTCCATTTTTAAAAGAAAAAAAAAAACAAACTCCTTAATCCGTCATACAAGATTCTCCATACTAGATTCAACCTACCTTTCCATGTTTATTTCAGGGCATTCCCATTCATGCCCTCTGCTCTAGTTCAAGTGGACTAGTCAACATTCTCTGTACTTGTCCTGGCCTTTAAGACTTATACAGACTGTCTCCATGGCCTAGAATAGATCCCTTCCACCACCTCCTTCACCTGATCTCCTCATTTTTCTTTCAAATCCCAAATCAAGTGCCACCTCTTCCTCGATGCCTTCTCTAATGCCACCTCCAACCCAGCTAATAGATGAGAGCCTTACCTCCTTACATCTATCTATCTGGTCACTGTATTTCTCTCAGGTATATTTGACAGCTACCACTGTAGCTGCTTGTGAAACTCTCATCAACTACTTGAAAATAGAAATGTGTTTTGATAGAAAATGCCTGGTCAGACTCTTAAATAAAGTAGTATGTATAAACAATTATGGGTTTTTTTTTAAATGGGGATGCTAATAGGTTTTTAAGCAAGAAAATGACATAGACTAATACAAGCATCATCAAGATAATTCTGACCCTCTCATGGAGAAGGGATTAGAGAAGGGAAAATACGAGATATACCCACCCTCTCAAGCAGTATAACTATATCTCCATCCATCAATCAATTAAATGAGTATATTCACCCAAGGTAATCTTATTCCTTCTTCAAAGTATGTGGCTCAGTCTTTCTTTCCATTCCCAAGACCTGCCCTCATTCTAGAGGACTTCATCATGCAAACTAAGGGTCCCTCAACTCATTTCTAACTTTCTTATCTCTAATTCTCAGTTCTAACAATCTTCTATCTACTGGATATAGTTTTCTTCCTTCCTCATCTCTCTCTTTTTTTAAGTGGCTTGCCCAAGGCCACACAGCTAGGTAATTATTAAGTGTCTGAGGCTGGATTTGAACTCAGGTACTCCTGACTCCAGGGCCGGTGCTCTATCCACTTACACTACATTCAAATCCTTATATGCTACTCTGTTCCCTCTTATTCAGATGTGTTAAATTGAGATGAGAGAAAATAATGAAAACCTCCTAATGGGATCCACTGCAAGTTTATATTACAAAATCTCAACTAAACGGAAGAAAGACAATCTCTGTCTATCTTCCTAACTGATATGCTAACCCACTTACCACTAACCCTCAAATTTCATCCCTCCACAAGTTTCTCATGGCACACCTACCCTCAACTTCTCAACTAAGAATTAAAAATTTGAGGCTATCTACTACTCACTTCATTCAAATACTTTCCCCTTCATTAGCTTCCACTTAACTAGCCATAGGTTCTTTCCCTAAAGGTTACATACATGTCCATGTCTCCTTTATCCTTAAGAAACTCTCAAGAGACATTATTATTACAAAAAATGCTTCAATGGGGTGGGGATGAAGGGAAGAGAAGTGAGAGACAGAGACACCTCTAGTTACTAGACCTGGTTATTCTGGAAAATTCATCTTTTTGAGTTCAAATATGGTCGCTGACACTTATTAGTCGTGTAACCCTACTTAACCCTATTTGCCTCCACTTCTCATCTATAAAATTAGCTGGAAAAGGAAACAGCAAAACATAGTAGTGACTTTCCCAAGAAAATCTCAAATGAGGTCGCAAAGAATCTAAATCAGTTAAAAAACAATAAATATACACACATTTATATTTGTATGTGTATATGTATGCTTGTATCTTTTCCCCTTCATAATAATAGCTAACTTGTGTGACTCAGAGCAAGTCACTTTATCTCTCTGTGCCTGTTTTCTCATCTGTCAAATGATAAATGTAGAATAATAGCTAGCATTTATATAGCATTTTAAATTTACAAATTCTCACAATAGCCCTGTGAGCCAGATGTTATTATTATCACTCATATTAGAGATGAAGAAAATAAAGCAGAGCAATTAAGTGACTACTCAGAATCAGATATTGTCTGAAGTGGGATGTGAACGCATCTTCCTGATTCACAAGTCCAACACTCTACAGTAACACTAGAAAGCTCTCTAAAGGAGGTGCTTCCACTCTGCAAACTAGACATTTGACGTCATCATTCAGCTGAGTTACTCAGCATCACCACCTAGATATTGTCTCTTCTCCAGATTTCCTTGATAACCACTCTTTTTTGCTTTTTCCTCTTTCCATTCATTTGATCACTCTCTTTCAATGGATCTTCATCCAGGTTATGGCCATTTCCAGAGACTCTGTCCTCAACCCTCTTCCCTTTATACTTATTTGCTATTCTCATCACTTTCCAGGATTCCAATCACCATCTCTATACTGATGATTCCCAGATTTCCTTATCCAGCCCTAACCTCTTTCCTGGGTTAGAATCCAGTTGCCTTGTGGACATCTCAATTTGAATGTCCTTATAGACACATATACAAAATAGAACTTACTACATTTTCCCCTAGACTTTCCCCTCTTCCAAACTATCCTAATATTGTCAGGGGCATCATCATACTCCCAATGACACAAGATTGTTCATCACTGTCACCCTAGACACCTCTTTCCTATTCATCTCACATAAAAAAATATGTAGCCAGATATTGTGGCTTCTATTCTCCATTCATTCTACCAACACTCTAGTACAAGCCTTTATGTCCTCTCCCTCCACTATACAAATAGATCTTTAACTGGACCTTGCCTCAAATCTCTCCTCACTTTAAACCAGATTGATTGCTACTTTGGTTTCTCTCTCTCTCTCTCTCTCTCTCTCTCTCTCTCTCTCTCTCTCTCTCTCTCTCTCTCTCACACACACACACACACACACACACATTAAATCTAGTGACTTTGCTAGTTCCAAGATCAAATATAAAACCTTTTATTCTATCATAACCTGATCCCTTTCTGGTCTTAAATTTTATTACCCCACATGAGATCTATGACCCAATTACTAAAAAACAGCATTCCTTTGCATTTCTTGTCCCCAATTTATGGAATGTCATTCCCCACCCCTTCACATCCACATCTTTCAAGGCAGCTCAAATTCAACCTTCCACAATCTTTCCTAGTCACACTATCTCCAGTGCCTTGTCTCAATTATTACTTTCCAATTATACATTTGATATTTCGTGTGTGTATGTCTATATTTTTGCTCTTCTCTGTAACCCTAGCACTTAGGCACAGTGACTAGAACAAATAGATACTTAATAAATCCAAACATTAAACAAAAACTTTTTTTTCACAAGAGTTAAATATCCACCAACACAGACTAAGGGGAAGGTCAAGTAAATTACTAAAAAGTATAAATTTAAAACTATAGATTTTTTCAATAAAGTCACTTTCATTTTAGGTAATTCACAAACATATTATATATATATATATATAAACTGGTCCTCCAAGAAAGAAAAATTTCAAAAGGAAGGAACTGTGGAAGAAAGGAGACTGAGGAAGCGATAGTAACTTCTTTAAATATCTTTATGAAAATGATATATTAAAACTGGTCTACTAGCTATCTGCAATAACTCTTGATACTTCTAAAGAAGGTAAGGGTAGATTTTTGGTTTTGATTTTTTTTTAGTTTTTGCAAGGCAGTGGGGTTAAGTGGCTTGCCCAAGGCCACACAGCTATGTAATTATTAAGTATCTGAGGCCACATTTGAACTCAGGTACTCCTAACTCCAGGGCCAATGCTCTATCCACTGCGCCACCTAACTGCCCCTGTAAGGGTGTTTTGAAAATGTTGTGAAGCCTCTCTAAATTTAGTAGTATATGGCTATGTAAAACATTTCTTTGAAAAACAGTCACTGAAGTAATCATTAGTCCAAATTTTTGTCAAGTTCAAATTACAATATCATGAAATTGAAACGCCTGAAACTGACTGATGATCTCATAGAATTTCATCACCCTTTCACTGTTCACTGGATGGTGAAAGAACCAAACAGAGCCTTCATTTTTATGTAATTTCCCCATATCCCCTAGAGTGTTTTTAGACTGACATCTTAGAGATGGATAAATACTTGCTGATTTAACTCTTTGGTGAAAGAGGACTTTCCCTCAAATTGTCTCCAGGTCCATGTCTGAGGGTGAAGTCAAGTCCTTCCATGTTTCTTTGTGTTCTTCATGTCTGTCAGCTCTAATAGACTGCTGGCTATCCCATTATGGAGGATTTTCAGTCATATAACTCTAAACATTCTTTAGACTATTTATGCATTGCAGTTCATATCTACCATGCCAAAGTTTCCCTGGTAACATTTATGACTGTTCAGTCTACCAATTGGTAGACATATGAACAATGTTTTTCTATCAAAATCATGGTTAGAACCATTTTGTGTGTTTATATAATTTTACAACCTAGATTAAGCATAGTATTCCCATTTAATTCACATATTTAAAAAAAGCAATATGGAATATAAAAATAAGAGCAGGTAACTTTTCTATGGCACTTCATACACAAAATATTTTTTTTCAAGACAGAGCAGTAAGGAAACATACATCTAATTTTCCAATTAACAGATAAAAAAATTGAAACCTGGAGCATTAAAATGTCTTGCTTTTGATGACAGGTAATAAATTCTGAGGTGCAACAAAAATCCAGGTCTTCAGAAGAAGTTATGTCCCTTGTAACTAATTTTGGCATGGCAAATTTTGGCATGAATTGCAAAGAATAAGTGACATGAAGGATGTTAAAAGAGTTGTATAACTGAAAGAAAAGGCAGCCTAGTCCTATTGGTCACACACAAAAAAACAACCCAACAACTAGTTAGTGGAGGAGGTCTATAGATCATAATCCATCTCTAAGAGTCATGATAGACAGCCCTTGTCTGTGCCTTCCCATTAATTTTCTATAAGACTCTTTCCAACTTAGTGGAGCCTTCCTCTACATCACATGTCAAATTCTTAGGCAGGCCCCCAAATTCTGGGTTGTAACTAGATTAAAATACAATTAGGAAATGTTAACAAAATAAATAAAAATAAAATACAATTATATAATGTTAACTTATGGTATTCCTATAAATTTGTTTGAGATCATAACTATAAATCACCACAATCTAAGCTCCCCTTATATTTCACTCCACTAAGGAAAGTCCAACATACACTCATTGTTTCAAGTTCCCAACTAAACTTCCTTATAATGCTAAGAAAAATACCTGGAAATAGCTTCTCCTTACTCATTAGATTGACTCAGGTGCTCAGACTAAATCATCCCTCCCAACACCTGTTAGATAAGAAGCTCCCTGAAGATGGGTACTGAGCTTAGCCCAAAGGAAATAAACACTCAGTAATTTTTTTCATCTATGCATTCATTCAGAGCCAGAACCAGGTTAAATTATAATCAAGAAATATTTGACAAAATAAATAAATTTAGACCAAAATTCTTTGGTCTATAGAATTCCAATAATCCCCATGTGGTCCAACACACCTCTGATCTTCAATCCCAGTAGAAATTATTTCCTTTAGTCTTTTTCTTTGGTCTCTGACATAGTAGCTTCCTGTCATAATCTTCCTTCTGGCTTTTTTCCCGTAGGAAATGCTAGGGTATTTTCCTCCCTACCCCATCCCTTATTAATTATAATAGTATCTCCTGCCCTCATTCTAACCTCTTCCCTAAACAAGCAATATAAGATTTTCATAATTCAACCCCTTAGGACCAGGCTTTAAACCTAGAAATCAGTTTCATCTTTACAACATCTCCATTTGAGTCTTCATAATACATAATTGTATATTCATATATCAATATATCAATAGAAATGCCAATCTAGCCCTGAAAAGTCTTGGAGTATTATATTTTACATTTTATCCCCAAACCCTCAACTTTTTGAATTCACAATCCCTTTTTGAAGAGGAAGAAGTTGGCTCACATTTGCCAAAAGTCATCTTAAAATATTTATTCTAATAAGTAGAACAATATGGAATGTTAGGCAGTGGAAACCCAAGACAGAGTCAGAAGACCTAGTTGCAGCCTTGAAAAAGTCACATCTACTCTCCAGGACTCAGGTCCTTTAGGGAGTAAAGATCATATTTAATGTGCCTTTCTCTTTTTAAAAATTTCCAAGATGTTCAATTCTAACATCAAAATACCTAGGGAATCTTTAGCCAGTGAAATCTCACTGTATCATCTCTTTAAACTCTAAAGAAATATAAGGTCAATATGTGACCAGCAAAATAAACATGTAATTATCTTGGGCTTCATCTTTCTAATATTTTTCCAAATAGTGAGTTTGTTTAGATTTCCTAAGCTTTAAAAGACCTTCATAACAAAGCGGAGGTCCAGAATTACTCAATAGCTATTACTTCTCTGACTATGAGAGTAGACACTGTTGCTCACAAATTTTCCTATTACTCAATTTTAAGCTGTCCTCCAAATGGTTAAATTACTTATCTATGAATGCATATATAGGAGTCATACTGTCTCACTGGCCACAGAAATTTCCCAACCAGTCATTTCCTATTTCTTAAATCCCCCCCCCCTTTCCCTTCTCTGACTTTCTAAATTTATAGCTGCCCATAACAGGTTAGAACTAGATTAAAAGTTTATCTAAAAACTCGATTTAGGTCAAGGATATAAGGTTATAAGGCGAGCTCCTATTAAGGAAGAAGAACAGACCAAGGGAAAGGTGAATGGGGAACCACAAATGCTAAAATTCCCAGAAGTCATCAGAACCAAAGTTGCCTTGGGTTTAAGAAGAGTGTGAAAAGAGAGGAAATGAGGAACTGAGAAAAGATGACATTTTCAAGGAGTTCAGGAAAGAAGAAGTATGCTACACTATTATAGGTGTCAGTAACACTCTCAAGAGTCCCTGAAGCCAGAGCCAGATTAGACTGTAATCAGCAAATATTTAACAAAATAAATAAAAGTACAATAAATAATGGTACTTGTGGTTTTCTAAGTCAATAGGCACCAGTTCCCATATGTATGGATCCTTATGTGTAGCCTGATTATATTTGTGTTTGACATCACTGCTCTCTATTCTTGAATTTCTTGCCAGCCTTTCCCTATTGCCAATTACACCTTGCCAAACTTTTCATTCTGGATGACTTTTCTTATCTGGCTCTTTCACTCCTATTCATGTGTTGCTAGAACTGTGCTAGGGGAAAAATCACAAAAATATGTTGATTGTATCTCTACCAATTTCAGCTGGGCTCTCACTGCTGCAATCTGTCTCCTTTCTAATTAATTCTCTGTACCATTCCCCACTCAGAGTAGCTATTCAAAAGTTCCTCTTCTTCTACCACACCCCTTCTCCCCACTTTCTCAGCTGAGGATCTTGTTTTATATATATGTGAAAAAAAAAAAACTGAAGCCACCCCAGAAGAATCCCTCTTCTTCTCCTTTTCATGTCAATCACTTAATCTTCTATCACTTCCTTTTACTCAAGTCTCTGATGAAGAGATGAACCTTCTCTTCTTGCCAAGGTTAAATCTTTATCCCATCCCCCTCCACTATTTTTCAGAAGATTCCCCTTCTATCATTCCCCCAAATTAATCTGTATTCTCCCCCACCCAACTACTCCTGACAAACTAATTCCCTTATCTTTTTTTTAAAAAAAATTTTATCCCAGAAATGGGATATGACTCTAGGTTTTCCAGATTCCAAGTTCAAAGTCCTTTCCATTAATCATATTGGATTACCTAATTATGTAGTCAATTTCCAAGAAGGGTCTGAATCTGCTTTTCATCAGAAATACAAACAAATCATAATTATCTCAGACCTTTGAAAGCCCAAAGGCCTCATTAGCACCTCCAGTCAATTTTCCACTGGAGCCATCAGAGGAAGAAAAAGGAAAGAGGGGGAAAAAATTAGCAAGTGTTTCAAGATAGTCTTCTCTTCCCCCATATTACTAGCAGCAGCAATAGCATTCTCTCCAAAAGCCCTGGGCTTGTTTCAAGAAAAGGAGTGACCTCTGAGACTGTTAAGGAGACCCTGGTGGCTGAGATGAGAAAAGAGGGGGAAAGGAAAAGACAGAAAGATAGAAGGAAAAAAAGGCATTCCCTCCCCTATCCAAAATTGGTCCTTATTCTTCAGTGGCCAGGACCAAAAGCAAGAATTCCATCCTTTGTCTTGAAAGAAGTAAGTGGAAGGGGAATCCTATGTAGAATAAGAGAATAGAGCAATAACAAATTTATTCCCACTGAATATACCAGTTTTCAACAGGGTCTCAATAAAAACTATAGTCTACAGTCCCTCTCTCCTACAGTACAGAATGAAGAAATGAAATGAAAACACACACAAACAAGATACCTTCCTGGTCCTGTGATGATGCCCTTCATATCACTGAGAATGAAGTGAGACAATTCTTGTATAACCAGTCCATTCTATAAAGGTTTAGTTCAATTAGGATTACTCTTATGCCAGTGGTTACTTGAATAGCTGCTGAATATATAATGTACAAACAAGTTTTGTTTATTTTTTCAAAAATTCCTTTATGCTTATTTGAAGGGCTTGCCATGAAGTAATAAATGGGGTGGGGGAGACTCCCCCTCTAGGTAACAGGAGAATGTATTTTAAACACTCTCTAATTTTTTTCATATTTCCTTTACCTGATTCTAGGGGCCCAAAAGATTCACAAAAGTTCCCCATTCAAAGAAAAAGACCAAAAAAAAAAAAAAAAAAACAGTACAGCACAAAGTACAGACAATCTTCACTCAGTTCCTCAAAGCCCAGACAAAGCCTGTTTATTCGAATAACCAAGAGAGAGCTACCTATCAGAGCTTTCAGTCCTCCTCCTTCTTCATCTTGGCTCACAGTGGAGAAGCCAGTCCTTGCTCATGGGGGGCTTTCCTGTCTTCAACCAAATTCCATTTCCTCTTTAAGCCCACTTCCAGAATACCCTCCATCTCCTGTTCATTTCAATAGAGTGGAAGAGAAGACTGGACACTCAATATAATGATAGAAAGGCTTTAACCATTCTTGTTACATTTTTTTGTTACTTTTTTTTTTTTAGGTTTTTGCAAGGCAATGGGATTAAGCGGCTTGCCCAAGGCTACACAGCTAGGTAATTATTAAGTGTCTGAGACCAGATTTGACCCAGGTACTCCTGACTCCAGTGCCCGTGCTTTATCCACTGTGCCACCTAACCGCCCTGGCTTTAACCATTCTTGAAAAATTAGAAAAGGTCAATGAGGACTCCTTTGGTCACTGTTGCCCATCTTCCACTCAATAGATTCTGGCCCAAACTCCCACCGCCCCCCCAGACTGACAGTTAACTCTCAGAGTCATAGGCAACATGAAGTACCTCCTGACATAGCGACAATGACATATTTCAATGCTCATTTCTTTGTCAAACGCATGCCAATCATAAAAATGTGGGATTGGACTGAATCATATGTATTTGTATATATAAAATATATATATACACATATATGCACATATATTCAATTAAATATAGAGGATAGGAAATATATACCACATATATTCATTTCAATTAATGCATATAAAATTCAATTAAATAGAGAAGATAGGAAAGAATTCATACTACATATATATTCAATTCAATATACATATATTTATAATAATATATATGCATATAAAATCCAATTGAATACATTAGATGGGAAAGAATCCATACCATAAAGAACAAAGCTGTGAAGCATTGGATAGAGCACTAGATCTAGAGTCAGGAAGGCTGGAGTTCTCATCCAGCCTCCTCTAAGACTAGCCATATGACTTTGCGCAAGTCACTTAATGTCTGCCTGCCTCAGTTTCCTCAACTGTAAAATAGGGATGATGAAAATATAAAAATCTAACTCACAGTTTTTAGAATGCCTGGCACATAGGAGGTGCTATATAAATGTTAAGTGTTTATATAAACACTTTGGTGTAACAGGAAAGGAAATAAATTTTAAAAATTAAAATATTAAATTAAATTTTAACTTTAAATTAAATTTTTTTTAATTAAAGAGAATAGTGCCCTTGGGCAGGCCAATAGTAGAATACTTGTGGTATGGGGGGAAAAAACACTATAACTTTGTGGCAAGTCTCATTTTTCTAAATTAAATCCTTGATCTTTTTTTAAATTTTTTTTTTTGCATCCAATGGGGTTAAGTAGCCCAAAGCTACACAGCTAGGTAATTATTATCTGAGGCCAGATTTGAACTCAGGTACTCCTGACTCCAGGGCTGGTGCTCTATCCACTGCCCCACCTAGCCACACTCAAATCCTTGGTCTTTCAATAAAATTCCTTTCTAACCAATGCAAATTCACTCTCTGAAATGAGATACTCTTCCCCCTTCTCTCCTGGCTTCCAGGCTCTTCCATATAGATCTTTCCCAGGCTCCCTTTTAAAAATGTTCAATGGATGGAATACCACCCTGGCGTCAGGAGGACCTGAGTTCAAGTCTGACCTTAGTCACTTAGTAGCTGTGTGGTCTTGAATAAATCACTTAACTCCAACTGTCTCAAATCCAGGGCCATCTCCAGTCACCCTTACCATTGAACCCAGATGGCTCTGAAGGAGATAGTGAAACTGGTGACTTGGCACAGCCTTCCCCCACTCCCTGATCAAATATAATTCACAAACATATCATGGCATCACCTCCCTGATATGGTCTTCTGTGAGAATGAAGAACAAACATCATCAATCAATAATGCTAGCTGATTATCTCTATTAGATCCTATAAATGCATACATATTTGTGTATTTCCTTTCCTATTAAGAATGTGAGCTTCTAAAGAGCAGGGACCAGGTTAGTTTTAGAGTTGTTTTAGTTTTCTGCTTCTAATTTTGCCTTTCTTTGTATTCCCAGCACTTAATAGAGCACCCAAAACATAGGAGGAATTTAATAAATGCTTACTGACTTCAGGGATATTTTTAACGGGTGTGTATTTGTATCTTATTTCTAAGTCAAATGGAGTATTTGTTAGTTGTTATCCCAAGAAGAAAAGTCAGCAACAAGAGACAAAAGTACCCTCCCCCAAAAAATGTTTGCCGAATCATTATTTGTGTTAAGAAAAAAAAATCAGAAATGACTCCAAAGAATGAAGACCATTTGAATAAATGTGTGAATACAGGATTATTGTGTCAAAAGGAAAGACAAATACAAAAAATTCAGAGCTGTGGCAAGATCAGTATGAAATGAGATAAAATAAAGTAGAGCCAAAAAAACCCAATATACACAATAAGTCTAACAATGTAAATAAATAAAGTCAACACAGAGAGGCAAAAATAATTCTGGTCAAATAACAAAGTCAATATTTAATGACAAACTGTCAAAATCAAAGGCCACATACCTACTACCCTCCTCCTTTCTGTTAATTATGCTTAAGCAATGCATTTAGGGCATTTGTTAGGAAGCAACTAGCAAATCCATCTCTGTGACCCCATTTGAAGTTTTCTTGGTAAAGATTCTGAAGAAGTTTGCATTTCCTTCTCCGGTTCATTTTACAAATGAGGACACTGAGGCAAACAGGGTTAAGTAACTTGCCCAGGGTAACATAGCTATTCAGAGTCTGAGGTCAGATTCAACCTCAGGGAGATGATTCTTCTTGACTCCAGGCTCAGCATTCCATCTTCTTTAACACCTAGCTATCCAATTACCTGGTAATTAACAATTTTCTATTGATTTATACCTATTCTCTTTATGTTTATTCAGTATGTTCTTCTATATGCATTTACTGAAACTCCATTACAATGTAAATCTTAAAGAGAGAAGTAGAAATTGTTTCACTCTTTTACTCATATCTTCAGCAACTAGTAAAGTGCATGACACATAAGGAGGCAAAATGGGGGAGAAAAGTAAATAAACATTTTTTTTGTGCTGAGGGCTTTTTTTCTTTTTCTTTTTTGTTTCTTAACAAATATTATCCCATTTGATCTTCTCAACAACCTTGGGAGGGTGTCATTAACATACCTCATTGAGAAACTGAAACAGATAAAGGTTAAGTGACTCGCATGGGGTCTTCATACAGTTATTGTGCCCAAACTCAGGTATTCTTGATTCTAGGTCCCAGGCTGTATCCACTGAGCCACCTTATTGTTGATTGATGATTAACGTGTATCTTAGCTTTGTTTAACTTTTTTTGTAAGTAAAAATCAATGGCAGGGGTAAAGTATTGGAAAATGATTACTATGCAAAACAAAAATTTTAAAATATCACTTGAGGCAGCTAGGTTATACAGTAGATAGAGCCACCTGCCTTGAGTTAGGAAGATCTGAGTTCAAATCCAGCCTCAATATTTAATACTTACTAAGCTGTGTGACCTTGGGCAAGTCACTTAACCCTACTGCCTTGCAAAAAAAAATTTTCTTAAACTGTCAATTTTTAAAAATTAAATGTGCCAACCAGAATTTTAATCGCTAAAAATGATATTTTTAAAAAAATTATCTTTTTCATAATGAACAGTAACATTCTCAAAAAAATAACAAGTAGAATATGGAATAATGAAATCTAAATAATTTATATTTTGGTTACGGAAATAATTTTATGCAAATTTCAACAAAATAGCAGCAGCATTTCATGTTCCCTATAATCTGTTACTTTTCCATTCCTAAACCAATTGTACATATTTCTTTGCATTCTTCATAATTATCAATTTTTAATAGACAATAAGAACATTTCATCATATCAATGTTCTACAATTCATTCAAGCATTCCCCAATTACCAAGGAGGTAAAGGTAGGGAAGTAGCCCAGTAGGATGGAAAACTTAGATCTTCAATCCTGGACTCCTTAGAGATCCAGACCTAGATCTCCAACTGTCTTTTAGTTATGAAGGTTTCATCTCCCCATTCCCCTTACCATAACAGCCACCTAGTCAAGAAGTAGATGTTTTCCCCTTAAACTGAACTAGAATCCTTTCCAGATTCACTCATCTACCTAGGGCAGGTCCATTCATCCTGTCTCCACTTTCAGAGTTTGGGCTCTTCAATTCCTGTCTTACCTCCTCCCCCTCCTCTGCTCACATCTTGCATCTCTTCCAGATATTCCCAAAGTCATTACTTTTTTTTTACTTTAATAGTCTAGATCTCCTCTGTCCATACCTCAAAAAAGACTTTATCTAGTATCTTTTTATAGAGGAAAGTGAAGTGATACAGGGACGGGGCCTGGGGTTAGAAAGATCTGATTTCAAATTGAATGGAATATTCCCCAATAGATCCTTCTTAGGGTTAACAGTCATAGTCCTCTCAGGGTTAAGAAATATAAGAAAACCAAACCATTATCCTTAAGATTATTCTTAGAAGAAAGACCCTGCATTCCAAATGAGACTTGTAATGCCACCTGTTTTCTTGATAAGGAACTGGGAGAATAGTAGACTGTTCCTAGACCTTACATTTCAAGACAAGTTACATTACTTCAATAAGATAGTTATAGTCCCAAAGGTTATTCTCACCATCTGGATGGTGAGGTAATATTTTATGAGAACCTTTCATTCTTTTCTTTGTTGCTGGGGTAGATTTTTGTGAGTAGAATGTAACTCTGAAGACTAACCAATGAAAAAGGGATGATTGGGGGAGGGATCGTGTTAGGCCATATAATCTTGCTTGACTGTCAATTCAAGGCAGGTCCTTGATCTTCACTACCTTTGTGAGACGTGGAGTGTGCCCTTCTCTAGAGAAAAGAAAATAAAAAACTTTCTTTTACTCAGACCAGTCCCTGAAGATTTTATTTAGTGTATTTTTATCACACACGAAATCTAGTCTTACCTATACTTAATATTTCCCAGAACCCAAACAGAGTGCTCATGTCATATCTGGCAAAGCTGTTTATTGAACTGGATTTGGAGTGGAATATACATACATACATATATACATATATACATATATATATATATGGATTCTATTTCTTATCCATAAAACATACTCCCACACTATCTTTATGATACTAAACAAATCACTTAACCTTCCTGTGTCTCAGTTTATTCACCTGTATAGTTTGTTTTGTTTTGGGGTTCTTTTGGGAGACAAGCAGGGTTAAGGGGGCTTGCCAAGGGTCACACAGTTAGTGAGTATCTGGGGTCACATCTAAATTCAGGACTCCAGGAGAACTGTCTGACTTAGGTGTAGATGAAATACATATATTACTCATATAGATGTGTCCCTGTACTTGTATTACCCAAGTATAATAATGTAAGTAAAATGATTCTCTTAATGTTAAAGTACTATACTTGCCATTATTATTGGGTATAAAATACCTTGTAAATATAACAAGGCATGAACATAAAGGTAAGCTCTCATAACTTTTGCCTTTCTTCAGTCTATTTAGGCCTCTGTAAAAAGACCAGTTCCCAAGAAAACTTCTTTTTCATGTTTGCAAAGCTGCTCTGCAGTACTCCTTCCTGCTGCACCTTATCCTTCCTGGAATGAATTGTTAGAAAATACAACACCTCATTACTGGAAGTGGATCCCCTTTCAGTGTCTCCAAGTACATGGGGCAGCTTTGGGGAAATCCTCTTGAAAAATCTCCATCTGCTTCATAGGTTGGGTGGTGCAACCAGGCATTAAGATATTCTATACTGCTAGGGGAAAAAAGCTCCAATATTTCTTTAGAAGTGGTTTAGACCCCGAAAGGAAGAAAAGCCATGGGAAGAGAGAGTGAGTGAGGGAGGGAGAAGGACTTGAAACAAAGAATGCAGAATCGACAAATGGAGAAGGAAATGGCCAAACCACTCTAATAACTTTGCCAACAATATCCCAACTGGGGTCAAGAAGAGTTGGAAGCTGAACAGCAAAAATCAATATAAACTTAATAAGCACTTAAAGTATTGTGCTAGACTGTAGGGCTAACTGGTAACAAAAATACTTTCCCTTCCAGAGGCTTATTACTTCCTTACAGCAATCAAGCAAGTGTTGATTATAGCCTATTATAAGCCATACACAATGCTAAGTTTTATTTAACACAAAGACAAAAATCAGCCCCTGACTTCACCGGGAACCCTGAGTGAGTATTGAAGTACTTCTACACTACTGCTGGAGTTGATTTTTTTTTAAATTTACATATACTTTAGGCAAATAATAAATTAAATCCAAGAAATAAGAGAACGTGATGTAAATTCTTTAAAAATGGGGACAGTTTTATTTTCTTTTTTGACATTTTGTATCTACAATGAGTAGCATAAGGCATTGCGTAATAGGTCCTTAATATCTGCTAAACAAATTATATGGGATAAAATCAAATACTGATTCCAAGTAAAGACAAGGACTGGAAAAAACCAACTAAATTTAGAGATAAGGGAGTAATTAGTGAATGTGGAAAGAGTAGTATCACCAAGATGGTTCAGGAGTTAGACTACAAGGGGATGGCGAAGAGGAGAGCAGTGTGGGAGAGAAAAGAGAGACAGGAAGAAGACTTACATTTGCCCAGAACACAAGAGAACCCTCTTTAAAAAAAACAAACCCAATTTATATTGGATTCAAAAATTACCAGGGTAGAATTTTTTTCCCCCAAAAAGCACAACCCTGCTGTGGTTAAACTGTCATTCGGAAATGGAAGAGAACATTCTGAGTGTAGTTATGGCCCAGGCCAAAGGATCACAAAACAGGATTGCCGTGAGTGATGTTAGGAAGAGTGCAGTTAGATGCCAACTATGCTGGGAAAGAGACACCAAAGCTAACATGTAATCTAATTTTGTGTACAGACCAGTAAAGGTAACGGGTTCAGACAACGTGCCAACAAATGAGAAGGGTACTCCCTTAAAGAAGAGAATAACAGTGCTTCCTCCTATTTAATGACACTTTATTTACAAAGTGCTTTCCTAGTATAGTGACAATCCTCACTTTCATTTCCATGGCTTCATTACATGTTTTAAAAAAGCCCATTCCTTATCACATCTCAGTCTGGATATTAAGTCACACTGAACTTCCGTCAAAGCAATTAATCAATAAAGTGTTATTTAATGACAGACTAAGATTTGAGGCTGTATCTCTGATCTCAAGGAAATAACTTTCCATTAAGAGAGATAGTAGCAGTAGTAGGAAGTTAAATGAACTCCAGACTTAAATTGTGATATCCCAGGTTTAAATTCTACTGCAAACATCAAATCATTTTTGAATCTTTGTTCTTTTCACAAAATTTCCATTGCAACTAATTCCAGGGACAGATGGCATAGTAGAAAAGATGCAGGGCTCGGAGTCAGAAAAACTCATCTTCCTGAGTTCAAATCCAGCCTCAAACACTTATTAGCTATATGAGTTTCCTCATCTGTAAAATGAACTGGAGAAGGAAATGAGAACCTACTCTTGTATGTTTGCCAAAACAAACAAACAAACCCAAAAAAGGATGATTCTGTATGACCTCAGTTTTAAACAGGGGCAGAATAATTTGAGAGAGAGTGATATCAAGTTGCTTCAATAACCCAGAGATTATGAAATCCCAAATAGCAGGATTAACAAGAGGAATTCATTTTTTAAAATCATTTTAGATTGCCTTGGAGTGTGATTTTTTTTGTAGATGTGGATTTTCGTTCCTAGTTATATTTTATTTAAACTAAAAGAAAATTTTGTTTTTATATACCCTAAATCATATCATATTGGCAGACAATATAAGAAAGTGACTTAGAAAAATATTGAATATCATCTGTAAATTTAATGTGAAAATTATACAACAGGTAATTGAGATGACACTTTTGAGTTCACTGATAAGGGACTTCTGTCTGCCAAAGCAGGCAAGCATCTTGTCGATAACCTCTAGCCTTAGGGAGTAGCCTGGAGTCTGAAATACCTTGAACACATCAAGTCCAGTAGTGTAGCCAACCAGATTAAAATTTAACTGGGAAATATTTAACAAAATAAATAACAATACAATAGAATATAGTGTTGATACCTGGTTAGGTAAGTGAGTATGTCTTAAAGGGATGAGTGTTGTCCCTGTTGCTATTTAAATTTAACACCACTTGCCCAGGTCATTAGATGCTCACAATCAAGAAGGTAGCTATTCCAAATGCAATCCCTGTTGAAGGGAGAAAATACTAATACAGTATTATATTGCACTTGGGCTCTAATCAGTGAGAAACAATTTTATTTAAGATTAATCTATCTACAGTCAAGCTATTTGGCAAATTGGCAGCACCCTCCATGTCCTTCAACATGATTCTCTATTCCATGAGAATTTGAAGTAAAATTAACGGGAATCTTAACCAAGGAATAGATCTCAAAATACAGCCTGGGTTAACATTCCAGAATTGAGGAACCCAGTCACTAACTGCTCCCTCCTGGGTCACTCTTTTCATGTCTTAATCTTTCTCTGGATGTGGATGGCATTTCCAGTTACAAGTCTTTTAGATTGTCTTTGATCATTCTACTGCTGAGAAGAGCTAAGTATATTATAGTTTGATCATCGTACAGTGTTGCTGTTAAAAGTGTACGTGGTTCTCCTAGTTCTGCTCACTTCACTCAGCATCAGTTCATGTAAATCTTTCCAGGTTTTTCTGAAATCTGTCTGCTCATCATTTCTTGCAGAACCCTAATATGTCATAAATATCACAACTTGCTCAGCCATTCCCCAATTGATGGGCATCTCCTCAATTTCCAATTCTTTGCCACCACAAAAAGATCTGCTATGAATATTCTTGTACATGTGGGACTTCCCCCTTTTTTGTGATCTCTTTGGGATACAAACCTAGCAATGGTATTGCTGTATCAAATGGTAGGCACAGTTTTATTGTCCTTTGGGCATGGTTCCAAATTTCTGAGAATTAGTTCATAAAAAGAGAGTGAGGGGAAAAGGGAATAAAAAACAAAACCCAACTTTTTTTGCTTACAAAAAAAAGCATAAAAACACATATGATGTAAAATATGATCTTGGATCAGAATTCATTATGCCTTAACTGAACCTAAAAAAACAGGAAAGGCAATTGATCTATGACAAACCAACAGTAAAAATAAAAACTTATAAAAGAGTAAAGCAAGAAAACTACATTGAGGAAATATTATCATTAAATATTAATATATTTAATTTTTAAATATAATCTAAATTGATATAAATTTTAAATATAAATATATAAATACATATATGATCTATATATTTATATATCAATTTCATATTAATTTATAATATACATGTATATATTAATATTGGATTAAGCCTTTATAGGAAATAGTTGATCTATATATTATATATATATATGTTAATAAAGGATTAATCCTTTAAAGGAAATAGCTGATCTATATTATATATATATATATATATGTATATATATATATGTTAATAAAGGATTAAGCCTTTAAAGGAAATAACTTAGTGTAGAGTGTTGAATTTAGTCAGAATGACTTGGGTTCAATTTAAAAGTCCTGAGTTTAGAAGACCATGGTTCCAATTTAGACAAGGCTACTTAAAAATTATATCATGGGGGCAAGTCATAACCTCTCTGGCTTCAGTGTCTTTTTACTATAAAATGAGAAGACTCAAGGAGATGACCCTTGGGATTCCTTTCCAGATATAAATCTTTAAAAATACAATATTATAAAGAAAAACAATTATTTGGGTGTTCAAAAAAGAATCTTTTACAATTCAACTAACCTGACACAAAAATAAATTTTAAAAAGTTTAAGGATCTGAAAAAGAATGTTAGAATAATTAGAATACTTAAAAAACCAAATGGGACTATTAATACATTGACCTCTTTATAAAACGGATTATATGCTGACACATACTAATCTTGAATAATGTCTTGGCAATACAGATAAAGGGCACAGACCTATAAAAGAATATCCTACTTGTAGAGGCCAAGTGTCTTCCCAATGCCCAACATAATGCCTGAAGTACTGAAGACACTCAACATGTAACTTCTGTACTGAAATGAATTGGTGAGGTCAAAGAACAAAACATACAAACAATAAGTAAAACTATTACAATGAGACAATACACAAACAGTTGTAGGATGCATAAGCAGGGATAATAAGATAATTCTTCAAACACAGAACCTCAAGAACCTCTGAAGGAATGGAGACACAGGAAAGTTTAAGTGCTTTTATTAAGACCATTGAAGCAGTAAAATCATGATCAGAAGCAGAAATTTGAACTATGCTTCTGACTTCAAAATCAAGGCCTTTCAGAGAACAAACTGCTTTCCAATTAAAGTTCACTGTACAAAGCATATAACTAAAAATGCCAAGGGAAAAAAAATTAACAAATTCATAATCACTGAAAAAACATATATACAGAGAAATTCTGAAATGTTACACAAAATTGGAGGGAGGTTATAAAAATGAGGTTTGTCATAAATGACAATAAATTATTAGTTAATCTTATCCTCAAAAAAGGAAAAAGTAATCTAAATTATAAAAACCACAACCTTAAAAGGTAAATTCACAAAAGAATTTTATCAGAAACAACTTTGCACATTAAAGCTAACAAAAAATATCTAATAGGGAATTGATAGCCAAAATAAACAAGGTGATAATAGCACCAAGTGGCCTTTGATTATTTAAAGTTCCAGGGCTCACATAAATTACATCCTTAGCTATGGAAATAACTAGCAAATTGTAATTCAGAAGTTATGTCCAGATTATCAGAAAGATTATAGAGCAGAGTTGTTAAATTTTGATCACCAGATTAAAAAGTGATTGGGAAGTGTTTAACAATAAATAAAAATACAATATAACTTGGATAGTGTTAATGCTGCATGCAAAGATAAATTTCTATTTATGTTGAAAACCACAAAATAAATAAAAATACAATATAACAGATAATATTAATTTGTGGTTTTCTAAATCAATATGCTGCTTCCAAAGGGATCCATATCTCTTAGAGTTCAATATCACCATGGTCAGGAAAGTAAGGACAGGTTAAAAAAGATAAAATTTTGTCCCAATTTTTTAAAAAACAGCAAACAACAGACCTTTTACAAGCCAGTAAATTTAATTTTAGTTTCTGAGAAAACTATGGAGCAAATTATTTTTTAAAGTATTTAGTGACTTGTAAAACTTCTTTTATGTTTTTCTTTTCTTTCTCATGGTTTTCCCCCTTTGGTTCTCCTTCCTCTTTAATGATATGACTAATAGGGGCGGCTAGGTGGCGTAGTGGATAAAGCACTGGCCTTGGAGTCAGGAGTACCTGGGTTCAAATCCGGTCTTAGGCACTTTATTACCTAGCTGTGTGGCCTTGGGTAAGCCACTTAACCCCATTTGCCTTGCCAAAAACCTAAAAAACAAAAAAAAAAACCCCAATATGACGAATATAGAATTATGCTAAACTTTTACTAGATTATTTGCCATCATGGGAGGGAAGAGAGGGGGGTAGAAAAATATGGAATTCATAAACTTGCAAATGGATTAATACTGAAAACTACCTTTGCATGTAATTGGAAAAATTAAATAAAATTTCAATGAAAGAAAAAATAAAACAGAATAAAATAAAATGGCGAGTATCAAGAAAAGAAAGTAAGGGGTGATTACAAAGAATCAGAGCAGACAGGCTGACTAAGAAGAGATCATGGCTATAACCTCCTTTCCTTTTTTCACAGGTTTACTAAAAAATTAAATGCAGAGAATTCTGTAATCATAATTTACCTAGATTGTTAGCATGCAGATCGACTCCTGCACTGGATGGTAATACATTTATGGCTTCCTGGGATCCAAAAATATGTTGTTAATGGCTCAGCATTAACTTGGCAGGGTCTCACTGGAGTATCACTAAGTTTGGTTCCATGCCACTTAACATTTTTATCAGTGACTTTAATAAAAACACAGATGGCATGCCCTTTCCATTAGTGACCTAAAGGGTGAGGGATCTGAGTCTTACACTATAAATGATGCACTGAGCATGCAAAAACATCTACACAGGATTGAAAGACTCCTTTACTGTCCTAAAATTACTGAGGATCCCAAGATAGAGATTATTTTCTTTCACCCAAATAACTTTTGATTGTATGGGAAAGATAAATAACTTCTTAGTATTATTGTGAAAATATTTTTGACCTTACTGACACTTCCGTTACCAAAGTACTCAAATACCCTAAGGAAATCCACAAGGCACATTCTGGAAGTTGTTTTGTCAAATATTTTATTGGAGTCAAACATAGCTAATGTTAACATGTGCTTTTCTAAGTCAGCAGATGAGGTGGCCTCCTATTTGAGTCTGACATCACTGGGCCAGAGAAATGGGCTGTAAACCTAAGATGAAATTTAAGAATAAATGTGAAAGTATATTGTTGGGATCAAAAAAAGTCAGTTTGACAAGTCCAGGATGGGTTAGAAAGCAGTTTGAAAAAGACATGGAAATTTCTAGAAGATAAAAGTCCATTGAGTCTGTGGTATAATATGGCAATTAAAAAGTTAATATGATCCCCAGCTGAACACAGAGAGAGGCATCTGGAGTGTTGTGTTCAGTTCTGGGTACCAGAGTTTAGGAAGGATGCTGAGATGATGGAGAGAAAAGGGGACAAGGTAAAGGTATTAACTGAACTATTATGTGGAAGAGCAATTAAACGTGGTCCCCAGAGAGCAGGAGCAAATGCTTGGAACTTATACTGAGAATTTTGGTTTAATGTAGGAGAAACTTCCTAACAATTAGAGTTCCAAAATTGGAATGGGATGACGTGAAGGTCTTTAAGCAAAGGTTGGATAATCAATGTTATATTATATATTGGTGAGGTTCCTTTCTTGGATTCTGGACAACTTGAATGAACATTTTTAAAAATATAAAATACCCAGATTAACAAAATAATACAGTTTCAAAAAACTTGGGAGAAAACTTGGTTGAAAGCAGACCCCTAAAGATCTATAGATATTTGGCATAAATAAATATTAAGAACATGTGGTTAAAGGATAAAAGAAAATACTTTCAAATGAAGAAATGCAAACCATTATGACCATTAGAGGAAAAATCACTAGTATTCAGGAAGCCAGAATAAAAAAAAACCTGGGGCAAGACCACCTCATACTCATCATGCTAGCACAAAAGCTAATGTAGAAGATTTATTGTTGAAAGGGTTTTAATAAGCAAATTTGAGCAATGAATTGATTCAGTTAGTCTGAAAACCATTACAAATATTTAATTCAACAGAAATTTAAGTGCCTATTATGTGCCAACCACTAGATATACAAAAAATACAAGGAAAATTGTTTCAACTCTCAAAATGTTTTCATTCCATTGGTGGAAAACAACAGATTAACCAATAAATATATACAAAAATGTTTCAGAGTAGGAAGAGCAGGAACAACTCTGGAAATCAGGAAAAAGTCTCTAGGGCAGAAGAAAACAGCGCAACAGCTAAGCTTTGAGGGAGTTAAAAGGCAAAAGAAATGGAAGTGAGAAAAGAAAAGTCTTGCAGATGGAAAATGGAAACAAACTTGGCCAGAATGAAGATTACACGAAGATAGTATGATTCCCAACCATGCTAACTGGATACCCTACAAATTTATGGTATCCAAAACTGGGGCCTCACTACAACAATGTATTTCATTGCATTAATTCCCTACCTCAACACATAAATTCCTAACTTTCTTTCCTCTCTTCCCGTTTTCTTCTCTGGCCTTTTGGGACACTATTCTCTTTCCTGTCAAGGTTTTCCTACTTTCCATATGATTGTTTCTCAATCCCCTTTGCTGGTTCATAACCCATGTCACATCTCTAACTCAAGATGTTCCCAATGGCTCTACCTCAGGACTCCCTTTCTCTATATTTGTTGACCTCATTAGCTCCCAAGGGCTTAATTATCATCTCTATGCAGATGACTCTATATTATTTCTCCCCAGAGCTTTAGTCTCACACCACCTGCTGCTTATTGGACATTTCAAACTAGCTATATCCCAAAGAAATGTGAAACTCAACATGTCCAAGATAGAGATTATTTTCTTTCACCCAAATCTATCCCTCTTTCAAACATCTCTATTTCTGTTGAATGACTATTTTTCCAGTCTCCTAATTTGAGCTATCCTAGACTCCTTAAATTGCTTTATCCCTTTTATCCAATAGATTGTCTAATGTAATAATCATTTCTATCTTCAGCATCTCTTACAAGCAATCCCATCTCTTTACTCACACAATCAGCTCAGTGGCACAAAACTTCATTAGCTCTCCTTTACCTTCTACATTAGATTCATGGTCTTCTAATTTGTTCTGGCTTCCTCAAAGTCTCTCCCTATTCTGATCCATGCTAAGCAGAGGCCCATGTACTTTCTATCCAGCACAGCTCTAAATGTTTTACTCAGTACATTCCAGAGGCTTCTGATTACCTCTAAGATTTAAAATCTTTTATTTGTTTTTTTGTGAAACAATTAAGTTAAATGACTTGCCCAAGGTCACACAGCTACTAAGTATTAAGTGTCTGATGCTGAATTTGAACTCAGATCCTCCTGACTACTCCAGGATCAAGTGCTTTATCCATTGCACCACCTAACTGTTCTGTTTTAATCTTTTAAAGTTTGAACCTCTACTTCCAGACTCCCCTTCCCCGTTTAGTCTTCTCTTTCTTTTTTCTCTTATATAAATATTTTATTTGTTTTCCAATTACACACATAGTCTTACCAATCATTTTTTGCAAGGTTTTGAGTTTTACAATCTTTTTCCCTTCCCTCCCCCCAAACAAAAGGCAATCTGATATATATCTATATCTATGTATACACACACACATACACACTTCTTTCTTTCTCACAAGAATCATGCCTGAACAGACTTCCTCCTCAACTCCAGATAAGAGAAGAGTTCTGTCTTTCAAGTCACAACTCAACCACTGCTACATGATGGTTTCCCTGTTAATAATAACAACAGATAGTTCCGCCTATGTTCCAGATACTATGCTAAGAGCTTTTCACATATATTATCTTATCTGATCTTCACAACAACTCTGGAAGGCAAGGGCTATTATTTACTTTCATTTTACAATTGGGGAAACTGAGGCAAAGACTAATTAAATGACTTGCCCAGAGTCACATAGCCAATAGGTATCTGAGTCCAGATTATAACTCAGGTCTTCCCAATTCCAGGCCCACTATTCTACTCACTGTGTAACCCAGATGATCCCCTCCAAATTGCTAGCATTCTTATTCCCTATTTATTCTAAACATTTATATTTATATATGTATATGTGTACATATATGTGAAAAATGTTATACACATACAAGTGTATCTTTTCTCCCCCAAAATAGATTGTAACTTGATTTAAAGGATTATTCCATTTTTTAAAATTTAAAATTCTACCACATAGGATGGTGCCTAGAATATATTTAATTAATGTTTATTGATTTGTTGATTGGAAAAATAATAAAAAATTCACTCAATATTTCATTTCCTTTTGACCCAAACATCTCACAACTGGGATATAAGGATGAATAAAAAAATGTATGTAAATGTGTCAAACATCACAATAAGCCCTGGAAATACAAATGGAAAAAAAAAACTGAGACTACACTCAAGGAGTTCATACTTTAAGTAGGGGAGAAAATATGTAAAAGAAGCTCAACTGCTGATGGATGGGAAGATCCAGACATCCTAAGGGAGTAGATGGCAGGCCTATGGAACCTTAGATTATATCAGTGGGTACTGAGGGGTTTACACCCTAGTTCCTTAGGGTGCAGGTGGTCCTTTTATTTCACCAAAAGGAATGGTATTTATTGCAGGTGGTCCTTTTATTTCACCAAAAGCAATGGTATTTATTGGCTACTTTCATTTATACAACCCTCTGGGAGTAGTCAAGCCATCTGGATGGGCTCCAGGTAGTGCTGACTAGAGGAGTGAGCAAGAGATAAAAGCATGGAAAATAATATACTCTTGTGAGATTCAGATATATCAATGTTTTAACTGTTTTCTTTTTTTCAGTATTTGTTGCAAGGGGTAACTAAATATACAGAAAGGAGATAAAGACTATATTAAGAAAATAATTGTATTGTACCCATAAAAATTAAAACTACCCTCAAAGAGGTGTTTTGAGAGATGCAAAATGGCATAGGCAGTGAAAGCACCTTCCAAGACAGAGGAGGAGTGCCTGAGCTGTGTTGTTACCACCACCTTGCAGCTACCAGTGCCCCCAACCCGCAGCAACCATGTGTGACCACAAGGCCTTGATCAAAAATGCAAACATGTCAGAAGAGATGCAGCACGGCTCTGTGGAGCATGTCCCCCAGGCCTTGGAGAAGTATAGTAGAGAGAAGGACATAGCAGCCCATAACAAGAAGGAGTGTGACAAGAAGTATAACTCAACCTGGTCCTGCATTAAGGGTAGGAACTTTGGCAGCTACGTGAGGCATGGGCCAAAGCACTTCATCTACTTCTACCTGGGTCAGGTCACATCCTGTAAGTCTGGTTAGAGTGTGGCCTGTGCCTCCTGCCCTGAGAGCCATCTAAATCACAAGAACTGCAGCCTAAATTCCAAATACCAGAGACTAAACTATCTTCAGCACTGCCACCTTGAGCTTTAAGCCTTTTTATGTTGCTGTTGTACAAGGCCATCCTATGTACTACTTTGTTGTGGTTATAACACAACCAAAAAAAGGTGTTTTCCTTTTCTTTAGAAAGAATTGTATTACTTTTGAGTTTTTCAATTTTCCCCCCATTCTTGCTTCCCACCCCCACCCAAAAGATTTTTTAAAAAAAATTTACTGGTGTCATTCCATCCCCCATTTCCACAAAATGGGATATGGATCAAGTTAATACAAAACAATGATGACTCTAATAATTTTCTTAAAATATATATGACAGAACTCACCTAACAAAAGATCAAAAGAACCTAGAAACCTTAACAGCAAGCAAATACCTGACCTCTTGCCAAGCAGAGAAATATGTCATCCAAGATCAACAAACAAGGTACAAGAGAAACTCCTTAATGAAATCTAAAGGAAAAAGTTTGATTGCAGCAAAGAGATAAGGAAATGTACCTCTATTCCTTCACTGAAGTGGAATGACTATTGCATACACTCTCAAATGTGGCTGATGATGACAAGCTTTACTTAAGTGTTTTTTCCTTCTTTGTTATAATTGGTAGGAGGGAAATAAGTGTATATTTGGAAAGGAATGTGATATGGAAAATGAAAGTACATCAAAATAACTTTAAAAAAAAGCTTTGGGAGAAAGAAGATTCTAAGTGGTAATGCTTCATAAAGCACCAAGAGCAATGATGGGAGAAATGTTCTGAAGAAAAATTCATGACCAACCAAATCATCTGAGAAGACAATAAACAGGTCAAAAAATGCAAAAGATCACCATTAAATCACAGTGGAGCTACCACATCTGGCCTTCAGCATTACAGTTCCAGAAGAGCTCTGTACAGAAGTCAAAATGGGACAGAGAAGAATAAATGTGGGAAAAGCAGCTAAATAGAAGAGATCCATGACTAAAGGTGATATAATTGTAGAGTCACTGAGGGAATGACTTTCAAGTTTTCTGAAACAGGAAGTGAAACAAAAAATGTTAGGGGGGAATTCAGATATTATTACTCAAAAAAAGACAACTATGAATACATAAAATAAACAAATTCCCAACTTAGAGGCCTACAGTCCTGTCCACATGCAATTTTTATGAATATTCTACACTTCCATCAATGATGTCCTTGATGAAGTTATTTTTTAGAAGAGTTCACTGTTTAACAGTTTATATACTATATAAGGAGTCATTTCATTCAGCTTTGCATGTCAAAAACATATAATATTCCTTTAAATATAAAAACAATTTTAATCAGTGAACTTTTGATTTATATCAAGCCACAGATAGTATGAAGACATAGGCTCATCAAAGGGGATTTTGTCACTGTCATAGAGGATGTCCAATGTAGAATCCAAATAGAAGAGGGACCCTACAGAAGGTAAGCTCCTCTATATGGTTCTATTTGGGTTTGGGTTTTTTTAGGTTTTTGCAAGGCAATGGGGTTAAGTGGCTTGCCCAAGGCCACATGGCTAGGTAATTATTAAGTGTCTGAGACCGGATTTGAACCCAGGTACTACTGACTCCAGGGCCGGTGCTTTATCTACTGAGCCACCTAGCCGCCCCTTATACAGTTCTATTTGTAACTAACCTTGGACTGACTATATCAAACCACAGAATCCAAAACATTCTAAAGCAGATCCACAATTACTCAGAGTTTGGCTTGATTATACAAAGAAAAAAAACAAGAGAATGAAGAATGCCTATTGTACAGATTGATATGCATATAAATAGATAACTCATAGAGTTTATCTGTTAATACATAGATATAAAGGACCAATGAATTGGACTCGGAAATGAACATGAAGAGATCACCTTTAAGGGAGAAGCATGGTTAGGAGTCATGAAAATGGAAATCATCCAAAGGACAGTAGAGGGGATTATGGTGTTTATGAACAGAATGAAACTCATTACAAAGGAATGAGGGGGGGAAGCCATGTAAAGAATGTAATCATAGAAATGTGACATTTTTCTTTTAAAGAGGAAGAGATATTGATAAATAGCTTAAATGTTCCCTTCATATCTATCTACCTAACTTCAGGAGAAGGAAATTTCCCCCTAGCAAAGTTGTGTTAGTTGGACAGATATATTCCCCCAGAAAATTTTATGATCCTCCTTTGGCAGGTTTATGAGAGGTCATGGACAAGAGTTGAACAAGATGAGAGGACACAAATGAATTCTAAACTGCATCAATGTGACCAACATTGAGAAAATCCACTGATGCCCTGGACCAAGAAACTACAAATTTAAAACATTCAGAGAATTTACATGTACAGAACAGTCACTATGTACAATGATCATAATATTGTATTAAAAAAAACAAGTCTAATAGTTCAGAATAATGTAATGTAATGTAATGACTAGTCTTGATTCTGGAAGTCTGGTATTCGAATACTTTTCTCCTCATGAAGAGGAGGATATAAAATATGGACACAGAATGCTTCAAATTTGGTAGATGTCCAAATTTTTTTGTTTCTTTGTTTATTTGCTGAGTTATTTTCATTTGTACCTGAAGAGGAGACTGTAATAAAGAAGTGACAATAAATTTTAAAGGAATTTTTTATGGTATAAAAACATTTTAAAAATTTTGAATTTAAAATTAAATATAAAAATATATTTCACAAATGGATTTGTTTTAGTATAACTAAGAATTATAATCTTTTTAAATTGCTGCAGAATTTTTTGAGCTCCCAATTTTATTTACAATATTATTCAACGGATGAAAATTAGGTTCACATTGAATTTTTTGAGAAATAAAACTGCTCTACAAATACTGAGGAATGCTGAGTTCCTCAGTAAGATACTACAAAATGCAATGAATAATTATCATGTCTACTAAAAGTTAATTAAGGTAAACTAAGTCAAATGCCTTTAATAAACTAATAACAAAACATTTTTCAAAGTTATATTGTCTTATCAACTATTAAGTCTTTCTACTTCCTGACTTATTCTAAGACACAGAATCTTATAAACATTTCCAAGAATGCAGTGTGTTTAGTGCTCAAATCAAGGTCACTTTTATTTAACAGAGACATGTAGCTTACCTCCAAAATACTTTTTTGGGTAGGAAAAGGGACGATTAAAGACCAAAAGAGTTGTAACAAATAAATAAATAAAGAGTTGTAAATAAAAATGCTATTTGGGGTTCAGATTGAGGAAGATGACAGGGAGGGAGTCAGGAGATCCAACACTTTCAAGAAAGCTTCAGCCTTGCTTCTTAATCTCCTCCACACCTTCACTGAAATCCAAATCACTTGCATGGCATTATTGCCATGATGGCATGATCCTCTAGCTATATCCAAGAACTAAACACAAACAACAACCTTTAACAACCATCTCAGGCATACCCCCCCACCTTCAGCTCCAAGGTATCCTTTTCTTCACCTTACCCCCATCCATACCATTTCTGAAACCCTATACCCAAAATCAAATCAATCCTCCCAAAGTTTCAGAATAGGGAATGTCAATGGTCTCCTCAAAGTTTATATGGTGCCCTCCTATCTCCCCATCCAGCTTCCCATCCTCCTATTCACAATATGTACTGATTCATCATCCCCCCCCAAAGAAAATACATTTCTAGAGTCTGTGTAAGTCTTTGCTTTTGTATTCATGACTATATTGTTATAGAACTTGGCAACAGCAAGTGCTCATTCATTTCTCAATAGTCATGTCAGAGAATTAGTAAAAGGTACTGTGCCCAGTCACCAGTCACATTAAAACTTCAATAATCAGGCAAATTGGGAAAAGTGAGTGAAAAATCTCAATAATTTTTTGTTTGTTTTGCAAGGCAGTAGGGTTAAGTGACTTACCCAAGGATACACAGCTAGTAAGTTATCAAGTTCTGAGGTCGAATGTGAACTTAGCTCCTCCTCACTTCAGAGTTGGTGCTCTATCCACTGCACCACCTAGCTTCCCCCAATTATATAATTTTTAAAAGAAATTCAGTTTCATTTCTTTCAGCTGCATACAATAACTTCACCTAAGCTAAAAAAGCAGAGCTGCTTTGAAGAACCATTAGCAAACTTCATTAACATATAAAAGGACAAAATAAAGCATTGTAGAACTCAGCTTATAATTCTTAATTTCTTCTAAAATATTTTTAAAAACCCAACTTTGTTTAGACTGCTCTCTAAGCAGGTAAATGTTACCCTCTATTTATCAAATTCATGGTCTGTTCTATCATTCGTATATTGTTTTTTATAACTATTAATCTATTTCCTCACCTGCAAAATGAAGATGAAAAATACTGCCTCAATTAAGAGATTGTATGTAATAAATATCAATACTATTTTATTTCTATTTTCTATCAAGATATAAATATATTCAGCTCAAATAATATTATACAATATTTTCACTTTTTTAAAATATATCTCTTGTTTGTCTCCCCAATTCTTTACATCCAGAGCTTTCCTCACTCTTCTACCCTCCCTTCTCCAGAGATCTAATATAGTAAATACTCTAAGATACACCTTAAATGCTTACTGCTCTCTGCTAGGACTTTACATCTTTAGCTAGCAACTACTGTCATGGGCCTTTATTTGTAAACAAGGAAAATGTTCAAAAAATTTTATAGTTCCTTCTTATTTTAAAATAATGAGAAAGTAAGAGTTTGACCACTGTGGTAAAGTTTTATTAAAAGTTTCCAGAAAAAAAAAACAACAGAGACCTAGGATGACATGCCTTTTGACACCCAGTCCCCCTGTCTTTAAAATCAGAAAAAAACCCTCTTACACCAATAATCGGTGCCTGGATTCTATATAGAACCACTTCTAGTACATGCTGACTTTAATAGTGAAGTAGCTTCATTGGAGACAAAAGGGGAGGGGGAACTACATGGTTTTTTAAAGACAAATTCAAGAATTTTTTTAATCACTGAAGACCAAGAGACATCTTGAATTCATCTTTGCAAAATGAGACCAACTTCCCTTGAATTCTTATTATCTAAAAAAAAAAATGAAGAGGGTGGAATATAAAATCTATAGTCTATGATCATGAATTCATTTCCTGAAAAAATGCTAGATTAAAATGATGGGGGGGTTAGCAGCTAGAAAGGGAAGCAGTGACTATGTAAAAAGGAGTTTCTTCAAGAGTAAGTTAAGTCAGATTGATCTCATTTCTTATTCTGATAGGGTTAATCAGAGGGTGCTAATTTTTCTAGCTATTTTGTATTATTTTTATCTTTAAGAAAAAATATTATTTTATGGAGAACTCACACAGAGCAAGAGCTCACAAGACAGGGGTCCAAAGAAGTAACATGGAGACACCCCGAAGGTCTCATTGAAGAACTTTAAAATCGATGGTACAGCCAGGCAGACACTGGCACTGGACCATCCAGCATAGTGTACCCTCATTAGTGAGGGTGCTGCACTCTATGGGCAAGGCAGAATTGAAGCAACTCAAAGGAAATGTGACATCCATAAGTTTAGAATACCCTCCCCAATTGTTCACCTGGACTATCTGTGCCCAACCTATGGTGGTGCATTACAAGCTCATATTGGTCTGATCAGCCAGTCGGATACACTGTAATTTGTCTCATACATAATGATGTAATTTTGGTCTACTTCAATAATGATGGATAAGAACCAATTTTTAAGGGTAAGAAAAACTTATTTTATCTAAGCAGTTTATTTAGATTTTAGAAGAGCATTTTTTACTATTACACTAAATTTATTATGCACTTTAAAAAACCATATTGGGGGGTTAGGTGGCACAGTGGATAGAGTACTGGCCCTGGAGTCAGGAGGACCTGAGTTCAAATCCGGCTTCAGACACTCAATAATTGCCTAGCTGTGTGACCTTGAGCAAGCCACTTAACCCCACTGTCTCAATAAATAAAATTTTTCTAAAAAGAAACCATATGCAGTAATTCTGTTACACTTAACAATCCCATTTTCTTTTTCTGTTTGCCTGACTTTTGAAAAGTTCATGTGAGGTTTAAGTTCTTAATTTAAAAAGAAGTTTAAAATAAAAGTTTTTGACAAAGTCTCATGTGTAGTACTCTTATGGAAAAGATGAAGTACTTCAATGGTCAAATCCAGAATAGTAATTAATGATTTAATATCAACTTGGAGGAGGTTTCTACTAACATTTCCAGGAATTTCTCCAAGGACCATGTAGTTTTAACACTTAGATCAATGACTCTGATGAAGCATAGATGGCATGCTCTCACGTGGAAAGATGAAACAAAACTAGGGAGGGATTGCTAACTAACATGATGGATGACAGATTCAGATTCCAAAAGTTTTTGACAGGTTAGAATAATAGGATAAATCTAAAAGGAAAAACAAAATATCTTACATTTGTTTTTTTTTTTTTTTAGATTTTTCAAGGCAATGGGGTTAAGTGGCTTGCCCAAGGCCACACAGGTAATTATTGAGTGTCTGAGACCAGATTTGAACCCAGGTACTCCTGACTCCAAGGCCGGTGCTCTATCTACTGCTCCACCTAGCCGCCCCTACACTTGGTTTTAAAAAAAATCACTTTACAAGTATAATAATGTGTGAGTAGTGGCTTGATAACAGTTTACAAGAAAAGTTTAGAAAGAATTCAGATTGCACTACAAATTCAAAATTGTCACCAGTATGACTAGACAGACAAAAAAAAAAAAAAGCTTTACAAACTTCGACTGCAAGGAAAGGCACTGTGTCCAGGACTAGGCATATAATAATTCTGCTCTCATGTACTCCAGTAAAATCACATCTACAGAAGGACACTGTTAAGCAGGAGAGTATTCAGGAAGATAACAAGGATAATTTGAAGGCTTGTAGATCAGTCTATCTTGAGAATACAAAAATGAAGTTGAGGACGTTTAAGCAGAAGGTGATGATGATGATGATGATGCTCTTGAAAAAAGACAAAGACATCAAGAAGGTGATGCTATGACAAGCACATGAACTGAATTTGAGTGGGGGGGGGGGGGCGGAGTGCTGTACTAAGTCACCAGCCTTACTTTCTCCTCTAGACCCATCTAGGTCCAGTGACCAGATATGGATCAGGATGATTGGAGATGGTCCTGGATGACAGGCAATCAGGGTTAAACAACTTGCCCAGGGTCACATAGTTAGTATTTGTTATGGGTCTGAGGCCAGCAGGGGAGAAATAAAATCTATCTTCAAATTTGTGAAGGATTATCAAATAGAAAAGAGATTAGACTTTTGTCTTCATGGAAGAAACTAGATAAAAATTTTAAAGAGGGAGATTCATTATTGATATCAAAACATTTTTCATATAAAAAGAACTTAGGATTGATATAAAAAATAGTGAAATGAATTGTCTTGGGGAACAGTCTTGGAAAGTGGAAGTCCTCAAGAAAAAGCTGGAAGACCTATCAGGTATAAAACATATTTTATGAGTGTATATTTTTTCTTTATTATGGACGTTAATGAAAATTTGAAATAAACAAAAGGAACTTTAGGGGGGTTGGGGGCTTTTTGTTTTGCTTTTTTAACATATAGATTACATTTCTGGTATGCGTTGGATTAGATGGTCTTTCAAAAATGGGTTCAAGGAGTGGCTAGGTGGCACAGTGGATAGAGCACCAGCCCTGGAGTCAGGAGTACCTGAGTTCAAATCCACCCTCAGACACTTCATAATTACCTAGCTGTGTGGCCTTGGGCAAGCCACTTAACCCCATTGCCTTGCAAAAAATACTAAAAAGAAATGGGTTCAATTTTGTATATCAAATATCAAATTATAAGGATTATAAGTGTTTAAATCATCCAAAAGAGTAGTAGGATAGTAAAGAAAGTTTTTTTTATGTGCACAGCCATTCTATCATATAAGGATCAAATTAAAAAAATGAAGATACTTAGTTAGCTTGATGAAGAAAAGATTTGATGGAATGGGACAGTGGCGGAACAATAATGGTTTGATTTGTTCTGCTTGGTCCAAGAGAAAAGGACTTGGATGCAATGAATAGAAGTTGCAGTGGCTGATTAATCTAAGCTCAAGGAAAAAAAATCAGTTAACATAATCAGAACCATCAAGTAGAAAGAGATATTAAATTTGCTTTCACTTGGGCCTTCA
The DNA here is from genome assembly GCF_037893015.1 of Macrotis lagotis. Taxonomy (NCBI): domain Eukaryota; kingdom Metazoa; phylum Chordata; class Mammalia; order Peramelemorphia; family Peramelidae; genus Macrotis; species Macrotis lagotis. The sequence continues at coordinate 159,797,441 of NC_133663.1, forward strand.
AGCAAAAGCTGAATGATCATTTATGAAGATGTAAAAAGGAAATTCATGTAAATGGGATGAAATGGGCCATTGGGTGGTACAATAAGTAGATTATTTGGACCCAGAATCAGGAAGATTCATCCTGCTGAGTTTAAATCTGGCCTCAGACACTTATTAGCTAGGTGACCCTGAGCAAGGCATTTATCCTTGTTTGCCTCCTCTATAAATTTATCTGGAGAAGGAAATGGCAAACCACTCCAGCATCTTTGCCAAGAAAATGCCAGTGGGGTTGAAAATGACTAAAAAATGACTGAACAACAACAATGGGTTGAACTACATTTCTTTCAAATCAGATTTTGTCAAGTTCTTAACTTGTTCCAATCTAGTCCATTATGTTTCCCTTTCAAATCTATTGTACTTCTTCCTAGGATTTTCCAGTGTATGTACCATGAAACCAAGGATATTATCCATGTCATCATAATTTTTAACATCATTTTTTAACACTCTTGAGACAATTAAAAGTTAAAGGGGACTTTAAGTTATACAGTCTAATTTCCTGATTTTCAGATAAGAAAACTAAGATACAGAGTTAAATGCATTTGCCTAAAGTTGTGAACAACAACAACAAAAAAAAAAAAAATCCTAGCAGGAATTTGAACCCAGTCCATCTGATTCCAAATCTAATATTACCTATTCAAAAGTCAACCTATAGAGAAATATCAAAATGTGCTTTGACAGGATTAGTTCTGAGTCCTGTATCAATGAATCAAACAGTAAGCATTCACAAATCACTTACTACGATACCAGACATGATATTGGAATGTTATCCACAAAGTCAGTCCTTTAATCTTGGTAACATCAATTTGAGTGGAATCTTATTGTTGTAGTTCAGTCTTCATTTCCAAAGTGAATTGGATTTACATGGGGAAGAATAGCCCAAAGTCATCAGCCTCACTCACTTCCACAGTCACTGAAGTCCAGTGGCAAGACAAAAGTCAAAATGACTACAATGACTATAGGACGGGAAATCAAGTTGACTTTTTTTGGAGGGGAAGGAGAGGAAACAATACATTTTAGAATGCAATGTATCAATTACAGTTACCCAAATGTGTAAATGAAACAGCCGGATATAAGAACTAGAAACTAAGTTTACAAGGGTAGAGAAATTATTAGAGACATATTGGGTCACCAGGGCCCTTCATATTCTCATGTCTTTTTGATTTTTTATAAAAAATATACAAGTGTAATTTATGGACTAAAAATGACTTAATAAATTTCCCTCTAACCTCAGTGTTGGTTGAGTTTAAAAACTGTTAATTTTTGAAAAACTTGAATGAAAATTTACCAAAGAGTACATACAAACAAAAAAATGTTCAAGAGTTTGAAAGTAGACCTATAAACTCAAACTGAAAAATTATTACTAGTATCACTCAGACTGGGAAAGTTAAAAGTATTTAGGCAACACCCTTTGAGCATATACTTACTTCTAAGGGGAATGTGACAAAGGGCAAAAGCATCAGGAAAAATGAGATATGTTAGGTTTTAGAAGGAAAATATCTCCTAATCCTGAAACACCAGAATATCATACCAAAGGTGGGTTACAAAATGACTTTCTGTAAACTTCAAAATAGGTTCATGAATACTCCTAAAGTTATCTAAACATGACTGAGTTTCAATGCTATTTATTCAACAATAGCTATCATTTATATTGGCTGCCTAAAAGATAAGCAGGTTCCAAATTTCAACTATGATGTGGTAGGTGTCCTGGCTGGGCAGTGAATATTTTCTGGGAGAGGAAAAAAATTACATTTGAGGGAAAAGATCACAAGGAGTAAAAAAGGAGAAACACAATTTGAAGAAAAAAACTTTCTTCCTGCAGTTTCTTTTGTCCTACAACTGGGATTTGGAATATAGACATAGACACACACACACACACACATACAGAAAGATTCATAGCAAACTCAAACTGAAGAAAAGGACAATCAGGCAGGTGGTAAAGTGGTGTCACTCCCATCCCTAGAGAGGGGCCACACCAACTCCTCTTGTCTTGAGCATCAATGTCTGAGAATTTCCCAGAAGGAAGCAAGCTTCAAGTGGAATCCATCTGTTTAAACTTCCTACCAATACGGTTGCTTTAAAATCCCTTTCAAATGGTATTTTCTGAACATCAACCAAAAGGTGGAGCGATTTTTTTGCATGTGAGATTTCTACATATTTATTCACTAACTTTAATGATTAGCTACATAGTTAGTTAGTGTTCTGCCTCTTAAGTTACAGAAACACCAAGATGAGCACCCCAGGCAAATCAGAAGGATGGAAGACTTTCCTCCCCTTGCAAAGGCCCCTGGTATTTTAAGGAGGACCTGAAGAACTATATGAGAATATGAGTAAATAACTGCACAGGTCAAATTAAGAAATGCAGCAGCAGTGCTTCTCTCTAAAAAACAGCAAATACACATGACTCAACAAAATGCTGGTTTTTTCACTAGGGTCATAAAAGTTAAGCTATGGAAGGAATCTCTGAGCACACATGTCAAACAACAGATCATCCACAGGAAACTAGATTAAAATATAACTAGGAAATATTTAACAAAGTAAATATAAATACAATAAAACAAAGATGCATTTTAACACTGAAAATATCACCTAATCCTGAAACACCAGAATATCATACCAAAGGTGGGTTACAAAATGACTTTCTGTAAACTTCAAAAATAGTTTCTTGAATACTCCTAAAGTTCATCTGAACATGACTGAGTTTCAATGCTATGAAACCCACTGGGATCCTCATGTATGGGATGAGTGACCCCTGTCTATTTGAGTTTGACCCAGTGTTTTGGAGGATCATCTAGTCCAGCACCTTCTTTAATAAAAGAGGAAACCTAAGCATAGAAAGAGTGATGCCATAAAAAAATAAGAGTTGAAGTCAGAATCCAGCTCCTGTGATGACAGCAGGAAGATAGTTTTTTCTTCAGATTATGTTTCTTTGTTTTTACTCTTTGTTGTGATCTTTTCCCTCAAATGTATTTTCCCCTTTTCCAAAAAATATCATCATAGGAAGGACAATGCCACTCTCCACCTGTAACAGTGGGAATTAAGAAACAAGAGAATCACCATGACCTTTTATACTTTTTTTTTAATCCCGTATGGGATCAGGAGCACCTGAGTTCAAATGTGACCTCAGACACTTGGTAATGACCTAGCTGCGTGGCCTTGGGCAAGCCACTTAACCAACCCCATTGCCCTGCAAAAAACTTTTTTAAAAATCCCTTATTTATGGCTATGGAGTTTCGTGGCTTGCCCAAGGCCACACAGCTAGGTCAGTATTAAGTGTCTGAGGACGATTTGAACTTGGGTCCTGACTCCGGGGCCACTACACCAACCCACCTTTCATACTTTAAAGTCCTCTGAGGTCAGAGTGACAGCCACCGGCATCATAGTCACTCGTGAGCACCCATCAAAAGGTCAGAGGCCCCACCAAAAACTATTTCCACCATGTTTTTATGGCAGCAATTATTCACGCTCTGATGTAAAAGGGGAAAAAAAGTGCTACCGGTCCCTCTTCAACCCTACTAGCAACCACAAAAAAGTCTCATAAGAAAAGGAAAATTCTGATTTAGTGCCAAGGAGCCCCGTCTGCCTGCGCCTCCCCTTATCTGTGAGTCTGAATGAATCAGGCAAGAACATGAGGAACGCTACACTGTTACTGTTGCAACATTTCCATTCATAAAAGCGCTCTCAGCGCAGCGGGAAGCCGGCCGCCCGCGGGGAGGATGCGGGCGGCGGCCAGCGGGGGACGGCTCGGTCTGGCGGACTCGGGCCGCTCCCACAGGCTCACAGCCGCTTCCTTCGGCCCAGCCAGGCCCCGGGTGGCTTGCCTCAGTTTCCCCGCGTGTAAAATGAGCTGGAAAAGGAGGACTGGCGTATCTCTGCCCCCCCGACCGGCATCCTTCCTCGCTGCCCGCCCGCATCCGCACTGGGCTCCGCGGGCGCGGCCCTCGCGGGCACGGCCGGGGGCGCTGCTGCCCGGAGCCAGGCACACGCGCACGCGCACGGCCACGCGCGGGCCTCCCTCGGGACCCCGACCCCGGGCGGCGGCGGCCGGACGGCGAGGCGCGGACGGGCCGGGGAAGGGCGGAAGCCGGGGGCGCCGGCGCCGCAGGTCTCCCCCACGGGGCGAAGCTCCCTCCCGCCTCACTCACCAGAAGAACACGCGGGAGAGCAGGTTCGCGTTTTGCAAAGGGTTGGGCTTGGGGTCCTGGGCCACGGGCTGCATCCTGGCCGCCCCCCGCCCGGGGCCGCTCCGCTGCCGGCGGTGACCGGGGCGACCGGCGACGCTGGGGCCCGGAGCGGCCGCTCGGCACCTCCGCCCGCCGCCGGCTGGAAGCGCCCGAGCCAACCGGCGGGGCTTCCGGAACCCGGGGCCGGCGCCACGCCTCCTCCCGCCCCCTCCCGCCCCCTGCGCGCCCCGGAGCTGTGGCCGCGCCGGGCCGGGGCGCCCCGCAGGCGCAGGGGGGCCGGGCCGGGCCCGCGCCGGGGCTGGTGCGGGGCAGCCTGGCCCGCCGGGCCGGACCTCGGATCCCGGACCGGCTCAACCTCGCCGCGGCCGGGCCAGCTCCACTCGGCTCCCTTTTCTCTTAAAGCAACTAATTCCTACTCTAAAAATAAAGCATTGACACCAAAAGCAACAACTGGAGGAAAGTCCCTTTGTCTTCCGAAACCAAACCTCCTAAAATACTCCGTGGGGGGGAGGAAGATGAGGGGAACATGGTAAAACTCAACATAAACCAAATCTTTAAAAATCTAAAAAAAGGATGCTCTGGCCTCCTCCTGACCCTTAGAGAAGTGAGGTGCCCCAAGTGGAAGGCACAATGAGGCTGGGTTCCGAAGCATGACTTGGCCCCTCACCCAGGACTTCCCATGATTTGTGCATTCTAGAGAAAACTCCTTATCACCACATGTAAGGACAGCGCCGAGGCTAGCGGCTTTAAAGTGGGCTGGAGAGTTTAAAGAAGTTCTCCTTAGCACCGGGACGAGAGGAGCCAGTCAACAGAGAGAAGGCACTGGAATTAAGGGGATCAGGAAAGGCACATACATATAAACAGAATATATACAGTATAAATATACAGAATAAATTGGAATTAATCAACAGACAGAAGGCACTAGAATTAAGGAAGATCGGGGGCGGCTAGGTGGGCGCAGTGGATAAAAGCACCGGCCCTGGAGTCAGGAGTACTTGGGTTCAAATCCGGTCTCAGACACTTAATAATTACCTAGCTGTGTGGCCTTGGGCAAGCCACTTAACCCCATTTGCCTTGCAAAAACTTTAAAAAAAAAAAAAGGAAGATCAGAAAAGACAGACATATATAAACAGAATAAATATACAGAATAAATTGGAATTAATCAACAGAGAGAAGGCACTAGAATTAAGGAAGATCAGGAAAGGCACATATATAGAATATATACAGTATAAATATACAGAATAGGTTGGAATTAGTCGAGAGGAGGCACTTAGAACTAAGATTAAGATTTTCCAGGCTCGGAAAAAAATTTAGGATCATAGAACTGAGAGCAAGAATGGGACTTAAAGAGAACATTTAGTTCAACTTTTTACAGATTACAAGAACATCAAGACTTGAGACAGACTGTAACTTGCCCAAATTTACACTTAAGCTGCAAATAAACCCTGCCCTAAAGATTTTAAATACTGTACCTCTCCATTAGACTTTTACTCTCTCTCCTTTTGAATGAATGTTTTCCCACCACTTTTTCTTAGTTTTATCTGTTACAGGGAGGCAGAATGGTATGCAGGAATGTGGGCCTCTGTTTGGAGTCAAGAACTGAGTTCTAATTTCAAGTCATTTTTGGAATGCATTCATTTCCTCCTCCACTCTGCCTTCTGGATCCCCTAGCTTCAAGTCCCACTCAAAAATCCCACCTTTTATCTGAATCCTTTCCTGATCTCCCTTAATTCGAGTGCCTTCTCTCTGTTGGTTAATTCCAACTTATTCTGTATATTTATACTGTATATATTCTGTTTATATATATATATATATATATATATATATATATATATATATGTATATGTGCCTTTCCTGATCTCCCTTAATTCTAGTGCCTTCTTTCTCTGCTGATTAATTCTAACTTATTCTCTTTATTTATCCTATATATATTGTTTATATGTGTGTGTCTTTCCTGATCCCCTAATTCTAGTTCCTTCTCTCTGTTGATTAATTCCAACTTATTCTCTATATTTGTCCTGTATGTATATATATATATATATATATATATATATATATATATATTCTGTTTATGTACATATATATGTGCCTTTCCTAATCTCCCTTAATTCTAGTGCCTTCTCTCTATTGGTTATTTATACTGTGTGTATATATATATATATATATATATATATATATATATATATATATATATTTATACTGTATACATTTATACTGTATATATACTGTATATATATATATATTCTGAACATATATATTTATATATATTTGCATACACACATATGTGTGTATGTGTGCCTTTCCTAATCCCCTTTAATTTTAGTGCCTTCTCTCTGTTGGTTAATTCAAATTTATCCTGTACATATTCTACAAAAATATATACATGTATATCTATATATATATCTATATATATTCTATATGTGTGTGTGTATATGCCTTTCCTGAACTCCCTTAATTCTAGTACTTTCTCTGTTAGTCAATTCCAATTTATTCCTTATATATTATATTGTATATATTACATTATATTATATTATATTATATTATATTATATTATATTATATTATTTATACATACATGCCTGGCATAGCAGGTATTTATTGACTAATCTGTCTAGATTATCTGTATGAACTGGGGCAAATCAATTTAATCTCTGACCTTCAGTTTTTTTCACTTGTAAAATTAGAGAGTTGTACTGAATAATTTGTGAAGTTGATTCTGGCTCCAGTTCTATGATTTCTATTAGTCAGTTGATGAGCCTTTAGGGGCAGCTGGACAACTTGATGGATCAAACACAGAGCCTGATTCAAATCCAGTCTCAGATACTTGGCCATGTAACACCAGGCAAGTCATTTAACCTGTTTACTTCTGTTTCCCCCATCTGTAAAATGGGGAGAATAATGGTACCTGCCTCCCAGGATTGTTGTGGCTATAATAAAAGAGATAATAATTATAAAGAGTCTGGCTCATAATGAATTGTAATAATCTAGGTGAGAGATATTTGAGAGTGAATATATACATAGAAATATTTGTAATTTTCTAACAGCATAGTGCCTTATGCTGGAGTTTGATGAGTGTTGATTGAGTGAACCTTTATGTATATTGAATTGCACTTTTATGATCTTTTCATATGCTATTTTATGTTATTGCATTATATTCACTTATGCATTTGTCATCTCATCAGTGACTCTTCAAGGTCAGGATTCATGGCTTATTCATTTGTCTTTGTATTCCAATAATACCTTGTAATCAGGAAGTTTTCAGACCTTAGTTTTAGAGCTAGTGGACAGGCAGCTCAGAAATCTTCTAATCTGATGCACTAATTTTATAGAAAAAAGAAACAGAGCCCAAGGTTATCGAGATAGTAAGTAGAAATGTTAGGATCTGAAACTAGATGTTTATATTCCAAGCATATAATAATAGTGCCTGGTAAAATTAAATGCTTGTTGAATAATAGAAATAAACCAAAAGTCCATTTTCCTTTCCCTTTCCCCCAGAGGAGTTAACTATACACCAAGGTCCTACAACATTCCCTTAGAGCTTCCTCAACCAAATTAAAATGTCATTGGGACATATTTAACAAAATAAAATTTAAAATACAATAAAATGTTAATAATGTGGTTCTTTAAAGTCAAAATGTAGTATCTTCATATGACTTTGTGGCCCCCTTTTTCTTTTAGAATTTCACCCCAAAACCCTATGCCATGATGTGCAGTGAAATCAATTGCAAAGCTAAGAGTTGAGTTTCCTGGTTTGATTCAATCTCTATCTTACTTTTGCATTCTCTTTTGGGAAGGTGTGTGACCTGCAAGTTGACTTGAAGATACCTTTTTTAACCTGAAGTGAAGAACTAACTGACTTCAGTTTGGTATTTTCACAGATGTTCCTTCCTGCTGTGCTCTAATCCCTCCCACTTGTGATGATGGATATATTACATCACTTATGGAAGCTTCACTTTCTTCATGTGAAAATTAGGACGTTAAATCTGTTGACCTTTAAGGACCCAATCCAAATCTAATTGCCTGTAAAAGCCAATTAGGCATAGTAGAAAGATCACTGGACTTCAACAATTATGTCATAGGCTCATAGATTTTAGAACTGAAAGGAACCTCAAAAATCAAATAGTTGGGGGGGGGTTCTTAACCTTTTAGTGTCATGGACCTCTTGGGCAGTATGATGAAGATTATGCACTCCTCAAAATAATTTTTAAATACGTAACAGAAAAGATTACAAAGGAAACCAATTATATTGAAATACAATAAATTTTTTTAAAAGGAAAAACAATTTCGAAGACCAGATTAAGAACCCCTGATCTAATCCAACCCTTCATCTAACAGAAAAAGCAAAGAGCATTTTCTTTGTCCTGTCAGCTTGAATTCTGGCTCTGCCACCTGTTTCATCTCAAGCTGGCCACACAATTTCACTGAGATTTAGTTTCCTTAACTGTAAAATGAAAAGATTGGACTAAATGGACTAAAAAAGGACTCTAAGATTCCTTATGTCTTTTAAATTGAAGTCAATCTTAATTCTGCATGTTCTCTTTTGTGCCACTAGGTGTCCCCTCTTGATGGTTAGTAGCTTAACTTTTTTTAAAACAAAATATTTTGAATAGCTTACCTTTTATACAGTGTTTGGTAGTGGAGGTATTACTCATAGTCACATTTTCTTAACCAAAGCAGCCCTTTATTATCCAGTAACTAACAATTTTATGAGGATTCCTAAAAATATAGAAAATTTACAGGTGAAACCATAATTTTATGAAATCACAAATCTATGTGTATTAAATAACTTGTTTTTCTTAATGTGGCCCTTATTTCCTCTTATTACACCGTATATAAACAAAGTTATTTTACATAGCTAAGTTACATTCCTCTTTAATGTTGCATTGGATTTTCCAGCAGCCCAGGGGGCGAAACCAATTATCTTAATTTTGCCTCCTCTTTTACCTTCTATTTCCTGATCTAACTGTATCATATCTCTTAAGCCTGTCTCTTCTGTCCACTCAAAACTATAGCCCTAGTTCAGTCCTTCATTGCTTATTGCCTAGGCTATTTGAATATCCTTCAAATGTTTCCTTAATTTCAATCTCTAAAGTCATTGACCATATTTTCCTCTCAAGGTACAAGTAAGGAAACATGTTACTTCCCATATGTCCATTGCTTAGAGTATAAAATTTAAACCTCTTGTTCTCCATACTCATTTACTAATCTTTCTAATCATTTTCTCTATCTCTGCTGCTAGTCTCTGTCTCTCTTTGTGAGCTTCTTGGGAACAGGAACTGGTTTTTGTCTTTCTTTATATCCCCAGGGGCTTAGCATGGAGTCTGACCCATAATAGGTATTTAATAAATTCTTGTTGATGGACTGACTAAACCATATTTCATGTCAAATTCATATCTGTAGTCATGCTACAGACACAATTCTTAGTGGAGCAGGAACAATTAAATTGTAATTAGAAAAAATGTTTAACAAAATAAACAATGTTAATTTGTGGTTTTCTAAGTCAATATGCAGTTCTCTACTACTATAAGATAATTAATAAAAGGGGCCGATGGCCCTTTTAAATGCCTAAGATCCCTCATGGAACACCTTGAATAATTTATATGTCCTTGGAAGATTGAGTGTTACTGAGGAGTGAAATCCACTTTGGTTAACAGTTAATAAGATGGGGCAGCTAGGTGGCACAGTGGATAGAGCACCAGCCCTGGAGTCAGGAGTACCTGAGTTCAAATCTGGCCTCAGACACTTAATAATTACCTAGCTGTGTGACCTTGGGCAAGTCACTCTTAACCCCATTGCCATAATTAAATAAATAAAAACAGTTAAGGAGAGAATGAATTATAATGAGAGATGGGTTTATTCCAATGAGGTTCCAGGGGATCACTCAGTCTTAGATAAATATATTTATCTATAACCTTACCACCCTATCTAGGGTAGTCTAGAAGAAAGGGAGAATCCACTTCTACCCAGACTTATCTAGCTAAAACGTAATGGGCCAAAATCTGCCAGTTCACCTAAACTAAGATTTCCTTACCTTTTGATCAGATCTGAGTTTTCCCAGTGGGGTGCATTTGCCTAGGATCCTATCTTATCATCAGCCCTGCCCTTCAAAATATAACTGAATAACCCACAGGGGTTGATTTCTGAATGAAGAAATTAGAAAGAGCAAAAAACCTTAGTCCTAGTTCAATAATTGGTTATTAATATAAGAGAGAAGTAATGATTTCTTGCACATATATCTAGAAGACAGAATACTATAATATTAATGATACCATTTCCCTATTTTTTTCAAAGAATTAGAGTTAGAAGAGACCCATATATATAGACAGGAGACACTTCTACAGTCATCCTTAGCACATAGTCATTATTCAACATCATCTGAAGACTCCCCCAGAATGGAAAACCACCCAAACCAATCCATTCTATTATTAGAAAACTGTAATTATTGGGAAAATTTTTCTTAAATCAAGTCTAAATCTGCCTTTCTACAATTTTACATATTCGAAAGCTTTGTAGTTTAGAATTTTGTTCACTCTGCCTCTATACTTAAATTTATAATAGAAATTTGTTCAGGAGGTATTCAATAAATGTTATATGAGAACAGTTAAGGTCTGTTTTTAAAAAAAGAGAATAGATCATCAGACGTGAGGGCATAATTATGAATAATTCTTGCTTAGCTATTTTAAGCTTAACCATTATCCACCATACATTATTATTAACTTCCCAAAGCTAAAACATGTTTCAAAATTCTTGTCACATCTTGCTACTACCATTTTCAGTTAAGTACAAGAAAAAACATTTACTGAAAGTTGCTTGAAATTACTTTGTTTCTCCTCCAAAATAATGATATTGTACTCTTTTGAGCTTTTGTTCACATCAATTAAGAAATAAAAAAAAATATTGTTGATAATTTTTTTATTTATCCTACTTTATTCTTTTTTTAATATCCAATTATAAAATCCTACTAAGAGAATGACCTTGAATAAATCACTTCTGAGCTTAAATTTCTTCAACTCTAGCATGAGGAGTTTGGATTGATTATCTCTAAGCCAGACAGCTTGGAAATTCTATGGGTCTGTTAAAGTATAGCACCCAGTTCTGGTTGCTATATTTTAGGAAGAACATTAATAACTAAAATAGGTCCAGCAAATCCTACCAGTGGGTGAGAAATCCCAGGCTTACATCATTTCAGAATTGGTTGATGACAATGTTTAGTTTTCAAAAGGAAAGATTTAAGGAGGGACATAGAATCTGAAGAACTCTCTGGTGTACTATGGATTAAACTTTGATTTTGCTCCAAAGGGCATAGTTAGGAAAATTTATGCAAATTTCAGGGAAGGAAATTTATGCTTGATGCAAAAGAAAAACTTCCTAACAATTAGAGTAGGTCAGAAGTGAAATGGACTGCCATAGAAGGTAGAGTATTCCTTTTGTAGAGGTTTTCAAGTCAATGAGAATTTATTAAGGTCTTGTACTCAGTGCTAGGGATACAAAGGATAGCAAAAACATTGGCCCTACCCTCAAGGAGTTATCATTTTAATGAGTGAGGCAACATGCAAATGACTATGTTCTACAAGATTTTTACAGGGTAAATGAAAGGAACCCCGGGGTAGGAAGAGAGTGGCAAGAAGACTTGGCAAGGTTTCCTGAATAAAGTGAGAATTAAGCTGAGTCTTGAAGGAAGCCAGGGAATCTAGGCAGAGGAGAAAAGACAGAAAACTTCCAAGAATGGAGGACAGCCAGTTGAAAAAAAACAACACAGAGTTAGGATAAGAAATTGGGAAATAACAGGTGGGCCAGTATAGCTGAATCACAGAGCTCATGAAAGGGAGTTAGGTATAAGAAAACTGGAAAAGTAGGAAGAAGGCAAGTAATGAAGGATTTTATTTTTGATCTTAGAGGTGAATATTTTTTAAAGGGGAAGGGGTGAATGTTGAATGATTAGACTTGTGCTTTAGGAAGATCACTCTGACAGATGAGTGAAGGATGAACTGAATTGGGGACAGATTTGAGGTGAGTACAATCAGGCTGTTGCAATAGTTAGGTATGAAGTGATGAATGCCTATGCAGAGGTAATAGCAGTGTCAGAGGAGATGTTACAAAAGTGACATTTACAATCTGCTGGTTGGGTGGTATACCCTCAATAGTGTAATAGAATTTTTTAAAAAATGGATTTGGGAAAAAATAAAGTTTAATTTTTGACATGCTGAATTTATAAATCAACAGAGTGGTTAGATTAGATAAGTAGAGCCAATAATCATTAGCACAAAAATGATAATTGAATGCTCCTGAGATCACCAAATGAACTAACATATGAAAAGGAGAAGCTTAAGGGACATCCAGTTTGTGGTGTCAAGATATTTGGTGATAGCCTGTTTCTCCAAGCTAAAACCCAGTAAGCAACCTTGGCATAACAACAATCCTTTGCATTCTGAATGTGCTCATCCTTTGACAGAGTATTGCTTTTATCAGTACCAGTTATTCACTGAGAGATTTATGGTTTTCATGTTACTCAATAATTGTTTAGATTTATTAAAACTCCCCCTTTTTTCCAGATACCTGAGAGTTATGTGCCACAGCCCAAAGCCATCCATCACATCTCTTAACATGCTTATAATCCTTTTGTCTTACAATTGTCAAGTGAACCCAACCAGGTACTGTACTCCTGTTACCACCATGATTATTCTGGTTATATACCCACTGAATGATCACCAGTCTCAACAACCCTTATACAACCAAGAGATTGTTCCCATGGGATCCAAGAATGCCTGTATTGTCCCAAGAAATGCCAACCACAGGAACTGTTACTTAAGACCTAAGAATGATTGTGTTGATTTTTTTTTTTTTTTTAGCGTATATAAACCCTGTCTTTGACTCACCATGTTAAATCCTCCAACTTAGGGGAACTTTCTTATAAGCGTTTTCCTCGCTCTGAAATTATTAAACCATTGCTTGATTCTTGAAGACACTTGCCTCTGTCCTACTTTTTTTCTGCTTTGGCCATCCACAGTTTAGAAACTAGTTCCAATCCAGTTAATAGCATGACCAGTTTCAAGATCAGCAAAGGAATCTGAGAAAAAGAAAAATCAGAAGAGAGTAGTGTCATGAAAACCTAGTGAGAAGGGAACATCAAGGAGAAATGGGTGATTAACAAAGTCAAAGTTTCAGAAAGATCAAGAAGATTGAAGATTGAGAAAAGTTCATTGAATATTCCTTGTTGTTATTTGATCCTATATTCTTGAAGAAGACCATAACATCAGGAGATGCCATGAATTGTAAATGAATTGAATTTAAGTAAGGGAGAGTTGTATAAAGTCACCAGCCTCACTTTCTCCTCCAGAATCATCTGGGTCCAGTGGCCAAATATGAATTAGGATGACTGGAAATGGCCCCTGATGTTGTAGAAGCTTTTTTAAGCTAGGGTCTTTTCCAGATCTTGGTTTGCCTGAGGTCATACTAATTCAGTGAGGTCATACTAATTCGGTGATTAAAGTTAGGTAATGTTTGTTTTGCTTCTTTTTTTTTTTCTTTTTTTAGTTTTTGCAAGGCAATGGGGTTAACTGGCTTGCCCAAGGCCACATGGCTAGGTAATTATTAAGTGTCAGAGGTCGGATTTGAACTCAGGTACTCCTGACTCCAAGGCCAGTGATCTATCCATTGCGCCACCTAGCTGCCCCTGTTTTGCATTTTCAAAGAAGACCAGGACATCAAGGAGCTGATGCCATGACAAGCACATGAATTGGATTTGAGTGAGAGGAATGCTGTGCTAATCCCCAATCTCACTTTCTCTTCCCGAGCCATATGGGTCTAGTGGCCAGATATGAATCAGAACAACTGAACATGGCCCTGGGTGCGAGGCAGTCTGGTTTAAGCGACTTGCCCAAGGTCACAGCTAGTAAAGAGTCAAATATCTGAGGCTGTGTTCAAACTCCCATACTCCTGATGAATAGAGTACTGCATCACCTAGAATTATGCAAAGAATGGCCTATTTTACCAAGCCAAAAATATTTAAATTTGACAGCTAAGAGATCACTGGCAGCTCTGACAACTTAAGTGCTTACATACAAGCTATTTGAATCCCTCATGGTCAGGGTTAACCAATTAACATTAAAGTCATTTAAGTAGGGGAGGTCCTAAATAATGCTTTAAGGACCATGCCCCAAGTAAGAGAGCCTGCTTTTCCCTTTAAAAATGTATCAAAATATCCCAGCTATTAGGGAAAGAATTTTCTAGTTGAAAAAATACTAGGAAAACTGAAAAGTCTGGCAGAATCTGAGTAAAGACCCATATCTCATTCTATCTGCTCAGATAAGCTCAAAGGGTAATATCTTAAGAAAATTAGTGGAACCTGGAAGAAATTACCTGTCAGATCTATGGATAGGGGAACAGTTCACAACCAAAAAAAAAAAAGATAAAATACATAATTTTGATCACATAAAATTTAAAAAGTTAGCCTCAAATAAAACCTATGTAGCTAAAATTGGAAGAAAAGCAAGAAAATGGGGGTTGGAAGGAACCTTTGCAGTAAATTGCTTTAATGAAGTTCTCAATTGTCAAATATTTAAGACACTGAACCAAAATCTGAAAAAAATAATAGCTGTTCCCCAATTGAAAATGATGTAGGGAAATGAAAAGATAATTTTCAGAGGAAAAAAATCAAGGCTATGTATAACCATATAAACAAAATTTTTCAAATCACTAATAATTAGAGAAATTCAAATTAAAATAACATAAAAATTTTATGCCATCAGATTGAACAATGGCAGAAAATGAAAATGACTACTGGAGAGAACATGAGAAAGTAGATACATTATTGTACAGAGGGTGGGACTGTGAACTAATTCAACCTCTCTGGAAAGAAGTTTGAAATTGTGCCCCAAAACTATTGAACTGTGCATACTCTTTGACTTAGTAATATAACTTTTAGTTCTATATCCCAAAGAGATCAAAGTAAAAGGGAAAGGACCTATATGTACCAAAAAATATTTATTGCAGCTCTTTATGTGGCAGCAAAAATTTGGAAACTGAGAGAAGGCTCATTAATTGGGGAATGGTCAAACAAGTTATAAGTATGAATGTTATGGAAGGCTATTGTGCTCTAATAAATGAGAAAAGGGGGAGGTGTTGGAAAAACCTGGAATCAATCTTTTATGAATTTTGTTGGTGATGAAGGTAAAGTTAGGTAGGCAGGTAGCCTGGGACCTGGTTGGAAAGGATCTTTTTTGAGTAGGAGAATGATGATATATACATACATACAAATATATGTGTACAAATGTGTACAAATATATGCTATTTTATTCAATTTAATTGGGAAAGAATGTATAATATTGATTGAGGCAGAGTAAGCTTAAACACAAGCAAACTATGAGACTAGAATGAACAGCTGGGAGTGATGTTAAAAAATAAAAATCAATTAATATTTATTGATTGTTGTAAATAGGAAAGTAGGCCAAAAAGTCTCAGAACTATAAAGTCTTTGACACTAGAAAAAAGGAAGTCCAAAGGAGAGACAGTTTTCCAGGGAAAGAATTAATTTTGGTTTGAACAGGTTGTGTTGAAGTCAGGGACTATTTGTATTTTGGCACTTCTCTGTACTCTTTAAGTACTTAGCACAGAATCTGGCAAATATTAAGCACTTAATAAATGCTTAGTGTTGATGGATTTGAGTATGTATGCAAATGAAAATGCTCATCAGGTAGTAAAAGACATAATACTAGGACTCAGAAAAGAGTTCTGATCAGGTGGAATTGTTTTGTGACTCATTCATATGGAGGAAATGGTCAATAGTATGAGTGAAGAAAGCCTTTATATGGGAGAATGTATTATTTATAGTCAAGGACTAAGCCTTCAATGGGAGGAAGAGGATCCAACCATTAAGAAAGAGAAAGCAGAGGTAGACGTGACATCCAGAACATCATGATCTTGCTAAGGAAGTCAAGGGAGGAGTTTTAAGAAGAATGGGTTAGTCAACAGAGATCAAAAGGATGAGAAACAAAAAAAGGACCTTTCCAGCTCCATGATTCTAAGTCCTATCTCTTCTCTTATTGTTTTCTATTCTCTGTGTATTCAGAGAAATTCAGATGTAGAACTTAAATAACCTCTCAGAGAATCTTAAATATCTCATATTAAACCAGTGATATCCCATGGTTTCTAAATTCTCCCTCCCTCCCATGTTCTTATCAATTTTCTAATTGAATTTTTCTTTTCCCCCCATGTGTGTTTGCTATGAATTCCTGATGATCAGAATGATCTTTCTTATTATTTTCAAGAACAGCAAAGTTCCTACCTAATTTGTGACTTCCCAAGGAGCAGAGAGGAAAGGTAAAAAGACAAAGTGTTCCATGGTGTGGCTGCTTGAAAGTCAAGAGCCCACATCCTGCCATTGATCCTCAAGTAGACCTCCAGCAGGATGTGACCCACAGGCTTTTCCTCCTCTGGTTTCCCCAAACAGAAAATGCCGTTCTTTGTCTAGACCCTGCTTTGATGGATTATGGTCATAACCATTTATCTGAAACTAAATGAAAACACAGCCACTTATAATTCAATTTGTGTAGATGTTTGTTCTTGTTGGTTGCTAAGTTGAATGCGGTGGCCCATCATACTTTTTATGGGTTTAGATGAGACATAATTCTTAAAGCAATATATTCAAGGGTTTTTTTAAATTTTTATAAAGAATGGGCTTTGGATATTGTTGTTCATAATGCATTTCTAAGGTTTGACCAACAACCTGTCTGATCCTTAGATACTGATGTTTTCCTATGACAAATATAAAATTAGCTGTACTCACAAATTAATTTTGTGTGGGTAGGATTTGGGGCTTTATTTTCTTTCTAGTTTTGTTTTATTTTTAAAGTCAGCTTTAGGGCAGTTGGTGGTTTAGTGGATAGTGCACCAGCCCTGGAATCAGAAAGACCTGAGTTCAAATGTGACCTCAGACACTTATGACCTTGGACAAGTCACTGAACCCTATTATCCAACAAAAACTTTTTTAAAAAGGCAACTTGAGTTCTTGTCTTACCAACCAGCAAAAGGAATGTTTTGGAGGTGTGCAAGAAAGACTTGTGATTTGGTGGTCAAAAGACCTGTATTGTTTAATGAGTTAGAAAAAGTTGTAAGTAAATTCATATGGAGTAATAAAAAGTCAAGAATTTCCAGGGATTTAATGGAAAAAAGTGAAAAAGAAGGGGGCTTAGCCCTACCTGAAATTATAAAGCATCAGTCATCAAAACTGTCTGGTATTGGATAAGAAATAGGGTGGTGGACCAATGGAATAGACTAGGTGCAAAAGCAAGAATTGAATATAGTAATCCTACTGTTTGATAAATCCAAAGAGTCCAGCTATTGGCATAAAAACTCTCTCTTTGATAAAAACCTGTTGGGAAAATTGGAAGTTAGTATGGAAGAAACTTAGATTAGACCAACACCTAACACCCTTTTTACCAGGATAAGATCCAAATGATTATAGGATTTAGACATAAAAAAACAATACTATAAGCAAATGAGAAGAACAAGGACTAGTTTATCTGTCAGATCTATGGAAAGGGGAGCAGTTTATGACTAAGGAAGAGATGGAGAACATCATTAAAAACAAATTAGATGATTTCAATTACATTAAATTAAAAAGCTTTTGCACAGATAAAGCCACTATAACCAAGATCAAAAGAAATGTAGTAAATTGGGAAAGTCTTTACAACTAATGATTCTGACAAAGGACTCATTTCTAAAATATACAGAGAACTGAGTCATAGTTTTTTTTAAAAAAAGCCATTCCCCAATTGACAAATGGTCAAAGGATATGCAAAGGCAATTTACAGATGAGGAGATAAAAGCAATCCATAGTTTTATGAAAAATTGCTCTAAATCATTACTTATTAGAGAAATGCAAATTAAAGCTTCTCTGAGGTACCACCTCACACCTCTCAGACTGGCCAATATGACCAGAAAGGATAATGATCTTTGTTGGAAGGGTTGTGGGAAATCTGGGACACTATTACACTTTTGGTGGAGCTGTGAACTCATCCAACCTTTCTGGAGAGAAATTTGGAACTATGCCCAAAGGACAACAAAAATGTGCATACCCTTTGATCCAGCAATACCACTACTGGGGTCTGTACCCTGAAGAGATGATGAAAAAGGCTAAAAACATCACTTGTACAAAAATATTCATAGCAGCACCCTGTTGGTGGTGGCAAAGAATTGGAAATCAAGTGAATGTCCTTCAATTGGGGAATGGCTTAGCAAACTGCAGTATATGTATGTCATAGAACACTATTGTTCTATTAGAAACCAGGAGGGATGGGAATTCAGAGAAGCCTGGAGGGATTTGCATGAACTGATGCTGAGTGAGATGAGCAGAACCAGAAAAACACTGTATACCCTATCAGCAACATGGAGGTGATGTTCAACCTTGATGGACTTGGTCGTTCCATCAGCGCACCAGTCAGGGACAATTTGGGGCTGTCCGCAATGGAGAATACCATCTGTATCCAGATAAAGAGCCATGGAGTTTTAACAAAGTTCAAGGACTATTCCCTTTAATTTAGGAAAAAAAACCCAGATGTCTTACTATCTGATCTTGTTATCTCTTATACTTTTTGTTCCTTCCTTAAGGATGTGATTTCTCTCTCATCATACTCAATTTGGATTGATGAACAACATGGAAACAATGTAAAGATTGACAAATTGCTTTCTGTTGAAGGTTGGGGTGGGGGAAGGGAAGTAAGATTGGGGGGAAATTCTAAAACTCAAAATAAATAAAATATTTAATAAGAAAAAAAAGACCTGTATTGAAGCACCAGGTCCTCAAGCTATATGACCTTAGGTAAATCACTTTTTGGGTCTGTTTTCTCATCTATATAATGAGGATATTTGCTTAGCTAAATTTTAAGGTCTTTAAGAATCTTAACTTTTAAATATCTATTAATTCTGATTCTTTTCAGTAAGGTATAACAGCAAAATTGTTTGAAATACTGAAAGTATTATTAGTCATTAAACATTAAGTGAATACTATTTTTTAAGCTAAGAACTATACTAGTACTGGGAATCTGAAGAAAGGCAAAAGAGAGTTAGGTAACAAGTGGATAAACTTAGATGCTAAGTATATGGTTTGAGATAACTTTTTTTCCTTGTTGGTCAGTGTTTTATGATATCTTGTTGAGAACTGATCCTGAAGCTGAGAATGTATGCATGCTTTTTCACTATCTGAAATCTGTGAATCTCTACCATTATGTCATAAGTTAGATGATCTTCAGCAGAAATCAAAAACATCTTTCTAAGTGCTAGATTAAAAGAACTTCACATGTAGTTTTAATTTGAATTTATAATTCTTATGGAGTTGATATACTAAGTAAATTTGTTTCAAGACAATAGAAATTCATTTAATCATTGTCAGACATTTTAAAGGCAATATTTGTTCATTTTTTAAAAATTTGTTTTTCCAACTATATGTAACAGTAGGTTTTACCAATCATTTTTACAAGGTTTTGAATTAAACATTTTCCCCCTCCCTCCCTTCCCTCCCCCCTCCCCCTAACAGAAAGCAATCTGATATAGGCTGTATATGCATAACCATGCTAAACGTAGATCTATATTGATCATCAGCAAATATTAAGATTTTTTCTGTAAATTCAGTCATAGCCTTGGACCTAATGAGGAGGATATAGTTGTGTGACCTTGGGCAAGTCACTTAACCCTGATTGTCTCTCATCCAAGGCCATCTCCAGTCATCCTGATTCATACCTGGTCACTGGACCCAGATGGTTCTGGAGGAGACAGTGAGGTTAGTGACTTAGCACTGTATCCCCTCGCCCAAATCCAATTCACCTGCTTGTCATGGCATCACCTCCCTAATGTTGCTGTCTTCAAAAATGAAGGGGCAGCTAGATGGTGCAATGGATAGAGCAACAGCCTTGGAATCAGAAGGACCTGAGTTCAAATCTGACATCAGACATTTAAAAATTATCTAGCTGTGTGACCTTAGACAACTCATTTAAACCCATTGCCTTGCAAAACAAAAAGGAAAATGAAGGACAAATACTTTTATTAATGTGGGGGTTGTAAAGAAATATTGGCCATAGTTCCTGCCTTTCTGAAGTTTAAAGTCTAGAAGAGGAAAAAAAAAGATAAGAGATATTAAAACACACCAAATTAGGAACTAAAATATCTAATGCATATTTATAAAAACTATAAGAATTCAAAGAAGGGAAAAGAATTAGTACTAGGTAATAGTAAAGGAAGGAAGAATGTCCATATTATAATAAGGACTAGAGTCTTTATATTTTGAAAAATGTATCCCCTTCTTCAAATAGCTTTCCCCTCACCTCCTTTCTGTCTCCTTGTCTAAAGGGATCTATCCACTTCTCATATGTTATCTCTCCCATTAGACTGTGAGTTCTTTGAGAACTGGGGCTGTTTGGTGTACATGGATAAGATCTACACCTGATGAAAAGGTGTAAATGGGTTGAAATGTGCACTCATGGAGAGATTCTCCTCATGAGGGAGCTCACTGGTGAAAGAACTTGTAAACTCTTTGAGGACAGGGTCTATATTTTGCTCCTTTTTGTATCTCCAAGTCCTGAATTGGAACATAGTAGACACTTAATATTTATTGATTGATGCAGCATAACATTTCTGGACCTCAGTAGCCCTTTCCACTTTTCATATTCTCTAATTCTAATGTATATTAGGATGCCAACATTTAAATGAAAATAACAAATAATCCATTAATTTCCTGTCCATTACTTGAATAACAAGCTTGATTTTTTACAAATCTCCACCGACTTTAAACAATCACAGAAAGGGAAACTTAGGTCCAGAGATGTTATTGCACATCAATCAATCAATAAATATTTATTAAGTGTCTACTGTGTTCCAGTTCAGGACTGGAGATACAAAAAAGGCAAAAGATAGTCCCTTGTTCTCAAGGAGCTTATAATCTAAATCACTCTTTCACTTTCACTACTCTCTTAATATCCAACCCTGTGCTAAATTTACTATTCATCTGTGGTGTCTGTTCATGATATTAATTAGAACCTTCACTTAAGTTCATCCATTCTAGTCATGGATGACTGAGTTGTGGGAATGGGATAGTGAATGCTAATAGTCACACCTATTCTATATCACCCATAATTAGTTTTACCAGTGAATTTGGATGTGACCAGTCTCAAAAGTCAATGATTAATAAATGCTTAACTACAAAAGGGCTATATTTTTCCTTTTTTCCCTGTGGAACAATGCAATGTAAGGGGGAGAGGGAAGGTGGTTATAGTGTTGTTAAAAAAAACAGAACAAGAAAAGAAACAAGAAGTGGGGGGAAGAATCAGTGAAACTTTTTTTAAAAATCATAGAAAAGAAAGACTTTTAGAAGGAAACACAGGACAAGCAGGACAACTCTAAAAGAAATATGTTGAATTTATACTTTTTAATAAAAAAGAAGTAATGAGATGATTTTTTTTACATATAATCCTCTTTCGCTGCCCTACTTTGCTGTTTTAGAGGAGTATTTGTTAATTCAACATAAAAAATTAATTTTTAAAAATCAGCAATGAAGATTTAGATTATGTATGCTCCTTTATCTTATGTACCATTTTCATGGGTTGACAAAGATCAGTAGAGCAGTTAATATGTGCTGAGAAGAGGTAGGGGTTAAAGAAAGATTTTTTCCTAGGGTCATAAGCAAAGATCCTTTGGCCAATAATAAAAAAGAGGCAATTTCTAGTAGGAACTATTAATCCTATCATAATTCCCTTATGGGAGAATTGCCTTCTGGTTTCTGTAGGAGGCTGAGGTAATTGCTTCTGCCCATTTGGGAGACCTCTCCCACCAAACCTTTCCACGTGGGCAAACATACAGTCCACAAATACCAGGTGTTTAACCTCAGGGATAATTGTTAGGAGGAGGTAATCCTTGGTACTGTCTTGTTGAAGAAAGGGTCCCAATTGTCTTTGGGTCCCTCACAAAATGCCCCCCTCATATGAAATGACAGAGTGAGAGGGAGATCTTTCTAGTACATTGACAAAGGTGACTATTGACCATCAAGATATGGTGGAAAATGTACTAACTGCAATCAAAGGACTCATGTTCAAATTGAAATCTGCCACTCACTCCCTGTATATTAAGTCAACCACTTATCCTCTCTGGGCCTCATTGGGGTGGTCTATGAAATGAGAGCAATGTATTAATCCCCCTTTAAATTTCCATTTAACGCTTAAACTTAAAAATGAGTATTCAGTCATGAGTCTAGAATGAGGTGAAAATCTGAGGAGCATCTTTTACCCTAGAAAGTATATTTATAGAACCATGACCTATTTTGGAGCTTACATTGGGTTTATCAGTCAATCAATCAACAAATACTGTGTGCCAGATATTCTGTTAGGCTCTGGTATACAAGAACAAAAAAAGGAGGAGCATGTTAGGCAATTAGTTGCTCAGGATTCTCTTTATCTGTAAGGAGCCCCACTTTTATTGTATGCATGAATGCTAACATTGCCTTTAGGTAGGATTGATCTAGAGGACTGAGAAAGCCCTCCTGAACCTCAAATTCTACCATTTCACTAGACTTATCACTTTTTTTGAGGCAATGGGGTTAAGGTCACACAGCTAGTAAGTATCAAGTGTCTGAGGCTGAATTTGAACTTGGGTCTTTCTGACTCCAGGGTCAGTGCTCTAACCACTGCACACCCTAGCTACTCTTCTACTACTTTTGTAGTGATGCCAACAATTGCTTTTTAGAGGTCAAAGTCTAATTCCATGAATTGAGATGAGGTTTAAAATAAAAATATTAAACTATTAAAGAAGTTAACACATTAACTTAAATTCACATTGGAGTATAGATGACTTTATTATTTGCATTCCAAAGATACCTTTCACAGATTCCATTTCCATCAGCTCCATGGCAATTTTTTTGATCAGAAAGAGAAAAGCATGAGACAGGCACAAAAGCTAAATATTTGGCTTCCTGATTTTTCTTTTTCTTCTATTATCTGTGTTTTTTTGTATCTTATTTTTCTATTTACATGTAAAGATAGTTTCAGTATTTAGATTTTTTTAGTTCTACATTTTTCTCCCTCCTTCCCTTCCCTCCCCTCTCTCAAGACAGCAAGTAATCTAATTTAGTTTATGCATGTACAAAATATGTTAAAGTATATTTCTCTATTAGTCATGGGATGAAAAAAGAATCAGAATGGAAAAACAATAAGAAAAAAACAAATTTCAAAAAGTGAAAATAGTATGCTTTGCATCCAAACTCCATTTTTCTTTCTCCGAATGTGGATGGCATTTTCTATCACAAGTCATTTGGAATTGTCCTTGATCACTGTATTGCTATGCCTCTTTAATCTTTAACATCATGGTTGTACTTTGTGAGGTTACTGATGCAATAGTGCCATCTTATACAAGTCATCAACTGACACTGTACAAAAATGGAACTTGCTGCCTTTGTGAACTTTCTTTCATTAGAAATCACTAAAAGGAGCTTAGATGAACATTTGTTAGAGATCTTGCAGGGAGATCTGTTTAGCAATAGCTTCTGAAGTCCTGTTCGGCTTCAAGATTATATGATATTCTGATTTTGTAATTAGGTGCTCCCCTTCCTGGCAGTGTTTCAAATGAAATTTGGAACTCTAGAATCTTCATTCTTTTTTTGTCCCATTAAAAACAAGTCACTGATGAGAAACTCATTCTATGATACAATAAAAACCAGGAAGTGAACATCAGATAAATATTGGGTATCACTTCACCAGCATAAGGCTGGCAATCCCCTGAAGGACATATAATGTTGCTTACAGAGGAGAAATGATTCATGAATGACTGAGAGAAGAGTGGAGAAAGGTAGATAGGGCAGATACTGGTGGCAATAGAGAAGGTGTAGAACTTGGAAGGATCTACAACAAAGTTCTGGACACATCAGCATATGGGGAGGAGCCAGCATAGCAACATGTCCCTGATACCTTGTGCCTATCCCTCGGAAGCCCCTGAGTGGGTGAGACCCTAAGAAAATACTTCCTCTCCTCCAATCCCCTCCCATGTCCACATGGAGTATCACACCCTTACCTGGGGGTACTCTGATGGAAGGAATGTAAATTTTGATCACCAATCAAAGACTGGTCAATATCAGGTTCCCAGGCCAAGCCCCATTTGGGTACTTTAGAGTTTTGATTGGCTAAGAATGAATGTAATTAACAATTGTTTCTAAAACATCTTCCCCTTCCAGATGAGTTTTTGTTTTGTTTTGTTTGGGTTTTTTTTTAGATTTGGTTAAGGAAGTCCACCTCTGCCTCATTTCTTTTGTATCTACCCAAGAGATAAAAGTAACAGTCTTTGGAGGCATTCAAGTAAAGTTTAGATGACTACTTATCTGGCATGCTGGTCTAAACTGAAAACTAGGAAAGACCCTAGCTTAAGAAGACCAAGGTCTCCCACTGCATCCAGGGCTATCTCTAGTTGTCCTGATCCATATCTGGCCAATGGACCCAGATGACTCCAGAGGAGAGGGAGGCTGGTGACTCTGCACTGTCTTCCCTCAGTGAAATTCAATTCTCTTGCATGTCATGATATCACATTCCTGAAGTCATGGTCCTCTTTGAAAATGAAGAACAAGGGGTGGCTAGGTGGTGCAGTAAATAGAGCACCGGCCTTGGAGTCAGGAGTACCTGGGTTCAAATCTGACCTCAGACAATTAATAATTACCTAGCCATGTGGCCTTGGGCAAGCCACTTAACCCCACTGCCTTGAAAAAAAATCTAAAAAAGAAAATGAAGGACAAGCAAAACAATCAATCAACAGACTTCTTTGAAAGATTGACTAATTTTGCTTATTTCACCTACAGCATGCCAGATAAGTAGTCATCTAAACTTTACTTGAATGCTTCCAATGACAGTTACCATTATCTCCTGAGAAAATGCATTTCCCTTTTGCATTGCTCTGATTCTTTGGAGGTTTTTCCTAACATCAAACTTAAATTTACTTTATTAATTTCTACCCAGCAATTCTAGTTTTGTCCTCTAAAACAACCTAAGCAAGTCCAATACCTTTCCCATATAATAGTACTTGAAGGTAGTTATGATATATCCTTTAAATTTTTCTCTTCTCCAGAGTAGACTAGCTCCCTTTATTTGTCCCTATGTGGCATCCTCTTATTGCCCTCTGGACCCTTTAGCTTATTTTGTTGGACCATTGTTCCAAAAAACATGAGAACTATAGCAAAGAAATAACCCATCAGCTGATAGTTTCTCCTAAGAATGCTGAGAAGGTAGCACAATAATTAGTATATGCATTTTGCAAATGAGGAAACTTAGATTTAGGTAAAATGGCTTGCCCATGATCAGATGGCAAGTGCAGTCAAGTCTTTTAACCCCAAGTTGTAGAGCTACCTTTCACCATGCTGCTGCTGAAGGGAATGCAATAAGTTGGCTTGCAGATGGAATTTCCAAGTAGGCTAAGGAAAGGAGTAAAGATGGGAAAAAAACTTTTCTATTCCATAATTTTGTCTTATTAAGAGTCCAGACTGTTACCAAAGTTGATCACTTAATTCTGTTTGACTAGTGACTCTTCCAAAATATAAAATATAAAATAAATTGTGTCATTCGAAGACTAGAAATCCTGGTGCTTAGTCATTTTTTTCCTGTCCTATTCTCTTCATGACTCCATTTTGGGGTTTCTTGGCATAGATATTAAAGTGATTTTTCATTTCTTTCTCTGGTTCATTTTACAGATGAGGATCTGAGGCAAATAGGGTTAAGTGACTTACCCAAGGTCACATAATTATTAACAGTCTGAGGTCAGATTTGAACTTACCCTAGAATTTGCCAAAGAAAAAAATGCAAGGGAAACTGAAGAGTTTTGAACACAAAGGAGCTCAAGTGCCTTTATTACCTTCATTTTCCAGAACAAGGTGTTTCAGGTCAAGGGAAGAACATAAACTCATACCTACCCTCCCCTACAAATGTCATCAGCAAACAAACAAATCAAACACTGGAGAATTCATGTTTAAGTTGAGTGATTAGTTTGGTCAGTAAAGCTGATTATCTAAGAGGCAGCTAGTTGGCTCAGTGGAGAGAATTCTGGTCTTGAAGTCATGAAGACCTGAGTCAAATCTGGCCTCAGACATTTGCTAGCTGTGTGATCCTGAGCAAAAACACTTAATCTCTGTTTGCCTCAGTTTCCTTAGTTGTAAATTGGAGCTAATAACAAGGACCTACCTTTCAGGTGTGTTGTGAGGATAAAAAGAGATAAAATTTGTAAATTATTTGGCACATAATGAACTC
Source organism: Macrotis lagotis (assembly GCF_037893015.1). Classification (NCBI taxonomy): domain Eukaryota; kingdom Metazoa; phylum Chordata; class Mammalia; order Peramelemorphia; family Peramelidae; genus Macrotis; species Macrotis lagotis. The sequence goes on from NC_133663.1 coordinate 159,823,919, forward strand.
TTAATAAATGCTTGTTTCTTTCCATCCTCCAGGACATCCCTATTGTAAGCCCCTGTTCTATGCCTCTATATAGAGAACCTCTTGCTTAGAGACTGAGTATAAGCTTTAAAAATGGCACCTTTTGTCGCTAGGACTACCTGTCAAAATGGTCCATGAAATCTAAGTGAGTGGGGACACCACTTCCCCTTCTGGACTTTTCCTCTTTTTCTAACAGAGTCCAAAGCAGATGTGTTATTTTGATTCTTGTTGATTATATTTGATACACAGTTTAGATTTCTTCCATTTGCCATCTCCTTTTAATCATTCCAAATGGTTTATCTCAAATGTTTATAACTGATCATGATATCATCCTGAGTCATCACCTAGCAAAAGAACATGTGGATTTTTCCACCCAGAATGCCAGTTTTATGTCTCACTAACTTATTTAGTTTATATTATTTGTAACTATGCAGCATATTGCAAGCTTTCAGTGGAAAGGGATTGTGGTCGTTAAAGTTCACCTTTACATGGTGTCTAGCATAATTTCATGAATACTGATGTAAAGGAAGGAGAACAGGACTAAAAAGTCAAAAGCCTGAGTTCTACCCTGGTTTTATGAAGGTAGAAACCTGTTGGGGAAAATTCCACAACTTCAATAGATGAGTGGTATAATTCAGTAGCTTCTTCTGTAAGTAAGGATAATTATTTATAGATACATAAATCCCTGTCACTGGATTGTTGCATCAAATCAAATGATAAAGTGCATTGTAGACCTCAAATTGCTATATGAATATCATCTATTTTTTCTCTATGTTTATAAAATCTACTTATGTATAATATATTTATGTATAGAAGTATATTCTTCTATATAATATAGAATCCATATTTCTGAATGATTTATATAACCTCTAAATAATTCTTTATTATCATATAATACATGTATATATATACTATATTTATCATAACAATTACATATGTATGTATGTATCTTTATTATATATTGATGTATATGGTCTTCCCTACAATACAGAAATATTAGCAGGTCAGCTATTATCTTTATTTTACTAATGCAGAAACTGTATATCATAGAGAATAAGTGACCCAGGTTATACAGTAAGCAAGGGTTAGAATCCAGCTCTTTGACTTCTGATCTCTAATAAAACCTACTCTATTATAGCTAATTTTAAAATTTTATTTACACACAAAGGACATGAACACAAATGACATAGGCAGTTCACAGTAGGCTATTCCATGCAGCTGGGGAATAGAGACTCTACTGGCACTTTTTTCCCTTTTACAAAGAACTTGGAAAGAGAATGATGTTAACACCAATTGCCAGTCATCCTGGTAGCTACACAGGTGAGCCAAGAGCAGAACAAGAGTTGCAAGAAAGCTAAAATGGGACTAAGTACAGTGATAGGAAGTTTTTGAGGTTATCAGATCTGCTGAAAAGGATCTTCCAATGCTGTCCCCAAACCCACCATCCCTTGTTTTCAATATTGCAGTTCAGGCATCAGACTGTAAGACTCAGAGTGGGATCTTGACCCTCAGATTTCCTGCCTTAGCCCCAATATCTTTATTTCCTTTCTATGACCTCTGAATAAAAGAGATGCAAGAATATGCACAGACAGAAAAATCTTTGTTAGACTGCTGAAACTTTTTCCTGCATCTGATTTTAATTAAATAGATTTTAATGGAATCCTTTGTTTTAATGCTCCAGAATTTCCCCCGATTTTCTTTCTCTCCCATTCTAAGATCCATACCCTAATAACAAAAACAAAAAGAAAAAAGAGAAAAATCAATAAAACAACAAATATATTTTTTAAAAAATATGACATTATATGCAATGCTCCTGTGGTAGAACCCCATCTCTACAAAGAAATTGAGATGTCTTTTCGTATTTCTTCTTTGAAGTTAGTCATGAGAATTTCGCAACATTTTTTGTGCATGTTATTCTTTACAATGTTTTAGTCATCATGCATATTCTTTTCTTGGCCTTATTTAACTTGTCATTAGATCATGTATAATCTTTTGATGTTTCTCTTTTCATAAAAATAAATTTTTACAGCATACTATTATGCTATTATATTCCTATACAATAATTTGTTCATTCATTCCACAGTTTATGGGTATCAATCTTTTTTTGCTACCATAAAAAGGGCAGCTATATTATTGTACTTTGAGTTTTTCTTTGGTTGATGCCTTCTTTAGGGCATGATTTTTAAGGTTGATCTAGCAATGGAATTTTTGGTTTGAGGTTATGAACATTTTAACTACTACATCATTTACATAATTCAAAAATGCTTTCTAGAATAGTTATAATGATTCACAGCTCCAACAGTGCATTAGTATACTTTCCCCAACCCTTTAAACATTTTTTAAAACTTCCAATATTATTTCTGCAATTTTTGTCATTTTGCTGAGTCACTAGGGCTATTTGGATTTGTACTCATTATTATTTGGAGCCTGCTTTCAAATAGTTGTTAAAAATTTGCAAAAAATTCATGAGGATTTTAAATATTATTTTATTTTCCCCAATTATATGTAAAAAATTAATGTTCTTTTTTGTAAGTTTTGAGTTCCAAATTCTGTCCCTTTCTTCCTCCATTCCCTTATCCCTGAGATAGTAAGTAATATGATATAGGTTTTACATGCCCAATAATGTAAAACATTTCCATATTAGTCATTTTGTGTAGTTTTCAATTGTTCTAAGTATTTATTTGTTCCTATATTTTGATCACTTATTATTATAGGAATGTAATGTTAGTTTTTCTTGCTTTTTAATATTTGTTGCCCTTTACCTCAGACTTATGATTATGATAGTCAGTTGAAGAAAGCAACAAATATTCCAAAGGTAGGATGAAGATTTGACAAACTATAGATTTTATTTTCTTATTTCAATGTGATATTTGAGACATTGTTCTCAAACAGAAATTTAGAATCTGTCAACAAGAATTTCCTGTTTTGAAGCTGAAAACTTGGAAGGTGGGGGCCACCCTAACATAGGAAATATTTTGTATGTGTCAAGGGGTCCTAGACAAGAGAAATGGTTTCAATAGCAAAATTATGATTGATACTCACTTACTTACAGGTTAATTAGATAAATATGACAACCTGTATATCATAGGATTATATAAAGCAGAATAGAGGGTTTATTGGACCTAGAAGAGAGGACTCTGAGGTCACCTAGCCCAATTCCTTAATTTTATAGCTGAGGAAATAGACCCAGAGAAGAATTTTCCAGCATCACACAGATAAGTTCAGAATCAGGATCTTAACCAAAGTTCTCACACTCCAAATCTAGAACTCCTTCCATGCTACCACATTGCCCTTTTTTTCCATTTCATTTTTTAATTGAAATATTTTATTTATTTATTTTTCCAACTACATGCAACAATAGTTTTTAACATTATTTTTGCAGTTTTGAATTTTTTAATTTTTCTCCCTTCCTCCCTTCCCTCCCCATCTCCCTGACAGAAAGCAATCTGATAAAAGCTCTATGTTTATAACCATGCTAAAAAGAGATCGATATTTAACATGTTATGAGAAAAGAGGGAAAAACAGGAAAGAGAGGAAAAAAAGACCTAATACTCTAACACAGCTTTTAAAAATTGAAGATAATAAGCTTTGGTCTTCATTTAAACTCCACAGTTCCTTCTTTGGATTTGGATAGCATTTTCCATCACAAGTCTGATTATTATTATTATTATTATTATTATTATTATTATTATTATTATGGTCTGATTATTGTACTGCTGAAATGAACAAGTCCAGCATGGCTGAGCATCATGCAGTGTTGCTGTTAGAGTGTATAATATTTGGGTTCTGCTCATTTCACTTAGCATCAGTTCATCTGCAATTTTTGAAAGGTGTGTGAAAATATTAATTTTTTTCTCTAATGTTTTCTTTCTTCTTTTTGGATCTGATTCTTCTCTCATAACATGTTCAACATCATTTTCTATTTTGTATGGTTATAAGAATTTCCACTCTTTTCTGAAATCCCTTCCCTATGATTTCTTATAGAATAACAGTGTTCCAACAAATACATAAGCAACTCATTCAATCATTCCCCAATTGATGGGCAATCCCTCAGTTTCCAATTCTTGGCACTACAATAAAAAAGTTGTTATGAATATTTTTGGCCATTATGGGATTTTTACCCTTTTTCATTATCTATTCAGGATTACAGACCCAGTAGTGGTATTGCTGAATCAAGGGGTGTGTACATGTTTATTGTCCTTTGGGCATAATTCCAAATTCTCTCCAGAAACGTTGGATCGGTTTGCAATTCCACAAATAATGCATTAAAGTTATAGTTTTCCAACATCCCCTCCAACATGGATCATTTTCATTTATAGTCATATTGGCCAATCTGAGAAGTGTGAGGTGATTCCTCAGAGATGTTTTAATTTGTAGTTCTTTATTTCATGATTTAGGGCAATTTTCATATAGTGGTATTGTTTGTGCAAAAACTTTTTAATTGAATGTAATCAAAATTATCCAGTTTGTTTTTTATAATGTTCTCTATCTTTTCTTTGGTCATAAACTGCTCCCCTTTCTATACATCTGAAAAGTTAAGTATTCCATGTTCTCCTAATTGGCTTATAATATTGCCTTTTATATCTAAATCCTGCACCCATTTTGACCTTATCTTGGTATTGGGTGTGAGATGTTGGTCTGTGCCCAGTTTCTGCCATACTATCCTCCAGTTTTCCCAGCAGTTTTTATCGAAGCATGAGTTTCTATTGAAGAATGAGTTTTTTTTAACATGTTAACATTTTATTTGTTTTCCAATTATATACAATAGTAATATGTATGTATCATTTTTGCAAGGCTCTGAAATTCTTCAGTTTTTAGCCCCCCTTCCCTCCCCCCACCCGCACAGAAGGCTGTCTGATAGACTTTACATTGTTTCTATGCCATTAAAGTAAATTGAATGTGTTATAAGAGTAAACATAAACCCCCCTCATCCCCAAGAAGATGAGAAACCTCAAGGAGAGAAAGAGAGAGAGAGAAAATGTACTTCAGTCTGTGTTCAGATTCCACTGGCTCTGTCTCTGGGGTGAATTGCTTTCTTTATCACCAGAGAAGTTGCTTCAATATTTTTCCCTCATTTGCTATTACTAGCTGTACCTCCACACTATTTCTCCACACTCTCATTTATTCTATTCTATTCTCTCTCTCTCTTTCTCTACTTTCAGCCTGGCCCTGTCCAAAAGTATGTTGAATCGGAGTACCCTCTCCCTCGATCTTCCCTCTCTTCTATCACCTATTCCCCCCTTCCCTTCCCCCATTCCCCCTTATCCCATCCCTTTTGTCTTATTTTTCTTTAGAGTAAGATAGATTCCCTCACCCTATTAAGTGTGTATGTTATTTCCTCTCTGCATTTCTGATGAGAATGAAGGTTCACTCATTCCCCCTTGCCTTCCCCCTTTCCACTCCATTGAAAAAGCTTTTCCTCTTATGTGACATTTCTTAGCTACTTCTTCTCCTTTTCCTTCCTCCCAGTTACTTTCCTTTATCACCCATTGACTCCATATTTTTACTATATTATACAGTTATATTCTGCTCCTATCTATGTCCTGTCTATACATGCTCCTTTTAACAGCTCTTATAAATGAGAAAATTCATATAAGTTATCAATATCTTCTTCCCAGGCAGGAACACAAACAGTTCAATATCATTAAGTTCCTCATAGTTAGTCCTTCTTTTCCACCCCCTCTGTGGTTCACCAGAGTCCTGTACTTGGAGATCAAACTTTCTGTTCAGCTCTGGTTGCTTCCAATAGGAAAATTTGAAAGTCCCCTGTTTCATTAAAACCCATCTTTTCCCCTGAAAGATGATGTTCAGTTTTGCTGGGTAGTTGATTCTTGGTTGTAAACCAAGATCTTTTGCCTTCTGGAATATCATATTCCAATCCTTACGAGCTCTTAATATAGATGCTGCCAGATCCTGTGTAATCCTGACCATGGAGCCTCGGTAGTTGAACAGTTTGTTTCTGGCAGCTTTTAGATTTTCTCTTTGATTTGGGATTTGGGAACATGGCTATAATATTCCTGGAAGTTTTTCATTTGGGATCTTCAGGAGGTGACCAGTGAATTCCCTCAATTTCTATTTTATCCTCTGCTTCTAGGATCTCAAGGGCAATTTTGCTGTATTATTTCTTGAAAAATTAAGTCTAGGCTCTTCTCCTGATCATGGATTTCAGATAGCCCAATAATTTTTAAATTATTTCTTCTGGATCTGTTTTAGAGGTCAGTTGTTTTTCCAATGAGATATTTCACATTTTCTTCTAATTTTTGGCTTTTTTGGAAAAGTTTTTCTTCCTGATTTCTTGCAAAGTCATCAGCTTCCTTTAGTTCCATTCTGCAATTGAAGGAGTCATTTTCTTCAGAGAGGTTTTTTATCTCCCTTTCCAGCTGGCCAATTCTGCTTTTTAAGGCATTTCTTCATTTGCCTTTTGTTTTACTTTTTCCTTTAGGCCTAAACTGGTTTTAAACATATTATTTCTTCAGTATTCTTTTGTATATCTTTCACCAAGCTGTTGATTTGGTTTTCATGATTTTTCTGCATTGCTCTCATTTTTCCTCCCAATTTTTCCTCCACCTCCCTTAATTGCTTTTCTAAGTCTTTTTTGAGCTCATCCATAGTCTGAGCCCATTTTCTATTTCTCTAGGAGGTTTTGGATGTGGAAGATTTGATTTTGTCATCATCTGAGTATGTGTTTTGATCTTCCATGGGACTAAATAATTCTCTATGGTCAGATTCTTCTTCTTTTTCTGTTGTTTACTCATTTCTCAGTCCAGGACTAATTTACAGCACTTCCAAGGCTTTGGGGGGGTTTGGGGGGACCCCACTAGGACGTTTATTCCTCCAAGGTCTTATGCTCTCTTGCCAGTGCTTTGATATGTAGATGTCCCCCTACTTCCCTCTGCCCTAGAGCTATAGGGAGGGATCCTTCTCTCTTAGTATGGAAGCCCAAACTGCAATATCTAAGAGTAGGCAAACAGCACAGTCCTACCCCGAGGGAGAGCAGAGAAATCTCTGCAGACTTATTTCCTTTACTGTCTCTGGGGGTGCAGGTTGCTTTCTCCAGATTCTCCCTGCAGGTTCTGTGGCCTGTGCTCTTTATTCCACACTCATCCAGGTGCAGCAGAGTTCTCTCACTGCCCCTTCAAGCTGTTGCCGGTGATCTCTGGGCTGAGCTGGACTGCGCTGCACCCACGGCTTTTTTCCCAGCACTGGGTCCTGGCGAAACACACATCTTCCACGGAACTTCTACATTATCTTGGATTGGGAAAATATAACAGTCTTTCTCTGGGTTTTGCTCCTCTAAATTTTGGCTAGAGTCATCCTTTGTTTTTTTGGTGTTTCAGGATAAGGAGTTCCCGGGAAATGCTGCCTTCACGCCTCCATCTTGACTCCATGGAAGAATGAGTTTTTATCCCAGAAGCTGGAATCTTTGGATTTATCAAATAGTAGATTACTATAGTAATTTACTGTTGTCTCTTTTTCACCTAATTTATTCCATTGATCCACCACTCTATTTCTTACTCAGTATCAAACAGTTTTGATGACTGATGCTTTATAATATAATTTTTAGATCTGGTATGGCTAGGCTGTCTTCCTTTGCATGTTTTTTTTTATTCCTTGGATATTTTTCCTTCCATATGAATGCCTTCCATATGAATTCAGTTACTACTTTTTTTCTAGTTTGCTAAAGTAATTTTTTGAAAGTTTGATTGGTACAGCACTAAATAAGTATTTTAATTTAGGTACAATTGTCATTTTTATTCTATTAGCTCAGCCTCCCCATGAGCAACTGACATTTGCCCAATTATTTAGATTTGGTTTTATTTGGGTGAAAAGTGGTTTATAGTTGTTGTCATAAAGTTTCTGACTCTGCTTTGGCAAGTATGTTATCTGAAGTTATTTAAATGGAATTTCTCTTTCTATCTCTTGCTGAGGATTTATGTGGGTTTATTTTATATCCTGCAACTTTGCTAAAGTTGCTCATTGTTTCCAGTAGTTTTTAGATGATTTTCTAGAGTTCTTTAGGTATACCATCATATCATCTGCAAGAAGTGATTGTTTTGTTTCTTCATTATCAATTGTGGTTCTTTCAATTTCTTTTTCTTCTTTTATTGCTAAAGCTAACATTTCTAATACAATATTGAAAGATAGTGGTTATAGTGGGCATCCTAGTTCCACCCTGATCTTATATAAGTTTCTAGTTTATCCCCATGGTGCTTGTTGATGGTTTCAGATAGATATTGCTTATCATTTTAAGGAACATTTCATTTATTCCTATATTCTGTAGCATTTTTAGTAGGAATGAGTGTTGTATTTTGTCAAAAGCTTTTTCAGCATCTATTGAGAGCATATGATTTCTGTTAGGTTTGTAATTGATGTGGTAAATTATGCTGATAGTTTTCCTAATATTAAACCAACCCTGTATTCCTAGTACAAATCTGCTTTATCATAGTATATTATCCTAATGATAACTTGCTGTTATTGCTTTGCTAATATTTTATTTAAAATTGTTGCATCCATATTCATTAGGGAAATTGATCTATAATTTTTTTCTCTGTTTTGACTCTTCTTGGTTTAAGTATCTATTGGTGTCATAGAAGAAATTTGTCAGACCACCTTCTTCACCTATTTTTTCAAATAGTTTATATAGAATTGGAACCAATTGTTCCTTGAATATTTGGTAGAATTCACTTGTGAATCCATTTGGCTCTGGAGATTTTTTTAGTTGAATTTAAGCCTTTTATTTAATGTTACAAAAAATATTTAGTGAAACAGACCAAAACCCATATCATCATCGGACTCTTCAGATTCTTCTTTTTTTGCTTCCTCTTTCTTCTTCCCCTCAGCTGGGGCAGTTGCACTGGCAGGAGCAGCACCTCCAGCAGGGGTCTCACCTCCAGCTGCTGGGGCAGGTCCACCAACTCCTACATTGCAGATGTGAATTCCAATATTGACATTGGACAGAGCCTTTGCAAATAACCCAGGCCAGAATGGTTCAACATTCACACCTGCTGCTTTAATGAGGGCATTAATTTTATCTTCCATGACCATAACTTCCTCCATGTGAAGGATGAGGGAGGAGTAGATGCAGGCGAGCTTGCAGATGACCATTTCGGGGATGGAGGAGACTTGTTTGTAGTGGTGCTAACTGCTGGCCAAGTGGAGTCGCCTCAACACGGCCTTAGCTTCCAAACAAGAACTGAGCACCTTACAGACAACTGAGGGAGCTGGAGATATTTTTTAAGGAGTTCTTTGATGGCTTTTAGAATTTTTTTTTCTGAGAGAGGGTTAAGTATTTAATTTCCTCTTTTTAACCTGGGCAATTTATGTTTTTGTAAATATTCATCCATTTAACGTAGATTATTTAATTTATTGGAAAGCAGTTGGGCAAAATAGTTCTGAATTATTTTTTCCTCATTGGTGGTGAATTTACCTTTTTCATTTTGGATGCTAGCAATTTCTTTTCTTCTTTCTTTTTTAAATCAAATTAAACAAATGTTCATCTGTTTTAATGGGTTTTTTTTTTAGGTTTTTGCAAGGCAATGGGGTTAAGTGGCTTTCCCAAGGCCACACAACTAGGTAATTATTAAGCTACAGCTGGATTTGAACTCAGGTACTCCTGACTCCAGGGCTGGTGCTCTATCCATTGCACCACCTAGCTGCCCCTATTTTAATGGGGTTTTTTTCATAAAAACCAATTCTTGGTTTTATTTATTAGTTCAGTAGTTTTCTTACTTTGATTTTTATTAATTTCACTTTTAATTTTCAGTATTTCTAATTTGGTATTTAATTGGGGATTTAAAATTTGTTCTTGCTTTAACATTTTTTTAGTTTCATGCTCATTTCATTATCTCATTCTCCATTTTATTCATGTAAGCATTTAGAGATATAATATATCCCCTAATAACTATTTTGGCTGTATCCTATAATTGTTTGTATGTTATCTCGTATCATTGATTTGGATGAAATAATTAATTCTTCCTATGATTTGTTGTCTGAGCCACTCATTCTTTAAAATTAGGTTATTAATTTCCATGTAGTTTTAAGTCTATCTCTTCATGGCGCTTTATTGCACAAGATTTTTATTACATCATGGTCTGAAAAGGATGCTTTCAATATTTTTGCCTTTCTGCATTTGATTATGAGGTTTTTAATACCCAAGTACATGGTCAAATTTTTTTTGTGTAGGTATCATGTACTACAAAAAAAAGGTATGTTATTTTCTATCCCCATTCATTTTTCTCCAGAGGTCTATCATGTCTAAGTTTTCTAACATTCTATTCACCTCCTTAAGTTCCTTCTTGTTTATTATATGCTTATATTTATCTAATTCTGAGAGAGGGAGGTTGATGTCCCCCATCAGTAGAGTTTTACAGTCTATTTCTTCCTGTATCTCATTCAACTTTTCCTCTAAGAATTTGGATGCTATACCACTTGGTGCATACTTGTTTAGTATTGAAATTACTTCATTGTCTGTGATACCTTTTAGGAGGAGCTAGTTTCCCTGCCTTATCTCTGTTAATAAGGTCTGTTTTTGCAGCTGCTTTGTCTGAGATAAGAATTGCTACCCCCGCTTTTGTCACTTCAGTTGAAGAATAATATATTCTGCTCCAAGTCTTTTACTTTGATTCTCTGTATATATATCTTTCCACTTCAAATGCATTTCTTGTAAGCAGCATATTGTAAGATTCTGGTTTTTAATCCATTGTTATCTGCTTCTGTGATATTATTTAAATTTTTTCATGAATGGGAGAATTCATTCACATTCACAGTTATAATTGCTAATTCTTTATTACCCTCCATGCTATCTCCCTCTATTTGTATTTTCTCCCCTTTCTTCTTCTCCCTTCTCCCCGGTGTTTTGCTTCTGAATTCCTTTTCCCTCAGTTTACTTCCCCCTTCTATCTACCACAGTTTCTTTTCCTTCCCCTTTCCCTTTCCCCTTTTTCCTTCCCTCCTCCTATCAGCCCCCCCCCCCACTTTTCCCTCCTAATACTTGAAAGGTAAGATAAATTTCTAAATTCAACTGAGAGTGTATGTTAATCCCTCTTTGAGCCAAATCTGATGAGAGCAAGATTCAGGTGGCTCTCACATCCTCCCTTCTTTCCCCATATTGCAATAGATCCTTTGCACCTCTTCGGGTGATATAATTTATCCCATTCCTTCCATCTCTTTACAATCCCCCCCTTTTTAATAAAATGATTTTTAAAAAATCATTCCATTAAAATCATGGACATACCACAAATGGCCATAATTTCAACCTAAGTATAATCCCTCTAATAGAGTTACAGTTGTCAAGAGTTATGAGAATCTTCCTCCCAGGTAGGGATGTAACTAGTTTTATCTTACTGGATAACAGTTTTTTTTTCTTTTCCTCTATTTACCTTTTCATGTATGTCTTGAGTCTCCAGTTTAGCTCTGGCCTGTTCATCAGGAAAGTTTGAAAGTCACCAATTTCATTAAATGTCTATCTTTTCCCCTGAAAGAAAAGACTCAGTTTTGCTGGATAGTAAATTCTTGGCTTGCATTCCAAACTCCCTTGTTCTCTGGAATATCATATTCTAGGTCCTTCATCACTTAAAGTTGATGCAGCCAGTTCCTATATAATTCTGGCTGTGGCTCCTTGGTATTTGAATTTCTTCTTTCTGGACACTTGCAGAATTTTCTCCTTTATCTGATTGTTTTGGAGTTTGGCCTCAATATTCCTTTGTATTTTCATTTTGGGGATCCCTTTCAGGAGGGGATCAATGTATTCTTTCAATGACTATTTTTGCCCTCTGCTTCCAAGATATCAGGGCAGTTCTCCATTTTATTCCGAAGTATGGAGTCAAATTTTTTTTTTCTTTTTCAGCAAGGTTTTCAAGTAGATGCATGATTCTTAAATTGTCTCTTCTGGATCTATTTTCCAGGTCAGTTGTTTTACCAATGAAGACTTTTACATTTCCTTCTTTTTTATTTTAATAGATTCTTGTTATTTCATGAAGTCATTATCTTCCACAGATTCCAATGCATTTTTCAGAGAAGAATTTTCTCCATTTAGCTTTTATATCTCCTTTTCCATTTGGTCAATTCTATTTTTGAAGGAGTTGTTATTCTTTTCATTTGAGGGAATTATATTCTTTTTGCATTTGTCCAATTATACTTTTTAATGAATTTGTTTTCTTCTGTCATTTTCTGTTGTAAGATGTTAATTTTCTCTTGTATAGTGTGAATTTTTCCTTATATTTCTTTTCAGTTTTTTCCATTTGATTTTTAAGCCCCTTTCTGATCTCTTCCAAGAAGCCTTTCTGAGTTGGAGACCAATTTATATTCTCCTCTGAAATTTCACATATAGTGTCCCTTCTGTCCTCCCTTTATGAGCTAGTATCCTTATCTCCAAGGTAACATTCAGTAGAAACTGCTTAGCATTGGCCTTTTTTCACTGTGGGATATTAACTTTCCTTAGGGTCTTGTGTTGGGGAAGAGACTGATTCCTAGACCTTTGGTGTTGAGAACCCTAGATGTCTTGCTTACTGGGGTTAGGAACTCCAGGGGGTTACTCAATGAACCAACCAATAAAGCAGAAGCTTTCTCTGGATTGTCTTGTTGGGGGTGTCAGAGCCCCACTCCCTAAATCTGGAGCTGGATCTGGGCTGTCCTCATGTAACCCAGTCACTGGGCTAGGTGGTCAGGGCTAGACATGTCAGAATAGTTAGTGCTGGGGAAATCTGTAACCCACATCTAGGCATGGGAGAAAGGTGTGAACACCTAGAGCTGTTTGTGTTTGTGGTGAATAAAGCCAGACCCTCCCAAAGGAACACTGGTGGGCTCACAGCTTGGGCTTCCAGACCAGCCAATCTGGTGGAATGGGTGTCCTGGGCAGCCCACCTGGAGCTCTCCTAGTCTCTCCACTATGCACACCTGCAAAGACTTCCACTCCCACCACAAAGGCTTCTGTTTCCACTTCTGTGATTAGGTTAGTACCCTGCTGGGTCTCTGTTCTCTGTCCTGTCCACACCCAGGTTCCCCTGTGAGGGACCTTGCTGGAAGATGTTCCCCTCTGTTTTTTTTGTGGGATCTGTTGATCCAAATCTATTAAGAGGCTTGGCTCATGTCAGTTCTGAGAGAAAGCCGGGTGAGCTTAAAACAGTACCTGGCTTTTCTCTTTCATCTTGGCTGGGAGTCCCCACACTGCATTTATGGACATAATTTGCTATCATTATTGTATGTGTACCATCTGGGATACCTGCCATAAACACAGCCTATAACCTATATCTTAGGTACTTAAGAGTAAAGAAATTCTATGTAGTAATTGTTAAGATGCTCTATGCTCAGTATGCACCTTGATACTTGTAAGTTCCATGCAAAGGTGACTGGAGAATATCAAAAATTGCATGATTCATACCAGTACAAAAATTCTATTAAAGCTGAAATAAAATAAGAAATGTGATCTAATTAATTTTTACTATAATTGGGTCTTTTAATTATCTAACATTGCTCAGGCCAGGAAGACGATATAATTGAAGGTTACTAATATGTCATTGATGCTTAGAACTGTAACTAAGCCTTATCTTATTGACAAAATTTAAGAACTCTTTTGATATGGTAGTAAGGAAACTCATTCCTTTAAAAAAAAGTACTATTTTTTCTTATTTAACCAATTCCTTTCTTTGCAAAGAATTTATAACTAAACACACAAAATGCAATGAGTTTAAATGGAAAACAATGCAATTATATTCATGAGAATTAATCTTGTAAGAGAATTGAGAAGTGGGCATTTTCTATTAATATCTATGCTATATTGATTTAAGTTAATTTATCCAAGCAATATAAAATTGAAGAGCAAGTCAAAAGGAGTTACCATTATTAAAAGACAAGATGCAGAGGTTGTTAGATACCAAATAAAGGAATGTGATTTGCAACATACATGAACTTCCATTTTCTCTTCTGTAAAATGATGAAGGGTGACTAAAGACACATTCTACTCTAAAATTCCATGGGTCAAAAAAATTGCTTTATTAAGATAAAAAAAAGATTAAGAATGGCAAATTTTGGGGTGGCTAGGTGGAGCAATGGGGAGAGCACCAGCCCTGGAGTCAGGAGTACCTGAGTTCAAATCAGGCTCAGACACTTAATAATTACCTGTGTGGCCTTGGGCAAGCCACTTAACTCCATTTGCCTTGCAAAAAAACCTTAAAAAAAAAGGATGTCAGATTTTAGGTATACAGTTCTGCAGTGTTCAGTATGTAGCTATAACCTTAGGCTGACTAAAAATAGCAGTAATACAATAAGATTGAAGGTAAAAAATATTGTATGGCTCAGGGTGAAGAAATGGGAAAAGTCAAAATTGTGTCAACCATCCAGAAAGCTGCAGATTTTAATTAAATCTACATTGTTCAAGAAGGATGCAAAAGAAAATGTGGTGGATGTGTGAAAATATCAGGCAACAACCCATAAAAAATGAAATTGGCTCTATCTTACTAGAAAGGAAACAGCTATAATAGTCATTTCAGTATCAACTATGCGCATGCAATCAGATCATTAACTAGTTAGAGCTGATTAAGGGCAACTAGATAGCAAAGTGTTCAGCCTGAAGTCAAAAAGACTCCTCTTCCTAAATTCCTATCTGGCCTCAAACATAGACTACCTGGAGGAGTCACTTAACTCTACCTCAGTTTCCTCATCTGTTAAATTAATTGGAGAAGAAGATGACAAACCATTTCAATAGTTTTACCAAGAAAACTCCAAACAGGGGTGTGAAGATTTAGACACAACTGAAACAACCCAAAAACACAAATTAGAAAAAAAGAATGAGTATGAGAATATGACATTGAACATGGTTATGGAAATTTCATTCAACCAGTTATCAGTAGGAAATTCTTGTTTTATTTGGTCTTTTTATAAGATATCTTCCATGACAATGATAAAAGGCCACTGTCAGTAGAATAAAGTAAATAGATACTTCCTCATTTAATATATTTTCCAAGGTTAATGTTTTAGGAGAGATTATTGCTCAGAATTTTCTGAATTCTATACTAGATTTTGTTTTGCAAAGGTGCTAGTAGTCAAAACCTATATTACCATTAGCTGCCATGTACCACACTAACAAGGAAATTAAAATGTTTGAAGACTTAGGTAGTTTCTGAGCCCTCCTGTTCTGAATCAGTTAAAATACTAGGAAATGAAATTGGAGTCAATGTCTTTATTTTTATTATTTCTCTTTTGGGGGGAGTGGTTTCTATTAAACTGAACAGGTCGGACTAGACCTTGTAATCCTACAAAATAATTTTTTCTTATCTTCAATTCTTTCTTCTAATCTGATACTATTTAGATTAGAGAAAAACTTGTAACTAAAATTTATTTTTCAAAACTTAGTAAGAATGACACCTCCCTACCTGTCCTGATTTTCCTGATTTTCAGTCATTTCTAACACTTCATGAACCCATTTGGGCTTTTATTGGCATGGATTTCAGAGTGGTTTGACAATTACTTCTCCGGTTCTTCTTATAGATGAAGAAACTGAGGCAAACAGGGTTAAGTGACTTGCCTGGGATCACACACAATTAGTAAGTGTCTGAGACTGGATTTGAATTCAGAAAAAATAATTTTCCTTACTCCATGTCTAGCATTCTATATAATGCACTATATATTGGAATATAGAAGACAATTTTTTTTCTTTCAACATTAAGTACTATTGTTACAGAAAAAGGATTCTAAAACTGTGATTTGGGAAAGTTGTAAGTTATTTGATAACAAGTATTTTTTTTCAGTTGATCTTAGAATTTAGGCTGAAGTTAAACAATCAGGAAAGATATTCAGCAATGATGTTTTATAGCTTACCACTCCTGCTTCTAGAGGCAAATTAGAAAGAGATGCAAAAGGAGCTCCAGGCAACTCTTGTCCTATTCAGTTTTCCCCTCTCTTTTCTCATGACTTTCTCAAAGAATGAATACTTTTACAGACTCTCCCAATATCTGGGAAGACAACCCTCCCTTAAGCTTTTGCCAGATTCTTGATGCTAAATATAAGAGTGACTGCCAGCTTCAGAGACAAACATCAATTTATACAACCTCCTTTCCCAGGCTACACCATCCACCAGGAATAAGTTGGTGAGTGGTAGTTCAAAATTTTTTTGACTTGTTCAAGACCCCACCTAGAATTTCATAGGAATATAGGATTGTCATAAATTTGGATTTGGAGGAGATGTCAGAGAATATATTCCTACTCCTCATTTTATATATGAGGCTAATGGGAACTAGGAGGCTAAGAGACTTGCCTTTCCTCACACTGACATTAAACATCAGAGGAGGACTTTGAACCCAAGTCCATTGATTCTAGAGCTGAGACCCCTAATAGACTGTCTTTTCAGGGGACACTAATGAGCCTGTATTGCCCAGTAAGTAATTTTTGTCCTCTCTTTTGGTAAGGCAGCCTCTCCACATTTCCTTGAAATACTGAAATATCTATAAGAAGTTATTCAAGTCTTCTTTATCTCTCTCCAGAGGCTCCATAAGCTTCATCTGTCGTCTAGACTTTTCTAGAGTCCTCTTTTTCCTCCTTAGACAACTTTTAATGCCTTGGATTGACCACCATCTTGAATAATTCCATTGTATTTTCCCAAAGTCTTTTCACTCAGTGCTCTCACAAGGTTACCAGTGTCTCTTGCTTCTTCAAAGGCTATCAGTTAAAATAGGGAGTTAAATAACTCAGTTTTGTTCTGTCATCATTACCTATTTGTGACATCTACAATGTAAGACAGTAGAGGGAGCTTTTTTCAAAGAGTTTGTTCAAAACTTTAGGGGAACAAATCTATGGGAGTGCACCATATAGTATTCTACTCTAACTAGACCTTGAGAGGCATAGACTCACTGATTTCTCCCTTGCTTATAGGTAAGCTCTCAAAGGCTCTACAAAATGCCCTCCTGGGATATTGTACAAATATCTCTTTGAAGAAATATTAGAACTGGGTATCCATGTTCCTGGGAAATTAATCTTCATAGGATCATAGATATAGAGTCATAAAAAGCATGCTAATCCAATCCCTTCATTTTATAAATGAAGAGGCCCAGAGAGAAGCAATACTCAAGGATACAGAGCCAGAGCCAGAATTTGAACTCATGTCTGATGAGAAGTTATGTGTTTCTTCTACAAAGTACTCTATATTCTTCATCCTCCTTACCTAGCTCACCACCCTTATATCTTGTAGGACATAGGATATATAGTTTCCTCTGCACCATGTTCCCTCTTTACATCTGACCCTCCCCTTATCCTTTTACCATCCTTATTTCAAACCTCAGTAATATCTAAGGGTGTCTAGTTTCCTAAGGGGAACCTGTAATCTTCATGATGGGTTTTGGGGTTCCAAGGAAAAGAGGATCTTCAAGAGTATCCTAGGGTGGTCCCACTTCAATTGATTTTGTTCTTCCATTAGAGATATCCAGCTGTCATACTGGGAAGAGAGAAATAATTTCCTACCAGATGACCTAGTTGTTTACAGGTGTAAGAAAATCTGATTCAAATATTGGCATACTTCATTTGCATTATGGAGCTTTCACTTATGGATAAAGTATTCCAGTGTCTTTTATATCTACCAATATGCTGATTTCATTACTAGAGCCAAGTTCCCAAGAACAGTGGTTAAGGTCACAGAGATGATAAGTGGCAAAGCTAGGACCTGGCTTTTTCTTTTATAACTCTACCCTCCTTCTACCTCTCAATGCTACCCTCCACATCATCAGGCTCATAGCAAATATACAATGTGGTACAGGTCTTGGAGTCAAGATCAAATTTGACATTGATACAAACATCAAATTATGTGATCCAAATATACAGGCAAAGTGCCTTTACACCAGCAGAGAAGACCCAAGGCACTCTCCCAATACATCCATCTGGGCAGGAACAATCTTCAATCTGATCTAGAAAGATCCAGTCAAACCCTTTCCCTTTGTTCTGCTTGATTCCCTCAGAGAGAAGGATCAGTCTGTGGACCTGACAAAGCCAAGTAGAAGCCAGGCTGGTGAACTCTGTGGGTAATAGTTCACTTTCACTTTATCAGATATCAGAGTACACTTCGCTGAAATCTGTTCAAAACTTGGTTAGAGATCACTGGGTCATGGTCCTGCTTTGGAGCAAGGCTGGGATGGGGGGGAATATAAAGAAGAGCTTGATAAATAAATGACCTGTCAGAACTGATAGGCTTGGAGGGCAAGCACAGGGATGATGGGTTACCAACACGGGACCATAATGAAATGGTTAACTTCCATTCTATTTCCTCCTATTTGTGGGGAGTCCAGAGACCCTTAACCAGGCAGCTCTGCCCCTTCCCCTGTCTTTAAAACTAGGATAATACTTCCAGTCTCCTGCCTGTTACCCAGGGGGATTGTGATGAATGGAGAGTTCTCAAAAGGGAAACACTCAGGCCTCCTTAGATAAAAGATACTGTCCTTATTTCTCTACTTCCAGATTATGGTTTCTGTAAGAAATAAAAGGTTGTATTTTCTGCTCCTTTGCAGGACTCAGAGAAGCTATAACCTTTTTCAAATGGAACTTTTGTTCTTAGGCCATAGGCACTTACCAAACCTCCTGCCAACTCCAGAGAAGAGGCTTTGTTGAATGATCTAAACTATCAGATTCCACAAAGGTCACAGTTTCATTCACAATGAATTTGAGAAATATACTATTTTTTTCTACTTTGGTCATGCAGGTGAAAATTGCATGGCAATATTTCTTCCCTTCACTTTTTTCTAGGGGAATGCCTTACAGTCAAAGCCAAAACGTAGTTATTGGAGCTTTATATTAAGTGACTGTAGAAATATTATCTAAATTTTCTTATAAAGGGATCTCATATGCATTTTTGAAAGATTTTATGACTCTAATGCCTTTAAGGTTCCCCTACTCAAAAAATCCCCAAACCAATGACACAAATATGCTACAGAACTCAAGTTATGGAATTTCAGTTTGAAAAGATACTAAAAGTCACTTAGACCAACCTCCTACCCTATTCACTCAAAAATTTCTTCCACAATACCTCTGACAAGTGG
Organism: Macrotis lagotis; assembly: GCF_037893015.1. Lineage (NCBI taxonomy): Eukaryota > Metazoa > Chordata > Mammalia > Peramelemorphia > Peramelidae > Macrotis > Macrotis lagotis. The sequence goes on from NC_133663.1 coordinate 159,842,950, forward strand.
TCCTCCATAAATTAAAAGCTCCCTCCTCTTTCCTTATGGAATTTCTAGATGATTCAGATTTCACATCCTTCACAAAGCTTTCCCTGATTTTGTACTTCTGTACAATTGGTGATTAATCCACAACTAGATGGTGCAGTGGATAGAACACTGACCTTGGAGTCAGAAGAACAGGATCCAACCTCAGATACTTGACTCTTACTGTGTGCCCTGGGCAAGTTACTCAACCCCAACTGCCCCACATCCTGGGCTACCTCCAGTTATTCTGATTCATATCTGGCACTGGCCCCAGATGGCTCTGGAGGTGAGGTTATTTGATCCTTTGACTCTATATTTCCAGTATTTAGCACCAGTAGGTGCTAAATAAGTATTTGTGGATTGATGTTAGTCCTTTATTCTCAAAGAACATCACAGCAGAGAGGTGATACCATGACAAGCATGTGAATTGAATTTGAGTCAGGGTGGGGGGGTACTGTGCTAAGTCATCAAATAACCTTCACTCATGACTTTCTCCAGAATTTAAAAAGCACTTGACTTAGTAATTCTCTATGTGTTTATTGCAGTAGTAGGTCTGGTGGCTATGAGAGTTGGAACCTTATCTCCCTTCTTGATTGGAAGCCCTGGGCAAGGATTCATGTCTTAGCTGAACTTTTTATCTTCTCCAGCACCTATAATATTGCTCTGCCCAGATTAGGCACTTAAAGATCATTTGATATATTATTGTAACTGAGAAAGGAAATAACTATATGCCTTTTATGCTTATCAGGGTTGGGATTTCAAGGTGCAGAGCTAAAATTTACATTTAGTTTATCTAACTATAAAGTTTATTGGAAACATGCATAGTTGGAATATTCACTTATATGATACTTAGGCAACTTTGTGTTCTGTCTTAGTCTTATCTTTGAATTCTCTTTTTGGTCTGATTCTGGTAATAAAATTATACACATAACTGCAATACAAAAATTCAGTTCATCTGTAACACAAAAAATTTAGTTCTATCTAGATAAGCCCAGCTCTTGGTATTCATGGTTGTAAGATTTGTGCTTATTTTAGATTTGGGTAAATAAATGGAAATAGATCTTCTTCTAAATGTACCAATCATTGACAAGCAGATTCCAGATATTTTAAGTATCATCATCATCATGAATAGGCAAATATAAGGAGGAACCTCAAAACCAGTAACACATGAACAGGTGTAGGATGAGGAAATTAACAGATTAGAGAATGAAGGGCAGGGATCCTCTGACCACCATCTGTTGAGTCCCTTTTCTGGACTCATATGTTGAGTCCCTTTCTGGACTCACTCAATCTTCCCCAGACAAGCAGTGGAGGGGTGGGAGACAGGGGAGGCAAGTTTCTCCCTGTACACCAAGGTCACCGAGGAGGTCTCCCTTTATTGAACCAAATACCAGTGCTTAAATACCTCTCCAGTCTCTAATCCACTCCCACTCCCACTCCTGTGGTACTTTGTAAGATAAGGCTCTGGTGCTCAAGGACAACAGTTCCTAACAAACATCCAATGGGATGTTGTAGAAAGAGTCCTTGGACAGGTACCAATTTGTCTGAGTCATCTCTAAATTAACTTCTAAGGCTTAGATTCTCCAATTTTTCAAGGTTATTAACTGACAACTACCAATACATCTTACTTAGAGCCTAATAAAACTCTTCCAATTCATATCACAAATTCATGTAGAATTACCTATATGTTTAACACTGCACTTACCATGGTGGGAGGGGATATTACCTCTCCCTGAGTATACACTCTAGTTAGAGATACAAGATGTAAGCACACAGAATCATTAAATAACTATATAAGACTGCATTGCATTTGTCAGAGGAATAGTTGAGTTGCACCTTGAGTAGGGATTAGGTTCTAAATTCAGCTTTATAAAGGGGATAAATGAGTTGTCAAAATTACCTTTTATCCCCAACATATATCTTAACGTGAACAGTCCTCTGCATTGGCATTTTGGAAGAATCTAGGTAAAGGATGTTGGCAAACTAGATTCAGTAATTTCAGTTAAGATTGGTTTTAAAGGAAATGGGTCCTCATGTGTGTAGGCTGAAGCTAGAGCTGAATGAGATGTCATTGCTCTCTATTCTCTGGTAGTCAGAGGATTTCTTTATCCCTCTTTCTATCTTGCCCTTCCTACCACTTCTATTAAGTAATCTATTACTCTCCCCTACTTGTTTCTAATCCCCTATTTTTCAGGTAAAGAAACTGAAGACTGTAGAAGTTAAGCATACATAGATCACATAAAATGTGGTAGAGGTCACAGAGATACTTAAGTGATAGAGGTAGAAAGGTGGGATTTAAAACCAGATCTTTTGACTCAAAATCATTTCTCTTTCATCAATGCCATGATTGCTTCTCAAAGATTGGGAAAATATGCTGAGTTCAGGTGATGGCTAGACATGAACTAAAGAGTTTACTCTTTATTGTATAGTAATATGACAAAATTAGTGATTTAGGAAATTTAATCCAATAGTGCTTTGCAAAGCAATGAATGGTGGTTAAGGGGATCATAGGAGTCTATTTCAATGATTCAGGCATGAGGTGATGAAGGGCCAGGACAAAGGTTGCTGCTTTGGGAAAGAAATAAAAAGAGATGAAGGCAAGAGACATTGCAAAAGAAGAATTGGAATGACTTCCTCAAGAATCAGACACAAATGCAAGGATAAAATTTTAGACTGGAGGTTCACAGACTCTTCTTTCCCCTCCTCATGGTCAAGGGTCCCACTGTAATGGTGATTTTAAAATTACTTTTAAATTTCCTATCAAGTCATTTACCAAGTAATTCTAAAGTTCATATGCTTTTACAGTATCTGAAAACAGTTTATTTTCTTAAATAGGTAAACATTTGCCTTGACTATTTCATTGATAGGGCAAAGGTTAACTAGTCTAGTCCTTTCTAAATAATTATGTTTCAAATGAGTAGTATACATATTATTGAGAATTTCATTAGCATGTTTATATTTCATATTTAACTAAAAAAGCTGAAAACCATAGCCAGATCATTGAATATGATTTTGAATTAAAGGGTTCAAAACTTTGCTGAGTAAGAGAGCTTGAATAACTGTATTAAAGGTATCGTATCCATGACTTTCAGTGGTCTCATCAACTGAGGAGTGGTCAACTTGAGGAACCTTCATGACTTGAATTAACTAACTTGGTGACTTACAATTAATTGGCCTTTGCCTCTTGAAACTCATAGGTAAGCATGACTTAGCAAAAGGCCTTTGGATGACCTCAGCTATGTTAACCATGCATAAAAGAGTATCTTTTTTTTAAACAGTAACCAGAATTCAACTTCTGAGGGTTTAGTAGATAAAAATCAATGCCCTACAGAGAAAACCAGCCAAGAATACAATTTACTCAGTCTGAGTCAGAACCTGACTACAAATGTATGAAAACAGATTCGATAAAGTAGAATAATATTCCAGAGCTGAAGGCAAATTTCAGTTTTGATGAAGAAATTGCTATTTTCTGTAGAAGAATATAACTTACTGGGTTAGTGGGTCTTCTAAGCCTTGGTCTTAGAAGTAAAGGTACATGGCAGTAGATAGAGCACCACCCCTAGAGCCAGGAGGACCTGAGTTTAAAATCTGGTCTCAGACACTTAATAGTTACCTAGCTGTGTGACCCTGGGCAAGTCATTTAACCCCATTGCCTTGCAAACAAAAAAACAAAAAAAAAGTAAAGGCATGGACTATTGTGGCACAATAGTGTCCCCATCACTTGTTTCTAAAATTACAGAGGACTGTTCTTGGACCTAGGCCAGCTGTTATTCAAAAAGACCTTTCCACACTCATTATCATTGAAGCTTTGTTTTGTTTTTTGGCTCTTGGCTTTCATTGTGTACAAGTTTCTTTAAATCCTTGGCTATTAAGATATTAAGGATGGTCATGAAGATCAAAAAGTCCCTTATGCCAAATCCTGGATGAAATCCTACAGGAGACATACCAGCTATATTCTATCATCAAAGCACAGGATTTGTCTAGGACTTCACCTCCTTGAAAAAGATGAGCAAGTTCATGAGATAGTCTAATTATTAGGAAAGGAGTCTTGATTTCATTTCAGAACAAGTTAGACTATTGAGAGATAGCCTCTTTAGTGATTATATATCAGTACCACTTACGGATATTTCTACTTGAATCACAGAATCATATAGTTAGAATGTATTTTAGCGATTATTCAATGCAAATTCTTTACCTATTCAGGAATCCATCCTAAAGCACCCCCACTGTTCATTGCCCATCATCTGTTTGAACATTTCCAGTGATGGAAGCTTACAGAGTAGAAAGAATACCATTAAAGAAACTAGATGAAAATACTAGTATGTAAAATTGGGTCAAATGCTTGACCTCTCTGGGCCTCGGGTTGTTTAATCTATAAAATAAAGCAACTAAACTAGATAATCTCTAAGGGCCCTTGCAATTCTATATCTCCTCCAGTTTTGGACAACTCTCCTTGTGAGAAAGTTCTCTAGTGCCTCCGTACCACCTCTGGGATAAAAAACTCTGTTTGGAATTTTAAGGCTCTTTATCACCTAGTTCCAGTTATTTTCCCCCAGTTTTCTTAAACATTCCTTCTCTCCATGTACTCTGTCTTCTCAAGTTATATTCCATTTCCTTTCTCAGTCCCTCTGTAGAGGTCATACCACTTTCTCACCTCTAACTCTTGGAAACTGGTCTCCTTCCAGACAGAGTTCAAGTACAATCTTCTTCATCAGACATTTTCCGGTCCCTGCTGCTGCTGCTGCTGCTGCTACTGGTGTCTTCCCTACCAAGATAATCTTGTATCTGTTTTATACATAAATGGGTAGATTGTCTCTCCATTATCATCTACTTTCTTCAAGGGCAAGAACTATTTAGCCTTTGTCTTTATTTCCCCAGGACTAGGCACATTCTAATTCAGATAATTGACAAACCGTTGATTGCTTGCTTCAGAGGACACATGGTATGATGCCTAGAGTCCTGGCCATCCAGTCAGGAAGACCAGACATCAATCTCACCTCATATCCTAGCCATGGGACCCCAGGAAATAAAACCTCACAGAATCCCAGTTTCTTCAACTACCAAGTTGGGAATAACAATAGTACCCTCCTCACATGATTATTAGAAGGTCTAAATTAGATCATGTAATAGAAGCCCTTTGGAAACTTAAAACCCTTTATAATGGCATCCAGAATCTACTTTCTTGACATTTCTACTCATTGATCCTAATTCTGCCTTCACTTACTCCACAGAAATCATTTTATCTCTCTTCTATCTAATAAGGTTTCAGATTCTTGAAGATAATTATTCCTTTTAGTCTTATTTTCTCAGGCTAAGCCTCCCCAGAACTTTCAAATCTTCTTCACATGATGTGGCTTCCAGGTTCTTCAGATCATTGTTATCTTCTTTTGGGTGTGTTCCAATGGTCAAAATCCCTCTTAAATTGTGATTATTTGAAGAAAGTATTTCACTTTGGCTAGTGAAGAATAGAGTGGGCCTTGTTTCAGACATTATATCCTATTAATGTAATCTAAAATTAGTCATAACTTTGAGGACAGGTTAGTGGTAACAGCTAAAAATGATGGGACATGATCTAATTTTGAATTGAAGGGTTCAAAACTTTGCTGAATTAAAGATCTGTATTAAAGGTATAGTATCTATGTATACATAAATTCACAAAAGTCCAGTATTTAGAAGTATTTAGAGATTTAAACAAAATGTTTCTTATATATTACTGTGATCTGCAGAAGTTAAAGAAGAGAGAAGGTAAAGGCAGTTGGAAGTGGCTGATTCCATGAGCAACTATCAGCAGCAGCTTCCAGAGGGAAAGCAGTATAAAAAGGAGGAATTAGGGACGAGGTTAATAAGGGTAATAGCAGGGTTTATATAGGGGAAACAATGGAAGATATAGGTGCTGGGAAAAGGGTAAGGGTTAAAAATTCCTATCATATCTCAGTGACTTTAAATCACAGATGGATTGAGGTGATATCTACCATCTCAGTACCACTTTTCCTGGGATAACTCTCCAGGTGAGTTTCTAGGTGGCCCAAAATGGAGCTATTTATCTATTTAACAATGGGATGGAAATCAGACACCAATAGGATATGTAAGGTTATTGACAAAAAAAAATTTGTTCTATTTCATTAGCCAGGGTTCTGGTTAATATTTCCTCTACTTAAGTGACACATATTGAACTAGTTGTTATTTAGTCATGTTCAACTCTTCACAATCCCATTTGGGACTGTCTTGACAGAGACATTGGAGTGATTTGTCAGATGAAAAAACTGGCAAATAGGTTTAAGTGACTTAACCAGCTAATAAGTGTCTGTTGTTTGTCCTTGAGAACAAAGGACATGACATCAGAAAGATGATGCCATGACATGCAAGTGAACTGGAATTAAGTGAGGGAAGACTATGCAAAGTCGCCAGCCTTACTTTCTCCTCTGTAACCAACTGGGTCCAGTGGCAAACTATAGATCAGGACAACTAGAGATGGCCTCCCCAAGTAAGTGTCTGAGACCAGATTTGAAGTAAGGAAGATGAGTCTTCCTACTCCAGGCTTTGTACTCTATCCACTGAATTACCTAAGCTTATTAAATTATTGATCTTTGTTAAGCCAGTTCTCTCCCACATTCTGTTTTTCTACCTTAATTAAATACTTAATTAATACTTATACTTAATTAAATACTCATTCAGGAAGGTGTTGACTTTGCTTGGGATGAAGTAAGATGTGTAATATTCAAATATGCTTGTGATCATTTACAGATACATTATGACTCACTATGAGAAAATTGTGATCCTTTGTAAGGTAAATTGCTAAATTGCTAAATAGCTATACTATAGCACCTGCCACTATGACTGTGCCATGAAGGAAGTAACCTTATCAACGCTGCTTAAATTTGTCCTGAAAGTAATAGATTCTCTCCTTGAGAAGGAAGAGTTGCTTTTGAATTCTGGCTAACCAGTTATTTACCATGATCTTGGGCAAAATACTTAATTTCCTTGGGTTTCAGTTTTCACATCTGTGTAATAATACTAATACTTCTAGTGTAAATCAAAAGGTGATATGTGCACTAGGTGAAATAATGCAATTGTTATTATTCAGTCAGGTCAGATTCTTCCTAACCCCAAGACCCATAGTACAAAATGCCATACAAATGTGATCTATTGGGGCGGAGCCAAGATGGCGACAAAAACGGATCGTGTCTTAGGCGCTCTCTCACAAATCTTCGAAACTAAGGACTTTAACTAAATTTTCGAGAGACAGAAACCACAAAGGGACCCAGTGAGGCAGCTCTCCTACTCAAGGTAAACTGGAAAAGAACAGAAAGGCTCTGTTCCCTGTGGTTAGAGGGGTGGCCCACCAGAGGGGTGGCCAGCCAGAGCAAAAGACCTTCAGCCTCCCGGAAGCAGCCCCAGGGCCCTGGGAGCCTCACTGGGGGAACAGCAGGGGCCCTCTGCCAGAGGAAGCACATGAAGTCCAGCCCTCAGGGCACACAGCGAGCAGCATAACCACTGCATTCCAGATCTTAGAAACATAAGCAGGAGGAGCCAGTAAGCAGGATCCCACAGGGCATGAGCCCATTGAACTCAGGGAGGGGAGTGAAGAGAGAGACACTGCAGAGCTCTTTCCTCTGCCCCTGGAACAGGACTCTGGGGCTCTGATCCTGATCTCAGTCTAGGTCCCCCCATAGAACAGCAGGGGCCCCCTCCACCTCAGCCCAGTAGCAGAGGGGGGAGCATATGGTCATTCACAAACCAGGAAGGAGGAGAGAGCCTCACACACTGAGACCCTTGTGGGAGTGTCCCAAAAGCTCAGGAAGCACCCCAAAACCAGGCCCAGGCTGGGAAAAATGAGCAAGCAGAGAAAAAAGAGGAACATCATTGAGAAATACATTATCTATGATCCCAAGAAGGATCAGTATACTCAGTCTGAAGATGAGGAAACACAAGCTCCTGCATCTAAAGACTCCAAGAAAAACAGAAATTGGGCTCAGGCTATGACAGAGCTCAAAAAAGACTGTGAAAATCAAATGAAGGAGTTAGAAGAAAAACTGGAAAAAGCAATGAGAGATGCAGGAGAAACATGAAAATGAAGTCAGCAGCCTAGTCAAGGAAATCCAAAATAATGCTGAAGAAAATTGCATGCTAAAAACCAGCTTAGGTCAAATGGATAAAACAGTTCAAAAAGTCATTGAGGAGAAGAATGCTTTAAAAAGCAAAATTGGCCAGATGGAAAAAGAGATAAGAAAACTCTCTGAAGAAAACAAATCCTTCAGACAAAGACTAGAACTCAGGGAGATTGATGAATTTACGAGAAATCAGGACTTATTACTTCAAAACCAAAAAAATGAAAAATTAGAAGAAAATGTGAAACATCTCATTGAAAAATAACAACTGATATGGAAAACAGATTTAGAACAGATAATTTAAAAATTATTGGAATACCTGAAAGTCATGATCAGGAAAGGAGCCTTGACATCATTTTCAAAGAATTACTACAGGAAAATTGCCCTGATAATCCTAAACAGAGGGCAAAATAGAGATGGAGAGAATCCACCTATCCCCCCGAGAAAGAGATCCCAAAAAACCAACCCCTAGGAATATTATAGCCAAGTTCCAGAACTCCTAAGTCAAAGAGAAAATATTACAAACAGCCAGAAGGACACAATTCAAATACCATGGAGCTGCAGTCAGGATCACACAGGACTTAGCAGCAACTATATTAAAAGCTCGTAGGGCTTGGAATATAATACACCAGAAGGCAAAAGAGCTTGGAATGCAACCGAAAGTCAACTACCCAGCAAAACTGAATGTCCTCTTCCAGGGAAAAAGATGGACTTTCAATGAACCAGGGAAATTTCAAATGTTCCTGTTAGAATGGCCAGAGCTGAACAGAAGGTTTGATCCTCAGATACAGGACTCAGGTGAAGCATAGAGATTGGAGGAGAAGGGGAAAATATGAGGGACTTAATGATGATGAAGTACATGTATTCCTGCATATAAAAATGACACTGATAATACTCATATGAACCTTCTCAGTTAATAGAGCAGGTAGAAGGTTTTATAGTTGAAGCACAAGAGAAAGCTGAATTTGAAGATAAAATATGGTGTAAAAATGGAGTCAATAGAAAAAAGGGAAATGTAATGGGAGAAAGAAAAAGGAGAGGGGGAATAGGCCAAGAGATTTTATATAATAAGATTTTTCTTTATTACAATGAGCTATTGCAATGATATGGAAGGGGGGAAGGCAAGGGGGAAATGAGGGAAACTTTTCTCTCATCAGAAGTGGCTAGGAGAGGAAACAGTATATATACTCAATAGGGTATAGGCATCTGGAGTAAGAAGGAGGGGGGGAACAGGGGGAAGGGGGGGGTGATGTGAGTGATGGAGGAGAGGATGGACCATGGGGGGAGAGTGGTCAGATATAACACATTTTCTTTTTTACTTCTTGCAAGAGGCTGGGATTGGATGGCCTGTCTGGGACCATAGGGCCAGGTGGAAGCTGGGTCTAAGGGGTGGTAGGGGAGCTCAGGGCTTCTTGGCCCCAGGACCAGGGATCTGTCTGCTGTGCCACTCAGCTACCCTACAGCAGAGTCAGAGTGAAAGGAGAGAGAAAATATAGTACATGGTAGTGGAGAAATACCAAAGGAGAGAGTTACAATCAGCAATAACAATGGTGGAAAAATATGGAAGTAACTTTTCTGATGGACTTATCATAAAGAATGTGATCCACCCACGACAGAGTTGTTGGTGTTGGAACAAAGACTGAAGCACATTTATTATTATTATTATTATTATTATTATTATTATTATTATTATTTGGGGGGGTGCTGGGAAAATGGGACTGGGTGGCCTGCCTGGGGCTGCACAGCTGGGTGATTGTTGACTGTCTGAGGCCAGATTTGGACCCGGGTGCTCCTGGCTCAAGGGCCAATGCTCTGTCTGCCACCCAGCCACCCCTACTATTATTACTATTTTATTTTATTTTGGGTCTTCTTTTCCTTTTTTTTTTTTTTTTTTGCAGGGCAGTGGGGTTGTGGTAGCTTGCATGTCATACGGCTGGGTGATTGTTGGGTGTACAGGGCCAGATATGGGCTCAGCTGCTCCTGGCTCCAGGGCTGGTGCTCTGTCCATTGCGCCACCTGGCCATACCTACAATTATTACTATTTTTTTTATTTTAATTTTTTTCTCTCCCCTTTACTTTATCACTCAAGTGAGTGTGTATTTTTTGGGGGGGAGGGGGTATTTTGTTTACTCTTGAACAAGAATATTTTATTAATGTATAAAAAGCATTATTTGTACAAAATGAGAATAAATAAATATTAAATATTTAAAAAAAACAAATGTGATCTATTATTCCCGTCTAGTGAATACTTCTGTACTAGGTCTCAGGCTGCCCAGGTATTTCAGTTTAAGGAATAAAATGAGGCATTTGTAGACCATCTAAGCAAAAGGAGATCTGAAAAGGATGTCCAATGAGGATACAAAGCTGGGCACAGTTACCCTGTCCCTGTCTCCGTACAGTCCAATCAGCAATGGGTTAAGTCTAAGGAGCTACCATCTCCTATAATGACCAGTAACCTATATTCATCTTAGTTCTCTGACTCAATTAAGTCTCAAGGATAGTTTCATTACTTTTTAGCTAAAAAGGAGCCCAGTTCACATGGCAAAGATCTTAGTAGATGCTCTCCTACAACAGTAGTGCTGACAAGGTTCAGAATACAAGAACTAATGTGCAAAAGCTTTTAGATAGAAAATAAAGAAATTTAATGTTATCCATAACTACAAGTGTTGGGGTCCAGGGAGTAGGAGCTCTGGACAAACTGGCAAAAGTACTTAAGAAACTCTGTAAATTATTTTTCATAATTACTATTGTACCAAGTTATTAAAATATAGTAAATTACCACTATGACATTTTCTCAATCAATGAAAATAGTCCTCATCAACCTGGGATTTATGTATAAATAATATTAAATAATGGATAAAATAAACATGCTAATAATAAATTTGAACCCTAGAAGTGATGAGATAATAGTAACTAACAATAAGAAAAATAGAAAAATAGCTTTTATAAAGTACTTAAGTTTTATAAAGCACATTATAAATATTAGTCTCATTTTAACCTCAAAGGAACCCTGGGAGGTAGGTTTTATTTTCTTCATTTTATGGATGAAGAAACTGAAGCAGAGGTTAAGTTACTTGCCCAGCATTCACACAGATAGTATCTGAAGCTAGCTTTGGACTGAGGGCTCTAATAGCCCAAGTTATCTGCATTCAAGTCCAATAGTCAATCCATCGGGTCACTAGATACTATATAGAATGTAAGCTTCTTCAGAGCAAAAGCCTGTTTCATTTTTATTTTTATATTAACAATGCCTGACTCAAAGTAGGTATTTAATAAATAAATTGAATTGCCATCAGTCACACATCAAGTTTAAAAGCCCACACATATTATAGAACTGAAAACTACTGGAGAAAGGATGTTACTATGATTCTTGACTTCCCTCAGACTTTGAGATGTACAGCTGAATTCTTCAGAATATCCCTTAATATAGAGAGGCCCTTATGCTTACACCAGAATTCTGGGGATTTTGTGGTTGGCTTTCCCTTCTGCTCAAACAAAGATCTGAATTGTTGGTCTTTAAGGTGTGGCATAACAAGTAGAAACTCATGGTCCTTTGACAAAGGAGAAATAGCAGTTTAATTCTGCTTTTTGACATTTTAATGACAAGATTGCTGAGATTTTTTTCAGTTGCTTATTTCATTCAAGTACAGCTATTAATGTGTTTAGCTTTAAGGCAGAGGAAGGATGAAAAAATATGCAGAAATAATTGATAAATAACTTTTAAAATTTGCAAAGCATTGTTGAAAAACCAATTCAGTTCTTTTTGGATTCCCTATATCATAGAAGAACCTAAACACATGGAACATTTTAGATAAGTTTAATTATTTGCATGTAGCCTGCAGTATGCAAGATATAAATAAATTCACATTTCAGATATTCAGGTATTCTGCCAAAAAAAATCCATACAAAAAAGATAAGAAAATACCTACCTATCATTGGAAATGATAGTTATAGATTTGACAGGTTAATGATTCATGACATGGGAATCTTGTTATTTGAGAAACTACCCTAAGAGCAATAAATAAGACAAAAGTCTAAGACAAAACTATTTGTCCCTACTACAATTCAGTTCAGTTTTAAAGATGAGAAATGCCAAAATATAAAGAACAAAACTATTCTGCTTATAGTATATTTGAAGAGAAAATGAACATTTAAGAAATAGCTCGGAAGTGATTCTTTTATTTGTAATTTTAATTTTATATTTTTCTAATTACACGTAAAGATAGATTTCAAGAATAATTTATTTTTAAATTTTCATTCTTTTTAAAGTTTTTTTTTCTTTAAGGCACTGGGATTAAGTGACTTGTCAAAGGTTGCACAGCTAGGCAATTAAGTGTCTGAGGTCAAATGTCCTCAGATCCTCCTGATCCCAAAGCCAGTGCTCTATCCACTGCACCACCTAGCTGCCCCATTTTCATTCATTTTTATAAGATTTTGAGTTCTACATTTTCCTCCCTTCACTCCTGTCCCTTCCCCCTCTCCATGACAGCAAGTAATCTGATATAGGTTATACATGTACAATCCTGTTAAACATATTTTCATATTAGTCATGTTGTAAAATGGGAAAAAACCATGAGAAATAAAAAACAAAAATCAAATTTTAAAGAAATGAAAATAGTATACTTTAGTCTACATTCAGATTCCATAATTCTTCCTTGGGATACAGATGCCATTTTCCTTCACAAGTCTTTTAGAATTGTCTTCAATCAATGTATTGATGAGAAGAGCTAAGTCTATCCCTAGTTGATCATCACATAATGTGACTGTTAAGGTGTTTCATAATCTCCTGATTCTGCTGACTTCACCCAGCTTCAGTTTATGTAAGTCTTTTCAGGTTTTTCTGAAATTTGCTTGCTCATGATTTCTAACAAGACTAATAGTGTTCCATCACATTCATATTTGTTGTCATCATCTCTCAATTTGCAATTCTTTGACACTACAAAAAAAGAGGTATTATAAATATTTTTGTACATGTGGGTGTTTTCCCTATTTTTATTCATCTCTTTGGGATAATAAAATAATGTAGAAAATATGTTATATTATAAACATATTTATATTAACAATACATTTAATTTATCCCATTATAAAACATGGGGAAATTATTATATTATATAAATATTATGATTATGAAATAATATTAATAAAATAATAATAAAACACAAAAATAATGTAAGTAAAATAAAACAAAAACTGATATACAGTTTTATACCCCTTTAGGCATAGTTCTTAAAACTGCTCTCCAGAATGTTGATTAGTTCACAACTTCACCAATAGTGTATTAGTGTCCCAGTTTTCCCACATTCCTTTCAGCATGTATCATTTTCCTTTTCTGTCATATTAGTCAATCTGATAGGTGTAAGATGGTACCTCAGAGTTGCTGTAATTTCCATTTCTTTAATCAATAGTGATTTAGAACATTTTTTCATATGACTATAGATAGCTTTGCTGTTTTTAACTATGAAAGTCTAAGGGATGGGTCCTGAACTGATCAAAGTCACTGATGATTATTAATTTTACTATAGTCCATATTTTTATATCTAAAATATAAATATGTTGGATGACATCAATTATATCTTTCTGAAATTCTATCCATGTACAGGAGTAGAGAGAACAAAGAAAACATGTTATCACTGTGATATTAAAAGGGGAAGTAATATGGGAATCATAAGTTAATAACAGAACAAAATGTCTATTATTTATGTATGTTAGCTGCATTATTGAATAAAAATATATAGCATTGGCATTATTAGATGTTATCCAATATATTCCATAAGAAGGAATTAAATCTGAGAAACTGTATGAACTATGACTGAAGGCTCAAATAGTGAACAGGTATGTTCATGAATCTGTTGGGAGTCAGCTAAGTTAGTTGAAAAAGATGTGTTCAAATAACAACTGACAAATAGTTTGAAAAGCACACATACGTGTGTGTGTGTTTAAATTTTTTAAAGTGACATTTAATTAAAAAACACTTAGCCAAATGGGCAAATAAACAAGTGTAGACTTAGAGGGAAATGAATAATCATGGACAAATGGCTATTTTGTTTGGAATGATTATTCCACTAGACCAGCAATACTTAAGGGGGAAGATCGCTATAATTCCAATTTTATAACCACTCAGAGATTGGAGAATAGAATGACCAGGCTCCTCCTTATGCTTTTCTGAAGGCTGAAATTTTAACCTCCCTCAGAGAGGTATCAATGTGTTCCTCAACTTATATGTAGAAAATTCATGTTGTCATAGGTATTCTCTATCCCTTTTAGATTCATCTTACAGAAATTTGATAAGTATTCAAATTTTCTATACCTTAATTTAGTTCATTGCAATTCAACAATGAGTCATAAATGATGTACTATATTTCAAGATAGGTGTTATTCATATAAAGACAAAATGAATAGAAGTCTCTCTGTTTAGGGAGTTTACATTCTACCGGATAATGAAGGAAACAAGGATTCTGCTTAATATCTTACAAACATTATCTTATTTAATCCTCACAATAACCCTGGGAGGTAGGTCCTATTATTATTCTCATTTTTACATTGAGGCAGGCTGGGATTAAATGCCCAGTCTGTGGTCTGAGCCAGTAATTCAGATCTTCCTGACTCCAAGTCCAGTTCTGTTCAATCTACCATTTACTTTCTTCTGCCAAGGCTAGGGGGATTGAGAATATTTACAAAGTTATGTTAATACAAGACAATTTCAGAAGAGGAGAGAGCATTAATATCTAGAGAAATCTGGAATAGTGTCTTATTTGGGCATGACTAGAACAGGGGTGGGGAGCATCTGGCTCATGGCTCAAGAAAGCATTTGTTCTGGCATTGCCCAAAGCAACAGCAGGGTGGACTCAAAATTCAATAAATCTAGGAGCTTTTTAGTGTTGAATTAAAGTTTGATCAAAAACAGCAGACTAATTTTTAAGTTTTGACCCTTCACAAAAAAAGGTTACCCATCCTGTTCTAGAAGATGGAGGTATGAGAGAAGTAAATTTCAGGTCATTGATTAAAATGTTAAAAAAAGATATGTCCAAGGAAAGAATCTGTTGAAATGGGAAATGTTTTCCCATGAGGTTGATGGAACCATTAATCACTACTCTTTAGGACTGAGGAGGATACATAGACAGAATAGCAAATAATCTGGGTCACAAAGACTCACATTCATAAATTTAAAGCTGATCTCAGATACTTACCAGCTATGTGGGACCAGGGCAAGTTAACCCTGTTTGGTTCAATTTCCTCTTCTCTAAAATGAGTTAAAGAAGAAAATGGCAAACCACACAACTGTCTTTGCAGCTAGGTGATCTTTATCCATTTATTTTTGGTCTTGAGATCAGGAAGACTCATCTTCTTGAAACAAATCTGGTCTGATACTTACTAGCTATGGGTCCCTGGGCAAGTCACTTAACCTCATTTGTCCCAATTTCCTCATTTGTAAAATGAGCTGGAGGAGAAAATGGCAAACTATTCCAATATCTTTGCCAAGAAAATCCCCAGTGGAATCATAAAGAATTGGACATGACTGAAAACTTCAAGTCTGACTCAACTTGTAATGATCCAACTAGTAATCATCAGTTCACCTGTTCATACGGAATCCTTCTCTACTCTGGCCTTCAAAGTTCTCGTTTGAATATTTGCCAGGGATCCCAAGAGATAGGCAAGCACTGTTTTGAAGGGATAAGTGATGGCCTCTGTTGCTCAAAAGGGAGTCAAGTCAGGTTCAGATCCCTGACTCCACTGTGGTGGATGTGGGTGACTCAAGGTGTCCAACATGGTCTTTTAAGTTCAGGGAATGTACTAGCAACATAGCAGTATAGCCCTATGAATGATAAGCTGGTATTGTTTAGGCTATTGCCAATTCTATCATAGTGTTGAGTAGCTCACAATTCAAAGATAGAAGGTTTGAGAGGAAAGATCATATTGACAATTGTCCCAATGAGAGGTTAGAATATACATAGTTTTATTTTGTTTCCAGATGTCAAATGCTGAGACTCCTGCAACATCCAGACCATTTCTAATAGTCCTGTTTCCTATAAAACAACCCTAGGAGGGAACAATTCTGTTAAAGGCAAGTGAGAAAGATACCTTGCACAGCATACCCCTCACTATAATAAACATAGCTGTGTCAACTCATGCCTGCAATTATTTAATTGGTTGGTGTGTTCCTCTTCTATCCCAAAGGACTACTACTAGTAGTAGATCACCTAACAATATTATTGTCTAGTATATGTGTCTCCTTATTCATAAAACTATCAGGAGAGACTTGTTGCCTTGCCAAAAGAATAAAGAGGAAATTAAGTTGGTATGGTAAAACTTTTCCTTACTAATACTTTTTTCAATGAATAAGCATTTTTCTCCTTTTCAAGTCTCCCTTCCCCACAAAAAATATGAAACTTTTCTAACAAATAAGTGTGATCAAGCAAAACAAATTCCCATATTGGTTATATCCATTATTCCATTATCTCTTGTATGATTTGTTTTTAATGAACCTATCTTGAATTATAGTGATCCCTACTTCTCTTTATAAAAGCTTAGAGATCACACTTTTAATAATCTAATATATTTTTTAAGGAGAAGTCAAACCTAATACTGTAAAATTTGATGAATCTACATTTTTATATATTAGGACAATATTTGTCCATCATTGGTCCTTTGTTAATGTTCTCATTCTTTATACTTCTCCCAAGATTTCACAATAGTTTCAGTAATCATGTTGGCAAGTTTTTTTTACCTATCATGGTATTTAATTCCCTGGTAACCCTTTTTAATCCTGTCCTTCCCAGTCCATATAAACAAAATAGGAGTTGATGAAATTAATCTTTTTATTATTTGTTACTATTTTTCTATATGATCCAGGCACAGGTCTTTCCTTTTTTTGAATATCCTTCTGTAATCAACATTGCTAAAAGAGCTTTCCATGAAATTTCAAGAGGATTAAATGTGGTCATTTTATAGGAAGACATGAACAAGAGTTTCATGAGATGGGAAAATATGAGTGAATTGCAATCTGCATTGTTAGAGGAAGTATAGACTTTAATGAGACACACTGCTTAAAGTTTCAAAGTAGAATTCTTTGGCTTTAGATGGCAATATCCTCATGTGAAAAGTGTTGGTAATAAAATGATTTTGAGTCAGGGAAATCCATACAACCTCAGATATTTCGCTAAGATGTAATGAAACTCAAGACTAGCATCTGGAAGTAGAACAATATAATTTGAAAAGAACAGATTAATCAAATAAAGGCAAGTTGATAAGTATAAAGCCTCACAATGTTCCGTGGCTGCAAACAAACAGATAATACCTGATGTCAAGGAGTTTGCTTTCTAATGAATGGGGAAATAAAAGAAAAAGGGAAGCTGAAAAGGAGAAGGTGGCACAGTAGAGAAGAGTTCTATAGAGATAATTCAGCAGTGTCTCTTGGAGAAGAATGAAGATATGGTTGGCCTGGGCCTCCTTCTTAAATGGAGGATGTAGAAAGAACCAGACAATCAGAGGCTGAGACTGGAGGATAGAGAGGGAACCTATCAGATTGGGTAATATAACAGAAAAGAAAAATGACAAATGTAGGAGGGGGATGTGATAAAAATTGGAATGGTACCCATGGAGCTATTTTAATTTTCATTTCTCTAATCAATAGTTACTTAGAGCATTTTTATATGACTACAGATAAATATCTTCTCACCATTTATCAATTGGGGAATGACTCAAATTTTTATAAATTTTATTTAGTTCTCTCTATATATTTGAGAAATGAGGCCTTTATTACAGACACTTGCTGTAAACATTCCTCCCCAGTTATCTGTTTTCCTTTTTTCTAATCTGTTTCATTGTTTTTTTGCAAATCTTTAATTTAATGTAATCAAAATTATGCATTTTATCTCTCATGAACTTCTCTACCTCTTGTTGATAATAAATCCTTCCCTTTTTCATAGTTTTGACAGGTAAAATTCATGCAGCCCTAATTTGCTTATATCACTCATTATGTCTCAATTATGTATTTTGATCTTATCTTGGTATATGGTATGAGATACTGGTCCATATCTAGTTTCTGCCATACTGTTTTCCAGTGACATTTAACATTTAAAAAAAAGACTTTAAAGAATTCAGAGAAATGAGGGGCGACTAGGTGGTGCAGTGGATGGAGCACTGGCCTTGGAGTCAGGAGTACCTGAGTTCAAATTCGACCTCAGACACTTAATAATTACCTAGCTGTGTGGCCTTGGGCAAGCCACTTAACTCCATTGCCTTGCAAAAACTAAAAACAAAACAAAAAAACAAAACAAAAAACACCAACAACAAAAAAAAAAACAAGAATTCAGAGAAATGATAGGATCCTATGCCCTGAGACTCTAAGAGGCAAATTAGCTATTGAACCTTTTAAGAATAAGAATGAGATTTTGAGAATGTGAATAAGATTAACATAAGGAAGGGTTTAGATTGGGGGTAATAGGGATGCATAGGAGGCTTACAGACTTGCTTAGATTTTTAGAAGTTGGAAAAAGGGCAACAGAAGAAAAATAAAAAAGGTTACATAAGTTTAATAACAGCAAGTTTTGAGGTTTGATGATTCTCTATGTCAAATGGTGCAGTTTCCCAAATTAGGAATCATGTGAAAAGTTACCCTAGGTGGACCTGGTTATACCAGCAGAACAATGGTGGTGGGAGTGACCTGGGAGAGAATGAAAAGCCACAGGACTCAGGGAATAGCATAATGATGCTGGAGGAGCATGGAATGTGTGCTTCTTATACTTAGAGAACATCCTGGGGGAAAAGTCCTGGAGGCCCTGTGTTGTTATAGATCTGGGCTTTTGGAATAGCACTGGAAGATAAGCTTTTAGAGGAAGCCTGGAGCCCAACAATGAATTAAGATTTAAAGGGCACCAAGAGGGTGATTATATAATCCATAAGGACATCCTTTATAATTGGAATATAAAATAAGTTCAAAGACATATTCTCAGAAGTATTTTTTTACTGTTAATGATGGGATTTTCAACATGGTTTCATCTTGTGTCGTTGGGCTGTGTTTTAAAATAAATGTTTGCTTTCCAACAATGCAAAATGACAGCAAGTACAAAGTAAATATGCTCAGATGAAATTAAATTGCCCAATTTTTAAAATAATCTGCCTTATTTTGCTTACAGATCATAATTGATATTGCCTGCTTAAATCAAATTTCTGTAATGTAATTCACATTCATTTAAAAAGCTTGCTCTTGCCTCTTGATCTTCTTGCATATCAGCCTCCATCTATGGATGTTTGATGTTCTATTTATGTTCTTTATTGTTACTTTGTTCTCTAATCTTCCATTAGAATGTTATGACTTATGATTCCCCACCTTTACTCCTCTTCCCCAGCCCTAAGCTTAATAAAAAAATTCAATTCTATTGACATTTTCCCAAATAAATATAATTTTCTCTATCTCTAAAGTATTCTCGTCAAAATAAGATTCTAAAGATTGAGGTTAATTTTCCCCTTCCTTACTTTGTTAGCATTCCAGAAGTGGAAAATGTCCTCTGGGTTTGTGTCCAGTTTAAAAGAAAAGTCATTTTTCTGGTACCAGAGATTTGAAAACTGCCTGGAAACACTGGTTGTTCACAAGCCAGTTTTATTATTGAAAAATCTTTTTTTACTTACCTGTTTGTTTGTTTTTTTAAATATTGAATGACCTTTTAACTGCCTCAATTCTTGCTTTAATGTATTTTCAAAGGCATCAATTGATAGTCAAAAGTGAATTGATTCAATATCTATACCAGTATTGTCAATATTTAACCAGGCAATGCATTTTGGGAAATCATATGGGGGTGGCTAGGTGGTGTAGTGGTTAGAGCATGGGCCCTGGAGTCAGGAGTACCTGAATTCAAATCTGGCCTCAGATACTTAATAATTACCTAGCTATATGGCCTTGGGCCAGCCATTTAACCCCATTGCCTTGCAAAAACCTTTAAAAAAATAATTTGGCTTGTACTGTTTCTTAGGTGCAATTATGTGGATTCACAGGGCCAACAAGTCCCATGTTCAGGAAAATAGCTGATCATCAGAGCTGCCAGCCCTATTACATGCCTATTGAAATTTCCAAGGTTGTGGGAAAAGATGATGATGATGATGAGAGTTAGCGATCATATAGTACTGAATGGGCAACTATGCGAGACAGTAGATAAAACTGAGTCAGGAATTGATGAGACTTGAGTTCAAGACAATAACCCTGGGACCCTAGGCAAGTCACTTAATCCTGTCTGACTCAGTTTCTTCAACTGTAAAATGAACTAGAGAAGGAAACAGCAAAACTCCAGTAATTTTGCCAAGAAAACTGAAGATTTGAACAAGACTGAAACATGACTAAACAACAAGCTACAAAATGAGCCAAGAACCATTCTAAGAATTTTTTCATTATTTTCTCATTTGGTCCTCACTACAACCCTGGGATGTAAGTACTATTATTATTATTCCCATTTTCAAATGAGGAAACTGAGGGAAACAGAGGTTAACTGATTTGCCCAGGGTCACATAGCCGATAAGTGTCAGAGACTATATTTGAATTCAGGTTTTCCTGACACTGGGATAGTGTATCTACCACATCAACTAGCTGCTCAAGAGAAGAAAAAGAAATTAAAAATGCTTAGATTTAAAGATATCTAAGTGGCATAAGGATCACACCGAGAGCTAAAATACTCAAGACTGTAGGATCAGTGACTATATTTTCTGAACCTCAAGCTGATACACATGGCCTGTCAAAGGACACTCTTTTACAAAACAACATTGAGAGCACACTATTCCCTTGATAACAAATGTATATCTCTGATAGGTGCAATAGAACCTACAAAACAGTAAAAGCATTAGAGGAATAAACTCACTGAATAAATTAATGTCGGGGAATTTATGGAAAGATATGAACAAGAGTAAAATTGGATGTAAAAGTATAGATAGTTTGTCATCTGTATCAGTGATATCAAACCCAGATTGGATTAGATCACAAATCCACTGAACTATTAAAAGATTTTTTGGGCAGCTAGGTGGCATAGTGGATAGAGCACAGACCCTGAAGTCAGGAGTTCAAATCTAGCCTCAGACACTTAATAATTGCTTAGCTGTGTGACCTTGGGCAAATCACTTAATCCCATTGCCTTGCAGGGGGGGGGGGGGGAGCAAAAATCTATTAAAATATTCTTTTCTTAAAACTGAAAATTTGGAAAAATGGGGAGTATGTGATAGCAGAAGATAGAGACCCAACTTTGCATAGTGAATTAATGATTAAAAATCTCTGATTCTCCACTTCTTTCTCTCCTAAATATGGATGATTCTTCCAACCTAATATATTGAGTTTTTATTAATAATAATAGCTCACATTTAGGTAGTATCTTTAGAAATTTGATTTTATTTCTTTCAAATAATAAAAAAAATTTTTCTCCTTTTCTCCCCCACTTCAAAAAATGTACAATAAATCCCTTATAATAAATATACATAGTCAAACAATTAACACATTCTCAAACTGAGCATATCCAAACATTTCATGTCTCATTCTGAACATTAAGTTCATTGCCTTTTTCCTTAGGATGTGGTTGAAATGCTTCATCATTGATTCTCAGGAATTATATCATTTAGAGTTCTTAAATCTTTCAAAAAACTTCAGTTTTAAGTGTGCATATGTATATATCATCCTTCTCTCACAAAATATTTTGTTTTTGTCAAAGCAAAAAATAAATTCCTTAGAATTTTATAGTCATTGTTGAATTATTACAGTCATGGTCAATCTTTGTGACCCAATTTGGAATTTTCTTGGCAAAAATACTGACTTGAGTGTTTTGTCATTCCCCCCCCCCCCCCCCCCCGTAATCTTATAGATAAAGAAACTGAGGCGAACAGGGGAAAATGATTTGCCTAGGATCACATAAGTAGTAAGAGTCCAAAATTGGATTTGAACTCAATCTCTGGAAGATGACTTCTTGGTTCTTAGGCCAATGCTCTATACATTATGTCGCCTACTCCCATCAGTGTTAACTCAAATCAAAGATCCTACCTCTGAATTTTCTAGCCTCACTGTTCTTTACATGGCAATGGTCTAGCAGTAGTGATGCTATTTCTGTTAGCCACATGTGAAACAAAAGGGCAAGCTATGAACCCGAGGCAATGTTGATCTTAATCAACTTCTTGAGGATTGCAGATTCTTCTTGGCTCTTAACAGGGAATCTTTGCATTTTCCCTAAAGTCTTCTCCTTTGACTCCTTACTAAGACTTCACTGATCAATGAACCCCCCAAAACAAACAACAAACCTCCTAAATGGCCCCAGTCCCCATGTCTTGTTTGTTTTTTCCTTCTTATCCCTTTCCTTAGCAGCTAGGTGGTCAGTAGATAGATAGATAGATAGATAGACAGACAGACAGACAGACAGACAGATAGATAGATAGATAGAGTGCTGGACCTGGGGTCAGGAAGGACTGATTTGGATGTTCTCTCCAATAACAAAGACTGCTGCCCATTCTTGCTTGCCTATTTTCTTCTCTCAAAGATTTACCAGGAGGAATTTGGCCAACCTGCTAGAGGCCTTTCTCAGTTTCTCCTAATGGATACAAGTTGAACTCTAGTAGAGCAGTTCATTTGTAATCCTCATCTTCACCACATGACCAGTCTATTTTTTTCTTTATATCGTAAATCATCATCCGTATAATCAGCAGCAGCATCAGCATCATCATATCTATTATCTATCTAGAAATAGATAAGTTCTTTAGTAATATATTTCATTTGATCCTCACAACAACCCTGAGAAATAGATGATGTTTGTATTATTATTGCTGGTTTACATTGAAAAACCAAGGTTGGGGCAGCTAGGTGGCATAGTGGATAGAGCACTGGCCCTGGAGTCAGGAGTACCTGAGTTCAAATCTGGCCTCAGACACTTAATAATTACCTAGCTGTGTGGCCTTGGGCAAGCCACTTAACCCCATTGCCTTGCAAAAAAAAAAACCTAAAAAAAGAAAAACCAAAGTTGACATTTTTGTTTTAATTTGAGGATGATGTGAAATTGTATTTGAGCTCAGATCTTCCTACCTTAAGAGCTAACTCTATTGATGTATAAGAAATTGGAGAGAAGAGAAGGTAGATTCAGGAAAACTGAGCTTTTATAATGAAATAGGGGATAGAAGATGAGAGCCTGAACTGGGCTTGAAGCTTCTGAGTATTTCCAGGTTTTTTCCCCAGAATGTTTGGATCAATTTATATCTTGATCAATTGCATATTATTTTCCAGCCCCCAATATTTAAAATTTAAGGGATAGGTGTATTATGGTACATGATGAGTATATAGTATACAACAAAGGTATAGGGATGCTGTAATACCAATGAGCAGGTTTCAATAGAACCTCAACTGCATGCATACTGTGATTCCAACACACTTAGGATGTCCCTGGTGAAAGAAGTATGTTGGAGAGCAAGGAATAGGAATGAAGGATCCCTAGAACATCAGAACCCCTGTTCACGAATGGCAACCAGGAGGGACCATCATATAAACATTGGAAACATTCCTATTTCTCCAGACCTCTCTGAAGATTGGAAGGAAATGATGGTCAGAACCTGATCACCTTGTTGAGGAGTGAAGCTAACCTTGAATCAGGGTTAATCAACTTCCCTACAGGAAATAAGACAATTCAGACAGGATTCCATTTGACCTCTTTCCTGGTAATATTTAAGTTCATACTTCTACTAATTTCACATCTCTAGGGAGAATTCTAGACCTTTTCCATTCACTTTACCTAAGGAATGCTATCATTCACCATCAGTATGAGCCTAGGTAGTCTGCCCATGTAGACAGAGATGATGATGATGAAGTAGGAGGAATGGCAGCTAGGTAGAAAAGAGTGTCTAACTAACTCTTTCCTCATTTCTCACTTAGGATCGGAGAAAGAAGGGGGAAAAGTAGTGGTGTTTGGCAATTTTGTGTTCAGGAAACATGATATCATTGAGGAAGTTATTTATTGACATGATAATAACAACAAAGAGTTTTCTTGTCTTCCCTGACTTATATCTGAGACATTTTAGAGAACTTTCTCAAACTTAAAAATATAAACACAGATATATGTGTGTATAATATACATCTTTATTTATGTTTATAATCTCTGCAAAGAAAGGAGGGGAAAAAACCTCCCAAGTTGTATTAAAGCATTTGATTACTACTCATTTCTGATGATTCACATGGATATAAATGATATGGTAATGAAGAATCTAACGTGTTGGCAGAGATAACCAAGAATTGGGCAAGAACTAAAGACCATAGGGGCAAAGGTTGTGTTTTCCTCACTAGGATGTAGGAAATTTATTTTGGAAGTCAACATTTAACTAAGTGATAACTAAGAATAGAATCTGGACTTTAGAACCATAACTTAAAGTATAGTAAGGACAATCCTGACTAGATTAAGGAATCTAAACAGTAAAGGTTAATAAGAATATGTTAACTTTCTCCTTTTTTTGAGAAACGGAGGACTATGACCATGGAAAACCTGAATATGTCACCAGACACAAATTTTTGCTAGTTAGTTTTTTGGAATGCTTTTTTCTAAAACTAGATACTTATAGAATTTTCTTGCGCTCCACAATTGGTAAACTTACCAAAATAAGAAATCAAATTAATTCTTTTTCAATGATGATAAATACCTATTTTCCTAAAACTTTACAAATCATTTATTTAACAATCTACTACAAACATTCAGGAGAATGGAATTTGTGCTCACTGGTTCAATAATTAAGCCTGCTATGCAATCTCCTGACAGAGGGAGAATGGATTGGAGATAATATATTTTCATACATGGAAAGCTTGTAAATTAATTTTCTTTGACTTTTACTTATTTGTCATAAGGGAGAGTTTGTAGTTTTTTTTAAATAGAAGGATAGCAATTGAAGGGAGAGAAGGATGAATGAATAAATAGAAGGTCCATGAGGGAAGAGATCAAGCTTTATAAAGCTTGCACTTTATGAAAGACTTCACAAATATCTTATTTTAACTTCACAGCAACCCTGGAATATGGATGTTATTATTGTCCCCATGTTATGTTTGAAGAAACTGAGGCTGCTAGAGATTAAGTGACTTGCCCAGTGTCACACAGCTAGTAAGTATCTGTGCCTTGATTTGAACTCAGTTCTTTCTGACTTCAGGTCTAGTACTATATTCACTGTGCAAAAGAGAGAACAAAGAAAAGAATGTTATTGAAACCCTTTAAACACACACACATTCAAAGTTCAATAGTTTGCAAATAAGGACACTTGATTCTCTCTAGGCTAATGGCACCTCTCCCATTCTCTGTGCTTCTTCAAAGAAAGGGTTCAGTGATCATCCCCAAGTTCATTCATTAATGATTCCTGTGAAGCAGATCCTGACAAACAATGGGGCTAAATAAAGACTGCAAGTTCATTGCATTTGCAGGAATTAGCAGAGCATAGAAAAATCTTGCCTGAGGTGGGCATAGGTGACCACCCAAGTGGTCACCTGATAAGGTGATTGTCTACAAGTCAAGTCTGGATCTGATTAGGAAGAGATATAGCCAGTTATGCTTTTCAAGACCAGGGATTGAGAAACTTTGTGCCAGATGCTAAGGGGAATGAAGCAAGAATGGGAATTGAAAATCAATAATGAGTATTATGGGCTAAACAAGGTTCAGGATACCAAGAGCCAAAAGGGGCTGAACAAAAACAGGGTACACTCAGGTAGGGCCATATTGACAACTAAATGTTTGTGTGAAGGTCAGCCCCATTGAAAACATGGTTGTCATTATCTTTTAAGGAGTCTGGATAGTCACTGACATCTAGGATATAGCTTATTTGTTCCAGGTCATTGAAATGTCGAAGGTAGAATTATGAGGGATTCTCATATAATTACCTCTTGAAATATTTTTTTCCTCTTTTTTTGATTTAAAGATCATAGTCCTTGCTGGAAAAGTGTGAAACAGAATAACAACTGTATAATGCCTCTTATTCCTGTCATCAGTTAAATTTGGAATCTTACTCCAATCCAAGTAGATGACCTCTCCCTTTTTTGCTCTTTTTCTTTTCTGAAAGCAGCTTAAAACATCACAGTTTTCTTATCCTGTGGAACTCTAATAAACTTTTATTCCCTTTTATAACAATTCTAAAGTATTTACTTCTTGCTTTGACAAACATGAAAGAAAAAATGGAGCACTGTTCCCTTTATAAGAGAGAGAAGGGTGACATATAACAGCTATGAAGAGTTCCTTCTTTACATTCAAAGAAAAATGGTAATAAAAGTACTTTGATTAAAAAAGGGGGGAGGGTCTATGAGTTGCAAGAATTCATTCACACTGTAAATCAGATGCAAGAAACACTTATTGTAACATTTGGGGACCTGCCCCTAGGAAAATATAGAACCTTCTTCCTGACTTCATCCTTCAACTTTTATCCTCCCTCATACAACCCCAAAAGAGGGTAAAATCACATTCTCTTTCCTTTATTCTAGTCCTGAGGCATTCCTGCCATGGAAAAGTCATAAGTGTAGTTTGGCTAAAGTCCTGGCTTTCCCTATAATGTCACCTGTTTGGGGCTTCTAGGTTTGTGGGCAGGCAGGGATTATTTGCTGAGATCTTGGCCAGAAATAGTCCTCAGCAGTCTGTCCCTTGCAATGCCAATTAAGGAGTGTTCTTTTCATTTTTAAGAAGCTTTAGTTCCTTGTGGGCTTTATAAAGTCTTCCTGAAATTGTAGCAACAGTTCCTTGCCAATAATTCATATATATTATTGTTTATATGTCCATTTTTTTAGGTTTTTGCAAGGCAAACAGGGTTAAGTGGCTTGCCCAAGGCCACACAGCTAGGTAATTATTAAGTGTCTGAGACTGGATTTGAACCCAGATACTCCTGACTCCAAGGCCAGTGCTTTATCCACTATGCCATCTAGCCGCCCCTATATGTCCATTTCAATCTTTTATACATATCCTTTTTCATTTATATCTTGTTTTCATATCACCTTCATTTCCAAATAGATTCCTCTCTATTCTCTTCCACAAAAATTATTCTTTGTAATAAAAATTAAAAAAGGGGGGGGGGGTAACCCCTGCAAGCCAAAAGCATCAGTTGAGTCTGATGTTATATACAATGTTCCACTTGTGCAAAGAAGGAAACAAAATACATTTTCTCTTGTCTTCTTTGGCTCTAAGCTTTTTTTCATAATTACATACTGTTCAGTTTTGTCTTTTTTTCTATGAATGTACTGGAGTTCATAGAACCTTTCTTTCTTTGTCTTCTTTGGAATAAAATACCCACCAGATGGATCACTGTGCAAAAAGAAAAAGACATTTTGAGTTACTTTCTTAATATAATTCCAAATTGTTTTCCAGCATTGTTGGACCAAATCACAGTTCCTCTAAAAACATGTATATCCTTGTCTTTCCATTCACCATCAACTTTTTTCCTTCTTTGGCCATCTATGGTTTTTTTTTTAAATTGAGCTGTCCAGAGTACTCTGTCAACCATATTGCTCTCTTTTGATATCTTTCTCTTTCTTGCCTCATAGGGAAACCTTGGGTCCATCTCCCTTTTTAGAGTCTTAAGACATATAATCATCCTGAATTTTCCACTAAGATTTTCAAAATCAACTTTCCTAAGGTCTAGTGTATTTAACTAAACCTACTCTTCTATCCCTGGTCAGAATGAATTGTGAAAGCATGTGACCATTTCTTACAAGGTTTTCAGCATTTTTATCTCACCATACTGTTTACCCTATTTCATCAAACTTAGGTTCCAAGAGAAATAAGACAAAGCATTTATTTGAAGTAGGTAGAGTTTGGAAATAATACCCTCTGAGTGTCATTCAATAAATATTTAACCACAATGTGCCATGTCAAACATTCTGGATGTTTGAAAGGCAAAAGACAGCCCCAGTCTTAAGGAGCCCAAGTCAAATGTGGGTTACAACATGGAAACAGTGATGTACAAATAAACTATGTACCAGATAAATTGGAAATAATCAAAAAAAGGAGGCACTAGAATTAAAGGGTATAAGGAAAGCCTTCCAATAAAAGGTAGGATTTTAGCTGATACTTGAAATAAATCAGAGGATCCAAGTGGTAGAGATGAAGAGGGAGAGTGTTTCAGGCATTGGAGACAGCTATTAAAAATATCCAGGGTGAAAGGATGAGAGAAATTCAAGCCACCTCTTAATATGTTTGGATTTAAATAGTCAAGCAAGATAATGAACTGGATTTCAGAGACCACAGATTTAGAAGATGATTGGTTGGTTAGTTCTTGTCCTTCAGTATCAAAGAAGAACAAAATGACATCACTATGTTACAAATAATAGTGTGCCCAACTATGCTGATGAGACCAATACAGAGCTCAGAATGCTTTACCATAGATTGGGCATGAATGGCCCATGTGAACAGCTGGGGTGGTACTCTAAACTTAGTTTCCTTTGAATTTCTACAATTCTGTCTTGTTCATAGAGTACAACACCCCCTCTGATGAGGACATGCCATACTCAGTGGTCTTGTGTCAGTGTCTCCATTGCTGCACAATGAATTCCAAAGTTCTTAAGAGAGACCTTCAGGGTATCCGGTATCACTTCTTCTGACCCCCCCCTTTCCCACCCTGTGAGCACTTGTTCTGTATGAGTTTCCCATATAATTTTTCTGACAAGTGAATGTTTTGTATTCAAACAATGTGGTCAGCCCATCAGAACTGCATTCTCTGTAACATTTGAATGCTAGGCAGTTTAGCTTGAAAAAGGACATCAGTGTCTGGTATCTTCTCCTGCCAGATGAACTTTGGAATCTTCCTAAGACAACATAAATGAATGCAATACAATTTCTTAGTATGGCATTGGTAGACTATCCAGATTTCACAGACATGCAGCAATGAGGTCAGCACAATGACTCTGTAGACCTACAATTTGGTAGTTAGTCTTCTCTACCTCTTCTCTCCCATACTTTCCTTCAGAGCTTCCAAATATTGAGCTAGTTCTGACAATGTGATTGTCAATCTCATTATCAATGTGTACATCCCTGAAAAGTATACTGCCAAGGTAAGTGTTTGTGATAAGAAGGTCATGAGATGTTCAAGTCTTCAGTAGTAGGTGACCACTGCTATTGCTGTTTCCAAATTCATTCCTCCTGAATTCCCTGTCATGTCTGATAGTCTGAACCTACATTAGCACTGAAGTCAACGAATGATTGATAAGCTTGTACTTTTTTGGCACATTGAAAATAATGGTCTCCAGATCTTTATAATTTTTTTTTTTGACTTCATTAAGGTTCTTCATGGTGGGAGCAAAGGCATTGATTATGGTCCAGCTCTTCTTCAATAAGTTGACCTTCATCTGTCAGTTTTGTTTCACTTAGAGCTGTTATTTAAATATGATACCTACTGAGCTCTCTTGCAACAAGAACTGTTCCTCTTTCAGGTCTATTGAATCTTGTGTTGTTTGAGTGTGTGCACATTCCATGCTCATTTGGTATGTAGAATCTTCTTTTTATTGCCACTTTAAAAAATAAATTTTATTTATTTTTCCAGCTACATGCAAAGATAATTTTCATTAATCATTTTTTGGGTAAGGTTTTGAGTTTCTCCTTCCCTCCCTTCCCTCCTCCTTCCCCCTGAGAGAAAGCAATCTAATATAGTTATAAATGTACAACTATGTAAAGCATATATTCATATTAATCATGTTGTAAAAGAAGGATCAAATCAAAAAGGGGAAAAATCACAAGGGAACAAAAATCAAATTTTAAAAATTGAAAATAGTAAACTTTGACCTCTATTCAGACTCTATAGTTCCTTCTTTGGATGTGCATGGTACATTCCATCTTGAATCTTGTCTTTGATTATTTTACTGATGAGAGCATCCATCATACTTGGGATTATCACACAATGTTGCTGTTAGTGTGTACAATGTTCTTTTGGTTCTACTCACTTCACTCAGCATCAGTTCTTGCAAGTTCTTACAGAATAATAGTACTCCATCACATTTATATACCACAAATTATTCAGCCATTCCTCAATTGATGGGCATCTCCTCAATTTCCAATTCTCTGCCACTACAAAAAAACTCTATTAATATTTTTGCACTGTGGGTTCTTTACCCCATTTTGTGATTGTAATCAAATTCTAGTGTGGCAGAACCCACAAAAAATACCAAATGATACAATTTTCCAGTCCAAGACAACTGGGAAGATTCTCAAGAAGGGTCTGTTGCTTTAGGGTCAGAAAGGTCCTGCAGCACAACCCTGGTTGCACTGGAGCAAACCAGCTCCAGTCATCCAGGAACAGACCTTGAGGCACCTGGGTCCAGCAGCAGGAGTAGTGCCCAGACCTTTCAGTCCAGGGATTGCCAAATACAATTTGGAAGATCAGCAGGAAAACTCTGCCACACCAGGATGAAAGCAGAGCCCAGTCCAACCCAGGCCTCAGCATAGACCTTGCCCCAGGGGACCAGGAACCGAACTCAGGAGCCACCAGGCAGCTGCTTCCAGAGTGCTCAGTCCACAGATGGTAAGGGGATTGGTGGTGGGGTGATTGCAGAGGTTTCTTTACTATCCTTGAGGTAGAACTGTGACTTTGCAGATTCTCAGGTCTGGGTCACAGACTGGGGCCCCAGTCTTAGGAAAACTCTTCTATAAAAAAAATGAATGCAGTCTGTGGAAACTAATGACTTCATGAGACAGCAAGAGCCTGTTAAACAAAACTAAAAAATAGAAAAAGTAGAAGAAAATGTAAAATACCTCAGCAGCAAAACCACTGACCTTGAGAATAAATCAAGGAGGGACAACCTGAGAATTATAGGTCTTCCTGAAAACATTGAAGAGAAAAAAAAAGTCTAGACTTAATTTAGAGATGGAAAATTGCCCTGATATCATTGAACCAGAGAGCAAAATAGTTATTGAAAGAATACATCCCTCTGCCTCCAGAAAGAGATCCTAAAATGAAAACACAAGGGAATATTGTGGCCAAATTCCAGAACTATCAGATAAAAGAGAAAATCCTGCAAGCAGCCAGAAAGAAAGAAATTAGATACCAAGGAGCCACAGTAAGGATTATGCAGGACCTGGCTGCATCAACAGAAGGGATCAAAGGACCTGGAACAAGATATTCCAAAGAACAAGGGGGTTTAGAATGCAGCCAAGAATCCACTATCTGGCAAAGCTGAGCCTTCTCTTTCAAGGGAAAAGATAGACATTTAACAAAATAGAAGACTTCCAACAATTCCTGATGAAAAAACCAGAGATAAATAGATAATTAGGTCATCAAACATGAGGTTCAAGAGACACATGAAAAGGTTTAAAAAAAGGCAGGGGGGTGGGGGTAAAGGAAAAAAACTACTATCCAAAAAGATGAAACTGACTATATCCTAGCTTGGGAAAAAGAGTCTCACAACTCTTACGAATTCTAACTCTATCAGAGAGAATGTACTTAGCCAGAAATGATGAACACTCATGACTTATCCATGAGACTGCTAACCAATGGGATGAAACTAGCTATATCCCTATTTGGGAGAAAGACTCTAATGACTCTCAAGAATTGTAACCCTATTAGAGAGAATATGCTTAGCCAGAAGTAGTGGATACTCAGGATTTTCTATGACTCAGACAAAATGATTTAAAAACACTTCCTCTTTAAAAAGGAAGACAGGAAGGAGATGGGAGATGGGAGGAGGGAGGGGTTTGAATGGGGGTAAATCTCATTACATTAAGAGGTACAAACGACCTGTGGTAATAGAGGGGAAGAAGGGAAGCGATGAGAAAAACCTGAATCTTCCTCTCATCATATTTAAGTTAACTTAAACACACACACTCAGTTAACTTAAGAAACATTTTACCTTTCAAATATTAAAAGGGGAAAAGGTGAGGGGGTGGAGATAGGGAGGGGGAGAAAAGGGGGCTAACAGAAGGGAAAAGGGAAAAAGGGAAAGGGGAAAGAAAGGGGAAGGGGGTAGATATGGGGGTGTCAAATATACTTAAGGGGGTGGTATTCAGAAACAAAATACTAGGGAATATGGATAAAGGAAAAAGGGGAACAATAGACAAACAGAGGGAAGATAACATGGAATGCAATAAAGAGTTAGTAATTATAACTTTGAATGGTTATGGGATGAACTCTCCCTTAAAATGTAAGTGAATAACAGACTGGATTAAAAACCAGAATCCTACAATATGCTGCTTACAAGAAACTCATTTGAAGCAGAGAGATACATATAGAGTAAAGGTAAAAGGTTGGAGCAAAATATACTTTGCTTCAGCTGAAGTGAAAAAAGCAGGGATAGCAATCCTTATCTCAGACAAAGCAACTACAAAAAATAGATAGCCTTAAAAGAGATAAGGAAGGAAACTATATCCTCCTAAAAGGTACCATAGACAATAAAGTGATTTCAATACTGACTATATATGCACTCAATGGGATAGCATCCAAATTCCTAGAGGAGAAGCTGAAAGAACTACAGGAAGACATAGACAGCAAAACTCTACTAGTGGGAAACCTCAACCTCCTGCTCTCAGATTTAGATAAATCGAATCATAAACGAGAAAGAAGTTAAGGAGGTAAATAAATTATTAAAAAAAAACCTAGATATGCTAGACATAAGGAGGAAATTGAATGGGGATAGAAAGGAATATACCTTTTTCTCTGCAATACATGGCACTTATACAAAAATTGACCATATACTAGGCCATAAAAACCAAATAATAAATTGTAGAAAGGCAAGAATAGTGAATACATCTTTCTCAGATAACAATGCAATAAAAATCATATGCAATGTTGGGCCAGGGAGATATAGACCCAGAACTAATTGGAAACTGAACAACCTAACTTTAAAGAATGAGTAGATCAAACAACAAATTATAGAAAGAATTAATTATTTTATCCTAGATAATGACAATAATGAAACAACACACCAAAACCTATGGGATTCACTCACAGCGACTGTCAGGGGACATATCTTTAAATGTTTACATGAATAAATTAGAGAAAGAGGAAATCAATGAACTAAATATGCAGCTGAAAAACTAGAAAAAGAACAAATCAAAAACCCCCAATTAAATACCAAATTAGAAATTCTAAAAATAAAAGGAGAAATTAATAAAATTGAAAGCAAAAAACTATTGAATTAATAAATAAAACCAAAAGTTGGTATTATGAAAAGATCCAATAACATTGACAAACCTCTGATTAATTCAAATTAAAAAAAGAAAGAAGAAAACCAAATTGCTAGTATCATAAATGAAAAAGATGAACTCATCATTTGACAGTGTAAGTGAAATGGATGAATATTTACAAAAATATAAGTTGCTCAGGTTAAATAAAGAGGTGATTAAGTACTTAAACAACCCTATCTCAGAAAAAGAAATTCAACAAGCCATCATTTAACTCCCTAAGAAAAAATCTCCAGGGTCTGATGAATTCACAAGTGAATTCTACCAAATATTTAAGGAACAATTAATTTCAATTCTATGTAAACTCTTTGGAAAAAATAGGGGAAGATGGAACTCTGCCTGACTCTTTCTATGACACCAATATGGTTCTGATACCTAAACCAGGAAGAGTTAAAAATGGAGAAAGAAAATTATAGACCTATCTCTCTGATGAATATAGATGCAAAAATCTTAAATAAAATCTTAGCAAAACGATTGCAACAAGTTATCACTAGGATAATGCAATCTGACCAAGTAGGATTTATCCCAGGAATGCAGGGTTGGTTCAATATTAGGAAGCAATTAGTTGTTAGTATTAGATGTTAGTATAATTAATTATATCAACAACAAACCTATCAGAAATTATATATCAATAGATCCTGAAAAAACTTTTGAAAAAATACAGCACCCATTCCTATGAAAAACACTAGAGTGTGTAGGAATAAAAGGATTGTTCCTTAGAATGATTAGCAGTATTTATGTGAAGCCATCAACAAGCATTTTATTCAATGGGGAGAGGCTAGAGGCATTCCAAATAAGATCAGAGGTGAAACAGGGATGCCCATTATCACCACTACTATTCAATATCATATGAATAATGTTAGCTTTAGCAATTAGAGAAGAAAAAGAAATTGAAGGAATTAGAGTTGGGAAGGAAGAGAGAAAACTCTCACTATTTGCAGATGACATGGTGGTATACCTAGAGAATCCCAGGAAATAACCAAAAAACTACTGGAAACAAACAGCAATTTTAGCAAAGTTGCAGCATATAAAATAAACCCTCATAAATCCTCAACTTTCATATATATATATATATATATATATATATATATATATATATATATATGTATGTATATATGTATATATGTGTGTATATGTGTGTGTATATACATATATACACACATATACACATACATATATATATATATACACACACACATATATGACTAGCAAGATACAGCTGGAAGAGCTAGAAAGAGAAATCCCATTCAGAGTAACCTCAGACAATATAAAATACCTGGGAGTGTATTTGCCAAGGCAGACTCAAAAACTTTTTGAAAACCATTACAAAACACTTCTCACACAAATTAAATTTGATTTAAATAACTGGGCATCAACTGCTCATGGATAGGTCAAACCAATATAATGAAAATGACAATTCTACCAAAATTAAACTACTTGTTTAGTGCCCTACCCATCAAAATTCCAAAAAATTACTTTAAGGAGTTAGAAAAAGTTGTAAGTGAATTCATATGGAGAAATAAAAAGTCAAGAATTTCGAGGGATTCAATGGAAAAAAAAGTGCAAAAGAAGGGGGCTTGGCCCTACTTGATCTAAAATTATATTAGAAAGCATCATTATCAAAACTGTCTGGTATTGGTTAAGAAATAGAGTGGTGGACCAGTGGAATAGACTAGGTTCAAAAAGCAGAAAACGATTATAGTAATCTGCTGTTTGATAAATCCAAAGAGTCCAGCCATTGGGATAAAAACTCCCTCTTTGAGAAAAACTGCTGGGGAAATTGGAAGTTAGACTAACACATCACACCCTATGCCAAGGTAAGATCAAAATGGATACAGGATTTAGACATAAAAAACAATACTATAGTACAAATAAACAAATTAGAAGATCAAGGACTAGTTTACTGGTCAGATCTATGGGAAGGGAAGCAGTTTATGACTAAGGAAAAGATAGAGAATATCACTAAAAACAAACTAGATAATTTCAATTACATTAAATTAAAAAACTTTTACACAGACAAAACCCACTGTAACCAAGAGCAAAAGAAATGTAGTAAACTGGGAAACAATCTTTACAACTAATGTTTCTGACAAAAGACTAATTTCTAAAATATATAGAGAACTAAGTCAAATTTTTTTTAAAAAAGCCTTTCCCCAATTGAAAATGGTCAAATGGTATGCAAAGGTAATTTACAGATGAGGAGATCAAAGTGATCCACTGTCATATGAAAAATTGCTCTAAATCATTACTTATTAGAGAAATGCAAATTAAAGCTTCTCTGAGGTACCACCTCACACCTCTCACACTGGCCAATATGACCAGAAAGGATAATGATCAATGTTGGAAGGGCTGTGGGAACTCTGGGACACTATTACATTGTTGGTGGAGCTGTGAACTCATCCAGGCTTTCTGGAGAGGAATTTGGAACTACTCCCAAAGGGTAACAAAAATGTGCATACCCTTTGATCCAGCAATACCACTACTGGGTCTGTACCCTGAAGAGATGATGAAAAAGGGTAAAAACATCACTTGTACAAAAATATTCATAGCAGCCCTGTTTGTGGTGGCAAAGAATTGGAAATCAAGTAAATTTCCTTCAATTGGGGAATGGCTTAGCAAACTGTGGAATATGCATGTCATGGAACCCTGTTGTTCTATTAGAAACCAGGAGGGATGGGAATTCAGGGAAGCCTGGAGGGATTTGCATAAACTGATGCTGAGTGAGATGAGCAGAATCAGAAAAACACTGTACACCCTAACAGCAACATGGGGGTAATACTTAACCTTTATGGACATGCTTTTTTCATCAGTGCAGCAATCAGGGACAATTTGGGGCTGTCTGCAATGGAGAATACCATCTGTATCCAGATAAAGAATCATGCAGTTTGAACAAAGTTCAAGGACAATTCCCTTTAATTTAGGGGGAAAAAACTGCTATTTTATTGTCTGATCTTGTTATCTCTTATACTTTATGTTTCTTCTTGAAGGATATGATTTCTCTCTCATCACATTCAATTTGAATCAATGTTCAACATGGAAACAATGTAAAGACTGACAAATTGCTTTCTGTGGGGGTGGGGGGGAGGGAAGTAAGATTGGGGGAAAAACTGTAAAACTCAAGATAAATAAAATCTTTAAAAAAATAAAAATAAATAAAAACATAATTTTAGATATGGGATGGCTAGGCCACCTTCCTTTGCATGTTTTCACTTAATTCCCTTGATATTTTTGACCTTTTGTTTTGTAATTATTTTTTCTAATTCAATAAATAATTTTGGTAGTTTTATTGGTATGACACTGAATAAGTAATTTCATTTAGATAGAATGAGCAATTGACATTTTTCCAATTATTTACATCTTTTTTTATTTGTGTGAAAAGTATTGTTTTCATATAGTTTCTGAGTTTTGGGCAGGTGGACTTCTAAAGTATTTTATGTTTTCTAGAGTTACTATAAATGGAATTTCTCTTTATGTCTCTTGCTATTGGACTTTCTTGGTAATATATAGAAATGCTGATGATTTATATGAGTTAACTTTATATCTTGCTACTTTGTTAAAGTTGCTATTTGTTTCAAGTAGTTTTTTAGTTAATTATCTAGGATTCTCTAAGTCTAGTATCATATTGTCTACAAAGAGTGAAAGTTTTGTTATTGATATGGTCAATTTTACTGAGAGTTTTCCTAACATTGAACCAACCCTATCTGATCATGGTGTATTATCTTAGTGATAACTTGTTGTAATCTCTTTGCTAATATTTTATTTAAATTCTTTTCATTGATATTTATCAGGGAAATTGACTTACAATTTTCTTTCTCTGTTTTGACTCTTCCTGATTTAGGTATCAGCACCATATTGATGTCACAGAAGGAATTTGACAGAATTCCTTCTTCACATATTTATTCAAATAGTTTATATAGAATTGGAAATCTATACATTGGAAATGCTATACATTGATCGAAATTGAATATGTTGAGAGAGAAACCATATCCTTGAAGGGAAAATAAAATATTAAAGATAGTAAAATTATGTAGTATGTAAGACACTTTTTTAAAAAAAAATTGAACTTTGGTTTTTGTTTTTGTTTAAACTCCACATTTATTTCTCTGGACACAGATGGTATTCTCCATCATAGATGTCATTTAGTTTCCAATTAATTTTTAGTCTATCTTTCCATGGCCCATTTTTTGCAAAGCAATGGGGTGGTTAAGTGACTTGCCCAAGGTCACCCAGCTAAGTTATTATTAAATGTCTAAGGTCGGATTTGAACTCAGGTCACTCTGGACACAGATGGTATTCTCCATCATAGATAACCTCAAATTGTCCCTGATTGTTGTATTGATGGAATGAGTAAGTTCATTAAGGTTGATCATCAACCCCATGTTGCTGTTATGGTGTACAATAGTCTTCTGGTTTCTGTTCACCTCACTCAGTATCAATTCATGCAATTCTTTCCAGGCTTCTCTTAAATTCCACCCCTCTTGGTTTCTAATAGAATAGTGGTCCATTACATACATATACAGAATTTGTTCAGCCATTCCTCAATTGATGGACATTCACTCAATTTCCAATTCTTTGTTACCACAAACAAGGCTGCTATCAATATTTTTGTACAATTGATGTTTTTACCCTTTTTCATGAAGATCTTTTTTCTTAGGGAATTCATTGATGACTTGTTTCAAATTCTTTTTCTGAAATGGGGTTGTTTATTTAACTTCCTCTCCTATTAATTTGGTCAATTTATATTTATGTAAATATTCATCTATTTTACTATATTCACTCAAGATTAATGGCATACAATTAGGCAAAATAGCTCCAAATTATTACTTTAATTTTTCTCCTCATTGATGATGAATTCATCTTTTTTTCATTTTTGATAGTTATTTTAAGCTTTCTTCTTTCTTTTTTTAAATCAAATTAACTAAAACGTTACCTATTTTATTGTGTTTTCCATAAAGTCAACTCTTAGTTTTATTTATTAGTTCAATGGTTTTCTTACTTTTGATTTTATTAATATTTCCTTTGGTTTTCAGAATTTCCAATTTGGTGTTTAACTGGACATTTTATATTTGTGTGTTCTCTAGCTTTTTAGTTGTATGCTCAAATCATCAATCTTCTCTTTTACCATTTTATTCATTTAAGTTCTTAGAGATATAAAATTTCCCTAATAACTGCTTTGGCTTTATCCCACAAGTTTTTTATGTTGTTTTATATTGTCATTGTCTTAGATGAAATTATTAATTATTTTGATGAAATTATTATTTTGCTAATATATTGTCTGATCTACTCATTCTTTAAAATTATGTCATTTAGTTTCCAATTAATTTTTAGTCTATCTTTCCATGGCCCTTTTTTTGCAAAGCAATGGGGTTGTTAAGTGACTTGCACAAGGTCACCCAGCTAAATTATTATTAAATGTCTAAGGTCAAATTTGAACTCAGGTCCTCCTGACTCCAGGGCCTGTGTTCTATCCATTTAGCCACCTAGCTACCCCCTTCCATGATTACACCATGATCTGAAGATAACACATTTAATATTTCTGACTTTCTACATTTGATTGTGAGGTTTATAATGCCTTAATAATACATGGTCAATTTTTGCCTAGGGGACATGTACTGCTGAGGAAAAAAGTATATTCCTTTCTATCTCCATTCAATTTTCTCCAGATGTCTAACATATCTAACTTTTCTAACATTCTATACACCTCCTTAACATACTTCTTGTTTATTTTATGTATTTATCTAATTATTATTAGATTTATCTAATTCTGAGAGGAGGGTTGAAGTCCACCACCAGTATAGTTTTGCTGTCTATGTCTTCCTGTAACTCATTTAGCTTCTCCTCTCAGAATCTGATGCTATACCACTTGGTGCATACATGTTTAGTATTGAAATTACATCGTTATCTATGGTACCTTTTAAGAAGATGTAGTTTTCTTCTTTATCCTTTTTAATGAGATTTATTTTTGCTTTTGCTTTATATGAGATAAGGATTTCTGCCCCTGTTCATTTTTTCAGCTGAAATGTTATCTCTTTGCTTCAAATATGTTTCTTATAAACAACATATTTTAGGATTCTGGTCTTTAATCCACTTTGTTATCCTGCTCCTGTTTTAAGGGAGAGTTTATCACCTTCATATTAACAATTGTAATTACTATTACCCTCCATCCTATCTCCCCTCCATTTGTACTTTTCTTCCCCAGTGTTTTGCTCCCTCAATCTGCCTCTTTCTGTTAGCACCCCTCTCTTTTCTTTCTCCTTTTCCCTTCTCTTCTTCCTTCCCTCCCTCCTTTTCCCCTCTTAATGCCTAAGGTTTAGAATGAATTTCTAAACCAAGTGTGTTATTCTCTATTTGATCCAAATCCAATGAGACTAAGATTCAAGAAGTTCTCATCCCCTCCCTTCTTCACCTCTACTATAAAACATCTTTTTGCACTTCTTTATATGATGCATTTGATCCCATTTTGCCTTCCCCTTCCTCCATCTCATGTGATCCGTTTTTAAAAAGGTCTTAATTTTTTTAAATCATCCCATCAAAATCAACTTACATTCATCCCTTCAGTCTTAGTATAGTCCCTCTAATAGAGTCACAGTTCTCAAGAGTTATGAGAATCTTCCTGCCTTGTAGGGATGTGACCAGTTCAGTCTTATTGAATATATAGTCTTTCCCTTTTTATGTATCTCTTGAGTCTCCTGTGTGAAAATCAAATTTTCTGTTCACTTCTTGTCTTTTCATCAGAAAAGTTTGAAAGTCACCTATTTCATTAAATATCCATCTTTTTACCTGAAAGAATATGGTCTGTTTTGTTGGGTAGTTGATTCTTGGTTGTAATCCAAGTTCCTTTGCCCTCCAGAATATCATACCAGGACTTTGACCCTTTTGATGCTGCCAGGTTTTGTATAATCCTACATATGGCTACTAGGTATTTGAATTGCTTCTTTCTGGCCATATGCAGGATTTTCTCCTTGATCTGATTATTCTGAAATTTGGCTACATTATTCCTTGGTGTTTGCATTTTGGGATCTCTTTCAGGAAGTGTTAGTGGATTCTTTCAATGATTATTTTGTCCTCTGATTCCAGGATTTCAGGGCAATTTTTCTTAAAGATTTCTTGAAAGATGTTGATTAGGCATTTTTTTAATCATGGCTTTCAGGTAGTCTAATAATTTTTAAATTATCCTTTCTGGATCTAT
Organism: Macrotis lagotis; assembly: GCF_037893015.1. Taxonomy (NCBI): domain Eukaryota; kingdom Metazoa; phylum Chordata; class Mammalia; order Peramelemorphia; family Peramelidae; genus Macrotis; species Macrotis lagotis. The sequence goes on from NC_133663.1 coordinate 159,883,383, forward strand.
TTTCCAGGTCAGTTGTTATTCCAGTGAATTATTTTACATTTTTTCCTATTTTTCATTTTTTTATTTTGCTTGACTGATTCTTGATGCTTCAAAGGATCATTAGCCTCCACTTGTCCCAGACTATTCTTCAAGGAATTATTTTCTTCAGTTAACTTCTGCATTTCCTTTTCCATTGGATCAATTTTATTTTAAAGGCCCTGTTATCCTTCTCCATTTGTATTCTCATTTGCCCAATTGTGTTTTTACAGGATTTATTTTCTTCTGTCAATTTTTATCCTCAAAAGAGGGTGGAAGGAAAAGCACAACATGTGAAGATGCAAAGGAGGAAACGAATTGATCTCCAGTCCAAAAAGACTTCTTAGAAGAGCTCAAAAAAGATTTTAAAAATCAGGCAGAAAAATTGAGTGGAAATGCAAGAAAAAACTCAACATCTTGCAAAAGAAATCACAAAAGTCACAGGTGAGAGTGGCTCAAGAGTTGGTTCATGTCAAAGGTAGAAAAGTAGCCCTCACACCACAGGTTCTAGTTTTCCTTGAACAAAACATGAAAGATTTTCTAGATCAATGATCTAATATTATAGAGGGGCTATAAAAGCCCAGAGAGGCTGAATGTTTTGCCCAAGTTCACAAGAAGAATTTTAATTGAAACCTTTTTATTCCAAATCAAGTATTTTTTTTCCCACTGTTGTTGGTGTTATTATTCAATCATGATCAACTCAAACCCCATTTTGGGTATACTTAGTAAAGATACTTCCTTTTTGAGCTCATTTTAGAGATGAAGAAAGTGAGGCAAATAGAGTTAAATGACTAGCCTAGGATCACGAATCTAGTAAGTTTCTGAGGCCAAATCTGATCTCATGTCTTCCTGACTTCAGACCAGTGTTATTTAGTTGCTTAATCCATGAAATGATAGCATCCAAAATATATATATATATATTTTTTTTCAATAAATCAGGTGATTTAAACACTGAATAGAAACAAAAAAATAAATAAAAGATAACAAATGAATCAAATGTTTAGTTGAAGCTTTAATCCTTTTCATTAGCATGCACATGAAATTTGGAGTCTTCACTGTGATACTTGGTCTTGACTTATTCACAAAATAAATATCTCTGGGCGATGAACAATGGGATTTTCCAGCACCAAAAAAATATAGATGTAAAAAGTAATTTTTATTATGATTACTAATTCTTTATTGCCCTCTGTGCTATCTTCCCTCTGTTTGTATTTTCCCCCTTTCCCCAGTATTTTGTTTTTGAATACCCTCCCCTTTCTTTCCCCTTTCCCTGTTCCCTTCCCTTCCTTTTGTTATTTCCCCTTATTTCCTCCACTCTCCTTCCCTTTCTCTGTCCCCCCTCCCCTTTTTGCCTTTTAATTCTTGAAAGGTTAGATGTTTTATAGGTTAACTGAGTATGTGTAGGTTGACTTTAAGCCAAGTCTGATGAGAAGATTCAGGTGTTTCTCCTCTACTCCCTTCTTCCCCTCTATTACCATAGGTTTTTTGTACCTCTTAGTGTAATGAGATTTGTCCCATACAATCCTCTCCCTCCTCCCGTCTCTTTCCTGTCACCCTTTTTAGGGAGGTAGTGTATTTTTTTTAGATCATTCTATCTAAGTCATAGAAAATTCTAAGTGTCTGTCCCTTCTAGTTCAGTACATTCTGTTGAATAGAGTCAAAATTCCTGAGAGTTATTAGAGTCTTTCTCCCCAGTGGAGTTAAAGCCAGTTACATCCCATTAGATATCAGTCTCATGGATAGGTCATGGATGTCCATCATTTCTGGCTAGGTGTATTCTCTCTGTTAGAGTTACATTTCTCAGGATTTATGAGAGTCTCTACCCCACCCCCCCATGCTGGGATATAGCCAGTTTCAACTTGCTGGATTGCATTTTTTTCCTTTTACCGCCTCCCCCCCTTTTTTTTTTACCTTTTCATGTGTCTCTTGAACCTCCTGTTTGATATTCATATTTTCTGTTTAGCTCTGGTCTTTTCATCAGAAATTTTTGGAATTCTTACATTTCTTTAAATGTCCATCCAAAGCTGAGAAGGCTCAGCTTTGCAGGAAAGTAGATTCTTGGCTGCATTCTAAGCTCCCATGCTCTTCAAAATATCTCATTCCAGGCCCTTCAATCCCTTAAAGTTGATGCAGCCAGGTCCTGCGTGATCCTTACTGTGGCTCCTTGATATTTAAATTGTTTCTTTCTAGCTGCTTGCAGGATTTTCTCTTTTATCTGATAGTTCTGGAGTTTGGCCACAACATTCCTTGGTGTTTTTATTTTAGGATCTTTTTCTGGTGGGGATCGATGTACTCTTTCAATAACTACTTTGCCCTCCAATTCAATGATGTCAGGGCAGTTTTCCATCACTAGATCCTGTAATATTAAGTCCAGGCTTTTTTTCTCTTCAATGTTTTCAGGAAGTCCTATAATTTTCAGGTTGCCCCTCCTCGATCTATTCTCGAGGTCAGTGGCTTTGTTGATGAGGTATTTCACATTTGCTTCTAATTTTTTCTATTTTTTGATTTTGTTTAACTGACTCTTGCTGTCCCGTAGAGTCATTAGTTTCTGTAGACTCCATTATTTTTTGGGGGGAGGAGTTTTCTTCATTAACCTTTTCCAATTGGTCAATTCTACTTTTGAAAGAACTTTCCATTTGACCAATTGAGGTTTTGAGAGAATTAATTTGTTTTTGTATTTGCTTATTTGAGGATCTGAGAGAATTGTTCTCATTTTGTAATTGTCCAATTCTACTTTCTAAGGTTTTGTTTTCTTGTTGCAAGGTATTAATTGTCTCCCCCAAATTTTCCAGTTGGTTTTTAAACTCCTTCCTTATTTCTTCAAGGAAGTCTTTAAGTGCTGGAGACCAGATTGTATTCTCCTCAGATGTTCCAGGTCTCTCTGGGTTGGGGTCTTTCCCTTCCAGGAATTTTTCTATGGATCCACCTTTCCACTGACCCTTCTTCATTATGCTAAGACCTTGAGTTGGGTGGGGCTGGTTCACCTGGGCTTGGGATCTCTAAAGGCTTTACTGAGTGCAGTTTCTCTGGCTGGCCAGTAGGAGGTGCTGGTTGCCCTCTCTGAGGTATCTGTGACCTTGGTTGTGAGGCCTTCTCCCTTTGCTTGAGGGAGGGAATTGGAGCTATTGTATTCTTTTGCCTTCAATCAATGGTGGGCTTTAGCCTGGCCTGAGGTCATTCCTCAGCTGGGCTGGTTCTTCTGCTCACACACCTGGGCCTGAGGCAGAAGTAATTTGCATTTGTTTGGGAGGAGGCCTCTGTGCAATGGAGGTGTGGGCTCAGAGTTTCTCAGACCTGAGGAGCCCAGGGATGGTGTCCTCAGCTCTCCTGCACCAGACCTCTCCCTGCAGCCCCTTCCCCAAGCTCCAGGGGGACAGCCCTAACACCAGCTCCTCTGCTTCCCCGCAGACCCAAGCCCCCTTCATCCAGCCCCACCACTGATCCAGCAGGTCAGGCTCTCAGGGCCCTCAGACTCCCGGTTGCGATTCAGCTGTTGGTCTGGCTGATCTTCCCTGGGAGCTCAGACTCACCGGCCGGTACTCAGCCAAGGCTGCTGGGGGAGACAAATCCTGAGGTAGATTTTCCTCTCCTGGCTTTTCTTTCCTGGGTTTCCTGGTTCAGATTTCTTTTAAGAGGTTTGTTTCATGTGATAGATGGGGAAGAGATCAGGAGACTTTAGAACTGTGCCTGTTTTTTCTCCACCATCTTGGCTGAAAGTCCTCAAAAAGTAATTTTTAATTGTCCTTCATTGCCTTTTCTGCATCTTATACTTGAGATATTGACCTCTTTTGTTTTCCTGAATGCTTGCTTCCTCTACCTTCTGAAAAATGAATTTGTAAGACAATTTTCATCCATCTCAATCAGTGTAAGAATGTGGTACTTCCCTTTTGTTGACAAAGTCACAGATGAGGTTTTCCCAACAGGAGCAGTGGTAGAATTCCAAGAGAGGTAATCACATACTGCTTTTAAAGCCAGAAGTGTAAAAAATGAGAGAGAATTCTGATGTAGGCTATGTTCACTTAAACAATGGGAAGATGAGAGTACACCTGAAATATCTAAATTAGGTAAGTAAAAAGAACCATGAATTAAAGTTACATTAGTATTTTAATTATTGCAAAATAAGGAAATAATGTACTTAAATATATTAGCAACTTTTATATATAAACATCTCAATTATAATAACAAGGGTACTTTATATTTATATAACAAACAAGTCTGACAAAAGACTTTCTTCACAGGTATTATTGTTGTAGGTATTATCTCCAAAATAAAAAATCAAGGTCATAGAATTTTAGAGTTGGTACAGATCTCAGTTCAACCCTACCCTGAAGAATTTCCTTCACAATATAATAAACAATAGTTTATGCAACTTCTGCTTGAAGACTTTCAATGAGGAAGAACCCAACCCCATTTCATATTTGGAAAGCTGTGATTGCTCATTAATCCATCAAGAATTTAATAAGTGACTCTTACATATCAGCCACTTATATTGGTAATACAAAAATAAACCAAAACAACATCTGCCTTCAAATATCTTGCATTCTAAAAGGGAGAAAACATATTCATAAAACATATAGACAGTAAGTTTTTGAGGGAAGGTCCTTTTAACTCAGTTAATTAGGGAAGGCTCCCATGCAAAAAAAAGGAAAGCTAGTTCTTGTGAATACTTAGGCTTTGGAAAGACAAAATGAGTTGTCATACAACTTCTAGAAGTGTCAAATATAGGACTCAAAGAAAATTAGTTCTTGACTTCAAGTTCAGTGTTCTTTTTTTATATCACACTGTCTCTTGGGCTGCTGTCCTAAGAAAATTTATATGACCTTTGTTAGTATCTCTAGTAAGACAAGAATTATTACCAGGGGTCATTCTGTTTCCCTGGGGTGGGGCAGAAAATCCAGAATGGTTGTTATGATCAAGATGACAGGTCACTGGCAAAAGCAGACCTAAAAGTTCACATGCATTAAGAAATCAGGTTTATTTAGATTAAAGTCAGAGGAAAATTGGACAACTGCCAGATGGTGGGGTTGTACTTTTCTAATGTTTCCAAGATGGGAGAAGTAAAAAGATGATGTCAACAATGGCCTTGCATCTGTGAAGACTCTTCTAGCAACTTGAAATTGTGGGAATTTTCTTGGTCTATTTAGAAGAGATCATTCTATTCCATCCTCCCTTGTTCTGTCCATTTTCCAGATGTGAAAAAGGTCATTTCTCTGAAATGTAAGCAGTTACTAATATAAAAGGCAGAGTTGCAACACACTAACCAATGTTTGTTTTAAAGTATTTGTCAATATATTTCACTAATCTAGATATTTTCCCCAACCTGTGTGGTGTGTATATTTATGGAATTTTGTAAATATTTTTGACTCAGTAGAATGGTTGAGACAACATCCAAATTTCTCAAGTCAAAATAAATCAAAGTGAGTCAGTTGGTTCTTTCATTCATTTTCTACCTTAAGTAAATATGGCTAGAAGAATATCTTCAGGGATCCAAGAATACTTTTAGCTCCTGATCTTATGATCCTATATCCTTTTACTTTACATTATAAACAATTGCTGTCTCAAAATAAAACAGTATTTACATTACTAGTAATTCTAATAACTCTAGTCAGTCAATATAATGTTTTATTTGCAATTTTCTTGCTCAGTTGCTTTAGGAAGGAATGCAAATCTCTCCCTGACTCCCAAATTGCTTTGCATTCACTGTATATTTTAGTTTGTTTACCTTTTATTGCAACCCCCCCTGCCAGACCCCAGAATATAAACTCCTGAAGAGGAGAAGCAATCTCCTCTCACATCAATGGTCATATAGGAAAAAAGGTAAAAAAACTCACAAAAAATGATTTCTTTTAAGACTAGAATTAGGCAAATGGAAGCTAATGACTTTATGAACTATCAAGAAACAGAAAAACAAAGTCAAAATAATGAAAAGTAGAAGAAAATATTAAATATCACATTGGAAAGGCATTTGACCTGGAAACTAGATCAAGGACAGATTACTTCAAAATTATTGAACTTTCAGCAAGAATTATTTAAAAAAGAGCATATTTTCAAGGAAAACTGCCCTAATATCTTAGATCAGAGAGTACAATACAAATTGAAAGAATCCATTGATCACCTACAGCAGAATTCCAGAACTCCCAGGTCAGGAAGAAAATATTGTAAACATTCAGAAAGAAATAATTCAAATAGTGTGAAGCAATGGTCAATATCATACAAGATTTATCAACTTCCACATTAAAGGGGCAGAGACCTTGGAATACAATATACCAGAAGTCAGAGGAGCTAGAATTACAACCAAGAATAACCCACTCAGCAAAATTGAGCATAATCCTTCAAGGGAAAACATTGGATATTTAGTGAAATAGAGGAATTCCATGTATTTCTGAGGAAAGAAAAGAATGAATAGAAAATTTGCCATTCAAACAAAGACTCCAGAGAAGCATTAAAAGTTAAACATCAAAAATTAATCATAAAGGACCCAGTGGAGTTGCTTACATATTCACATGGGAATATGATACATGTAACTCCGAAGAACTTTATCATTAAGAGAACTTAAAGGAATCTGCATAGACAGAGGGCATAGAATTGAGTTGATTATATTGAGATGATCCCCCCCTCCAAAAAAAGAACGTAGGGAATAAGAAATAGGTACTGTGTTTGAAATCTTAACAAAGAGCAAACTGAGGCAAATCTCTAATCAAAATAACATTTATGAACATCATGAGACTAAGAAGTACTCTTTGTTTTAGCCCTGGTGTAAGATAGTAACCCAGACTCCAGGACAATAAACTAGATATTCATGAACTTTAGTTTAGTGGAGTAAAAATATAATGCCGAATTGCTTTCTCGAGGTCAGCTAAATTCCTTAAGGTAGGACAGCTGGATTTCTAACTTAATTCATTATAGACCAATTGGGCTCTGAATTAAGTTCAGAGAAAAAGAATCATGACTTAAGCAGTCATAGGATAAAAAACAACTATAGGACAAAACCAAAATATTTGTATATATAGGATCAATAAATAGATGACACAGAAGCAATCTTAAGGGGGAAAGGAGAGGTAGAATGGGGAAAAGTTTATCATGTAAAGGAAGTGTACAGAGAAGAAATTTCAAATTAAAGGCGGAAATGGGGGTTTGGTGGACAAAGCTTTAACATCTCATTGGAATTGGATCAGATAGGTAATAATTATATGCATACTCAGTTGAGTATCAAAATCTTTCTCACTCAACAGGAATATAGGAGGGGAAAGGCAGAAAAGATGGAGGGGGGACTAATAAGGAGGATAGATTGGGGAGGCAGTGATTAGAAGCAAGACAGATTTTTGATGTGGGCCAGACCAAGAGAGAAAGAGAGAGACAGAAGTCTAAACAGGAAAATGAGATGGAGGGAAATTCCCAGTTAGTGATCATAATTGTGCATGTGAATAATGAGTGATACCATAGAACTGAAATAGATAGCAGGATGGATTGGAAACATAATACAACAATTGGACAATGTACTAGAGATATAACTCAGGACAGAAAATGAAAGGAAGGGCTGGAGCAGAGTCTATTGTACTTCAGCTGAAGTGAAGTGAAGATGAAAGGAGTGGCGATCATGATTTCAGACAAAGCAAAAGCAAAATTAGACCTAATTGAAATTTACAATAATGAAGGAACTATGTTTTGCTTAAAGGTACCTTAGAAAATGAAGTATTGTCAAAAATTTTACAGTCAATTTTTTGCTAAAAGGCCTCATTTTTCAGATATATAGAGAACTGAGTCAATTTTATAAAAAATGAGATTCCAGGGATGTGAACAGGAGTTTTCAGAAGAAAGAATCAAAGTTTTCCATAATCATATAAAAAAGTTCTATATCACCATTGATTAGAAAAAGGCAAATTAAGAGATACTAACTTAAACTTACTGGAAATAAATGCTGGAGAGGATGAGGGAAAATAAGATATATTAATGAATTGTTGGTGGAGTAGTGTACTAGTCTAACCATTCTTTTTTTATTTTTTAAATGTTATTTTATTCTTTCCAATTACATGCAAAGATCGTTTTCAACATTCATCTTTTTGAAAGACTTTGAGTTTCATATTTTTAATACTTCCCCTCCCTTCCTTTCCCCTTCCCCACAATAGTGAGTAATCTGATATAGATTATACATGTACAATCATGTTTAACATATTTTCATAATAGTCATGTTCATCTAAAGAGGAATCAGAACTAAAGGGGGAAAATATGAGGAAAAAATAAACCAAGTGTTAAAAAGTGAAAATAGTATGTATGCTTTGGTCTGCATTCAGACTGTACAGTTTTTTCTCTGGATGTAGATGCCATTTTCCATCACAAGTCCTTTAAAAATGTCCTTTATCACTGAACTGCTGGGAGGTGCTGAGTCCATCATAGTTGATCAGCTCACAATGCTTCTCTTTTTTTCCCCCCATTTATTTTTTTATTCTTATTTTGTACAAATAATTTTTATACATTACTAAAATATTGTTTAAGAGTAAACATAATACCCCCAAAAAATATAGACCTACATGAGTGATAAAAGGGAGATAAAAAATTAAAATTAAAATAAAAAAAATAGTAATTGTAGGTATGGCCAGGTCACACAGTGGATGGAGCACCGGCCCTGGAGGCAGGAGCACCCAAGCTCAAATCCAGCCCCAGACACCCAACAATCACCCAGCTGTGTGACCCTGTGCAAGCCACCCCAACATCATTACCCTGCAAACCCCTCCCCCAAAAAGACCAAAAATAAAATAAAATAAAATAGTAATAATAATAATAGTAGGGGCAGCCAGGTGATGGGCAGAGCACTGGATCTTGAGCCAGGAGCAATCGGGTCCAAATCCAGCCTCAGACACCCAACAATTATCCAGCTGTGTGGCCCCAGGAAGGTCACCCAGCCCCATTTGCCCTGCAACCCCCCCAAAAAATAATAATAATAATAATAAATGTGCTTCAGTCTGTGTTCCAACACCACCAGCTCTGTCGTGGGTAGATCACATTCTTTATAAGTCCTTCACAAAAGTTACTTCCATATTTTTCCACCATTGCTGCCATTGCTGATCGCAACTCCCTCCATTCATACTTCTCCACTACCATGAACTATATTTTCTCTCTCCTTTCACTCTGACTCTGCTGTAGGGTAGCTGAGTGGCGCAGCAGACAGATCCCTGGCCCTGGGGCCAAGAGGCCCCGAGCCTCCATACCACCCCTTAGGCCCCACATCCACCTGGCCCTATGGTCCTGGACAGGCCATGCAATCCCAGCCCCTTGCAAGAAGTAAAAAAGAAAATGTGTTATATCTGACCACTCTCCCCCCATGGTCCATCCTCTCCTCCATCACTCATATCCCCACCTTACTCCTGTCTCCCCCTCCTTCTTACTCCAGATGTCTATACCCCATTGAGTATATATGCTGTTTCCTCTCCTAGCCACCTCTAAGAGCAAAGATTCCGTCATTCCCCCCTTGCCTTCCCCCCTTCCATATCATTGCAATAGCTCATTGTAATAAAGAAAAATGTTATATGAAATATCTTCGCCTATTCCTCCTCTCCTTTTTCTTTCTCCCATTACATTTCCCTGTTATCTATTGACTAACCATTCTGGAGAATAATATGGGCAAAGGGCTATAGAACTGTGCATATCCTTTTGATCCAGCAATATCTCCAGTAGGTCAATATGCCAAAGAAATCAAAGGAAAAGGACCTATATGTACAAAAAATATTTATAATTCTTTTTGTGGTAGCAAGGAATTGGAAATGGAATGGGCACTCATCAATTGGAGAATGACTCAATAAGTTCTGGCATGTGATTGTGATGGAATAGTATTGTGCTATAAGAAATGACACAGGATTTGATTTCAGGTGGGGGAAATGGCATGGCAAAGACTTAGATGAACTGATGTAAAGTGAAGTGAGAACCAGATTATGCTAATGAGGATCAGCTGTGAAAGACTTGGTCATTCTGATCAGTACAATGATCAAAACAATTCCAAAGGACACATGATGAAAAAAATGTTATCCCATTCTAGGAAGAGAACTAATGAACTCTGAGTGTAAATTTAAGTGTAATTTTCTCATTTTCTTTTGCTTTTTTGCAATAAGACTAATATGGAAATATATTTGCATGATTTCATATGTATAATTGATATAGTTTGCTTCTCAATGGGGAAGATATGGGAGAAAGGTAATCTGGAACTCAAAATTTAAAAAGAAAATTATGTATAGTAAGCAATATAATTTTTTATTAAATGAATATAAAAAGGTGAAATCAACTAGGTATTTCACACTTCCTCAGATCATTTCCCAATCATCTCTTCTTCTCCCTTCCCCACTTGTTTTTTAAGTTGTCTCATTAGATTGTGAACTTCTTTAGAGTAGGGACAATCTTATACCTTTTTTTTGATATTCCTAGAACTTAACACAGTTCTTGAACTGAATATTTCTATAGACAAGAATAGAAAAATGGGATTATATGTGAAACTGCAGATCTCTATTACGTATAAACTGGATTTTTTTTTTTAGGTTTTTGCAAGGCAAATGGGGTTAAGTGGTTTGCCCAAGGCCACACAGCTAGGTAATTATTAAGTGTCTGAGACTGGATTTGAACCCAGGTACTCCTGACTCCAGGGCCAGTGCTTTATTCACTACGCCACCTAGCTGCCCCTGTATAGGCTCGATTTTTAAGTTTATTGGATGTGTGATGATCAACTAAAATGGCCTTAGATCTTTTCAGGAATTTAGTGATCAAAGATAATTCTAAAAGTTTTTTGATTGAAAATGTCATCCATATCCAGAGGAAAAAAAATTATGGAGTCTGAATATAGTACAAAGCATACAATTTTCACTTTTTAACATTTGTTTTACTGTTTTTCCTTTCTCATGGTTTCCCCCCCTTTAGTTCTGATTCTTTCACAACAGGACTAACATGGAAAAAATGTTAAACATAATTGTACATTTATAACCTATATCAGATTATTAGCTGTCATGGGAAGGGGAGTAAGGAAGAACAGGAAGTAGGAAAAATGTGGAACTCAAAATTTTACAAAAATGTTGAAAACCCTCTTTACATATAATTGGAAAATATTAAAATAAAAAATGAGGAGGAGCAGATAAAGTATATTATAAATTCAGCACATTAATTTCAAGGTTTTGTTATTTGTACTCAATTATTTTTCCTTTTGTGAGTTTTTTTACATCTCAATGACAACCTTTTTTTCCCTTTTCCTTGTATCACTATCATTAGCTTCCCCTCACCAACATTTCTCCTCCCATCACCAAAAATAATAATACCTTTCATAACAAATAAGTAGTCAAGTACAAAAAAAAATCCACATATTAGTATATCTGAAAGGGATGTCTCTCATTGGTACCCTAAGTTCATCATTGCTTTGACAGAAAATAGGTGGTAGCATGTTTCATCAATTGTTCCCAGAGTTGTAGTAAAATATTGACTCAGAATTCTTAAGTTTTTCATTGTGGTTTTTCTTTACAATATTGTAGTCACCAAACAGATTGTTTTTATGACTCTAAACACTCTACTATATGTCCATTCATACAAGTTTTCTGAGGGTTTTTGTAGGCTCTTCTCAACTCTTTGATTTATCCCATAAATCAGAATTATTTGCATCTTTTTAGAAGTATATATCCTTCATAGGGCAATGAAAGCATCTAGAGTATTCATTACTATAACATGACCAAACTATATCAATAAAAGAACAGTAGCCAGGGCATCTATAAATAGGGTTTCACCTCTGCTGCTATGAATGTTTTCTTATTGATGCACTTTGTTGATTAGAGACAGTTTGGTGCCCAATCTCTTAGTGAGATAGTCAAAAAAAAATGGCCTTAAGGTACATTGTAGAGTACAGGGGGATGAGTAAAGTGAAGAGGAGATTATTTAGAGCTTGAATAGAATTTAAAGGTCATCTAGACTGACCCCCTTCCTTTTACAAATAAGAACACAAATGCCAGAGAGTTAATTGACTTTCCTGAGATTAGAGAAATTCATATCCATCTGAATCATCTTCACTAATGCATGATGACTCAAGAGGGGAGACATTTGCTTCCCTCACTTAAACTAATACATATATATGAGATGTCAAACTCTTTCATAACCTTTTGTTTCTTGAGTATCCTTCTGGCAACACTAATGTATCATGCTTTTGGTATCTACCACATAAAACTCCTTAACATAAAATAAATAATAGAAAAAATGTCAACTAAATAGAGGTAGGCTGCTCATCTATGAACCATCTGAATTTCCTCACTATAGGATATGGTCCTAGAAAGGACCTCAGAGGATATTTAATTCAATCCCTTCATTTTATACTATGCTATATATCTTTTATCTATTCCATTCTTTCTGAATAATACCTTTTTAGTCATAGTCATAGTCATAGTTTGATTCTAAGTAATAACTAAGTAATAACTCACCAACTCAACAAGTGAATTGCTTCCTTGCATCCAGAGTTCTAGTTCTAGTTCATTTTGGTTATTATCCTTATTTGGTTCATTTAGCATAGCAAACCAAGTCCTGCATTTTGTTGCTAGCTCTCTTGTGAGTTATCAATCATTTCTTCCACTATTCTTCTTCTAAAGTTGACACTGTGACATTTTGTTGAGCAAATCTAACTGGTCAGTCCTGTATTGTCAATAAGGAAGGTAGAATACTTTCTAAAGACCTGAAGACTTTCCCATCCCCTATATTTACAAAAGGGAAATAATAATGAATAGCAAACAGTTTTGTAGAAATTTAAGTTTTAGAAAATCCTTTGCAAAAAATTATTTCTTCTTCTTGTCTTTGGATTTAAAAATCAGAGGACTTGAACTTATCCTCCTAATTCTGTGTAAGAATGACTAATAACAGAGGAATTTCAGGTAGTGCTAACCATTTATTTAAAGGTAAAAGAAAGATAAAGGGGTAAAACAGTACTCTTTCATCTGAGAGGATTATAAAATATTTGATGCTGTGATGGAATGACGGAGAGGAGGCTTTGGACCTACCTCTCTGATCCCATTGAAGGTGATGGGGCACCCACTGAATGGGGATCAGTTGCTCAAGATTACTATACTGAAAGCCTAGATGCAAGTTGATTGACCATGATCATCTTTCTGGGAATCTTCCCTACAGTCCTTACTCTCTCCTATTTTCAAACACTTACTTTTCCTATCTACCTTCACTAACATTGTTGGTTCAACTGACCTAAGGTTCCACACTGGAAGTGTTCCTAAATATAGATCCTCCCAATATCTAATCATGAAACCTATTTAAACCTGATTCGTTGTTTTTTTTTTTAATGAGAGGTTGTCTGAAAGATTGGTTATTACCTGAAGAAGATCATTTCTCCCACTGTCCTGGGAAAGTAGGAAGGGGTAAAGTGTCCATCAGACACTTCCCAGAATGGAAAGTACATAAACACAATCCACACAGAGTGTTCCAGCTATAAGTCACAATCCTTAGAATATCTATAACTGCTTTTATTGCTCCTCCAGGCTCTGCAACATCCATATCAAAACATGCAATGTGCTAGGCGAAGGGAGAGCTGACACCACTGTGTTTTGGTGTATCTGATAGTTTGCCTAATGTCCTTGATTTCTAGACTCAAGGGAGAGGGCAAAGATAGATTTGCATGAAATAAGGAAGAGTGAAATGAACAGAATCCAGATAACTTTGTATATGGTATCAGCAATATTTTTTAGAATTTTGAGAATGTTTTAAGAACAACTTTGAGCAACAAATTCATTTTGATTATTATAATTAAGTTAAATACAAAGGACATATGTGCATTCAGAAAAACTGATAAAAGGAAATAGGTATAAAAAAGATTTTATATATATATATTTACATACATATAAGCATGCAAACATATATATGTATATATAAACATACAAATTTGTGTCTAATGGTGGTCATATCTAATATAGGGAGAGGGGAAAGGAAAAAATTTGTATGATAACTTGATTATATATTTATTTTATGTTTATTATATTTATTTTGTGTTTTATTTATTTAAGGCAATGGGATTAAATTTGATTATATATTTAAAAGGAATAACTAGCGGTGCATAATAGACCTGCAGTTTCATATGCAATAATCTTTATAAAATTCTACTGTTATCAAAATCCTTGTTTTAGTTCATAAACTAAAAATAAAATAAATAAAAATTAAAAAAATAAATAAGCATGATAATCCCCATTACTTATACTATTAGAAATTTCAAATTGTCCTATAAGCATCTCAGACTTAACAGGTTCAAAAATAGGAGTTGGAATGTTTTTCTCCAAATTGAATTCTCTCCCAAATTCTCTTTTTTCTTTTTTTTAGGATGCATTCTTTCAGTCACTTAAGTTCATAACCTTGAAATCATCCATTACCTCCTAATTTTCTACTTATCAAACCAAGTCTGCTAAATTGCCATGACTTGTCAATTCTACCTCCAGAGTATTTCTTTTCTACATTCCCTTCTCTCCATTCTAGTGATCATCAACATAGTTCAGGTCTTTATAATATGTCTCCTGATCTATTGTACTATTTTATCTGTCTCAAGTCTCTCTTCTAATTCATTCTTCACACAAACTTCTAGAACACAGGTCCAATGATATCACTTCTGCACTTGATAGACTCTAGTGACATTACTTCCACGATCAAATGCAAACTTTTTTATTTGATGTTTAAAGTCATTTGCCTCATTTACCATCACTTAATTCTCATTCACCTTTATGACTTTATCATTTTATGGTTTTGCCAAACTGGTACAATTCTCACACACAACTTTTCTCTGACCTCTGTGTGTTTGCATTACTTGTCTCTCCTTCCTAGAAAGCACCTCCCATTTAAAATGCCTACTTTCCTTCAAGATTTAGGTCAAATGGTCCCCCATGACACAAAACCTTTCTTGATGTTGTCAACTGCCTGTGACCCATCAAAATTTTATTTTGTACGTGCTTATATACCTATATATTAAATATATAGATTTTGTTTCTTCAAGGAAAAGATTGTTCCATTTTTGTCTCCTCACACGTAGCACCTATTCTTTAAAACACAAAAACTTATTTCTTCTCCAATTATATGTAAAGATAATTTTCACATTAATTTTTGTAGTTTTCTCCCTCCTGCCATTCCCTCCTCACAACCTATGATGGCAAATAATCTGATATAGATTATATATGTACAATTATATTACACATTTTTCCATATTAATTTCCATATTACCTTGTGAAAAAAAGAATCAGAACCAAAAGTGGAAAACCATGAGAAAGAAGAAACAAAAAACAACTTTTTTTTAGTTTTTTGCAAGGCAATGGGGTTAAGTGGCTTTCCCAAGGCCACACAGCTAGTTAATTATTAGGTATCTGAGGCCAGATTTGAACTCAGGTACCCCTGACTCCAGGGCCAGTGCTCTATCCACTGCACCACCTAGCCACCCCCAAAAAACAACTTTTAAAAAGTAAAAATATTATATTTTGATTTGCACTCAGATTCCATAGTTCTTTCTCTAGATTTGGATGACATTTTCCTTCATGAGGCTTTTAGAATTGTTAATTGCTCTATTGCTGAGAAGGGCTAAGTCTATAGTTGATCATTGCGCAATGTAGCTGTTAAAGTGTACAATATTCTCCTGGTTCTGCATACTTCACTAAGCATCAGTTCATGTTAAGTCTTTTCAGGTTTTTCTAAAATTTGCCTACTCATCATTTTTATTCAGTAGTAATAATACTCCATTACATTCATATACAACAACCTGTTCAGTCATTCCCCAATTGATTGATATCCTTTCAATTTCCAAATTATTGCCACCACAAAAAGAGCTTCTATGAATATTCTTGTACACATGGATCTTTTCCCCTTTGTGTGATCCCTTTGGGATATAGATCTAGTATTGGTGCTGCTGGATCAAAGGGTAGGCACAGTTTTATTGACCTTTGGGCATAGTTCCAAATTGCTCTCCAGAGTGGTTGGATCAATTCACAGCTCTACCAACAATACATTAGTTCCCAGTTGTCCTACATCCCCTTCCTTTCTCTGTCAAATTAGCCAATCTGATAGGTGCAAGGTGTCATTTGACCATTTAGCAGTTGGGGAATCATTGGTCTTCTTAAAAATTTAACTCAGGTTGGTGGAGCTGTGAACTCATCCAACCTTTCTGGAGAGCTATTTGGAACTACGCCCAAAGGGCAACAAAAATGTGCCTACCCTTTGACCCAGCAATACCACTACTGGGTCTATACCCTGAAGAGATGATGAAAAAGGGTAAAAACATCACTTGTACAAAAATATTTATAGCAGCCCTGTTTGTGGTGGCAAAGAATTGGAAATCAAGTAAATTGGGGAATGGCTTAGCAAACTGTGGTATATGTATGTCATGGAACAATATTGTTCTATTAGAAACCAGGAGGGACACATTTCAGGGAAGCCTGGAGGGATTTGCATGAACTGATGCTGAGTGAGATGAGCAGAACCAGAAAAGCACTGTACACCCTAACAGCAACATGGGAGTGATGTTCAACCTTGAAGGACTCACTCATTCCATCAGTGCAACAATCGGGAACAATTTTGGGCTGTCTGCAAAGGAGAGTGCCATCTGTATCCAGATAAAGAGCCGTGGAGTTTGAACAAAGTTCAAGGACTGTTCCCTTTAATAAAAAAAAAAAACCAGATATGTTATTGTCTGATCTTGTTACCTCAGACTTCTTGTCTCTTCCTTAAGGATATGATTTCTCTCATCACACTCAATTTGGATCAATGTACAACATGGAAACAAAGCAAAGACTGACAGAGTGCTTTCCATGGGGGGGGGGGGGGAGTAAGATTGGGGAGAAAATTGTAAAACTCAAATAATATCTTTAATAAAAAAAAACTTAATACAAAAAATTTAACTCATAAATGAGTCCTTATCAGAAACACTGGCTATAAAAATTGTGTCCCAGATTTCTGCTTCCTTTCTAATTTTGCTTATATTGGTTCTGTTTGTGCCAAAAATTTCAGTTTAATGTTTTCAAAATTATCTATTTTCCATTTCATAATATTCTTTACCTCTTTTTTGGGTCATAAATTCTTCTCTCCACAGAACTGATAGGCGAACAATTCCTTGCACTTCTAATTGACTTATAGCATTTCCCTTTACGTCTAAATCATGTACTCATTTCGACCTTATCATTGTATAAGATGTGAAATGTTGGTCTATGCCTAATTTCTGTCCTACTATTTTCCAGTTTTCTCTGCAGAATTTGTCGATAGTGAGTTCTTATCCCAGAAACTGTAGTCTTTGGTTTTAGCAAACAGTAGATTAGTGTGATTCACCATCTTGTGAACCTAACCTATTCCCCTGATCCACTCTATTTCTTAACTAGTACCTAATAGTTTTGATAAATGCAGCTTTATAAAATAATTTTAAATCTGGTACAACTGGGCCACTTTTCTTTGTATTTTTCCCATTAAGTAAATCCCTTGATATTATTGCTATTTTGTTCTTCCAGACATATTTTGTGACTATTTTTCTAACTTATAAATAATTTTGGTAATTTGATTTTTATGACACTAAGTAGATTAATTTAGGTAGAATTGTCAATTTTACTATATTAGTTCAGCCTTCCCATAAACAATTGATTTTTTTACAGTTGTAGAGATCTAATTGTAAGAAAAAATGTTTTGTAATTTTATTCATATAATTCATGGAAGTTGACTCCCAAATATTTTATGTTGTCCACAGTTATTTTGAATAGAATTTCCCTTTCTATCTCTTGCTATTGGACTTCGTTGGTAAGAGATAGAAATGCTAATGATTTGTGTATGTTTATTTTATATACTGCAACTATTTTTTAAGAATTTATTTTCTTCAGTTACAGTTTATATCCCTTTTTCCATTTGACCAATTCTATTTTTAAAGATATTGTTTTCTTAGTCATTTTTTTGTGCTTCCTTTTTTATTTTTCACAATTCTTCAGCATAACCTTCATTTCTTTGCCTAATTTTTCTTCTATTTCTTTTACTTGGCTTTTAAGATCTTTTTAGGATCTAGTCCAAGAAGATTTTTTGGACTTGAGACTAATTCATAATCCCCTTTAAGGATTCACATGTAGGCATTTTGTCACTAATTTCCCCTTCTGAGATGGTATTTTGATCTTCCCTGTTGCCATAGTGGCTTTTTATGGTTGGGTCTGTATTTGTATTTTTGTTCATTTTAAAAGTTGAGCTCTGCTATTGGACCACCTCTGCAGGGGGCTAAGGGCCTGGTCACTCACTGTTTTTTTGCAAGACCGCAGATGCTGGTGGCTTGCTCCATGTTTTAGGGTAGCCTGACCCCAGTCCTATCTGTGTGGCTCACAATATGCCTTCTGAGCTGGGACTGGGGCCCTCATTATTGATCTGCTGTACCACTCATCTGATGAAATAGGAAGCAGGGGCCTCCGTCTGTTACTGAACTGAGCTGGGGCTAAGAGCTTCAGGTGGCTTCCCCTTTCCCTGCCTGTGCTGAGCTGTGCTCCCTTTGTATCCAAGTGAGGTAGGCCTTTCCTGAAGTCCCTCCTAGATATCTTGAGCTGAAAAAATGTTTCACTGTCTTTTTTGTAGGTTCTATGACTTCAGAATATGTTTAGAAGGAAGCTGGGAAAAGCTCAAGAAACTTCCTAACATCTCTCCACCATCTTGGCTCCACCTAGGAAATCCCTACACAAAGTACCTGTTAGTTGGTTTATTGATAATACCAGACTAGATATGACAATGTTTTTCAGTCATGTCTGACTTTTCATGACCCTCCTTGAGGTTGCTTGGAAAGGACACTAAAGTAGTTTGCTATTTCCTTTTCCAGCCCATTATATAGATGAGGAAACTATGGCAAAGAGCATTAAGTGGTTTACCCAGAATCACACAGCTAGTAAGTGTCTGAGATTGAACTTAAACTCACAAAGATGAGTCTTCATGACTTTAGGTCTGGCACTTTATCTATTATAGCTGCCCCAGATCTGACCATAGCTTTCATTATTGCTTCTTTCTTAATTCATCATGAACCTGATTAGAAATAGTTGGAAGTACTACCCTCATACAGCTATGAAAAATCAAGGGAAAGAGAATTAAAACTTAAACTCTGAATACCTCTGCATCCCCTACTGCATCCCCTAAGCTTCCCCAGGCTATTTCTTATTAATCATTGTCTAATCACTCTGCCATGATCTTTGTTCTATCAGGACAATATTTTCTTCCCACTAAAATCATCCTGTGCTTATTACCAACTCACTTGCATACCAACATCTTTCCTATTATTCATGACTTTTAAATAATTTGTCAGAAATGCTGCCTTAATCAACAACTTCTGCCCTTATTGAGCAGCATTTCTCTTCAAAAAGGTTATTTTTGGCCTTCTCTGAAAAGAGTCTCAGAATCTTCCTCATTGTCATGTTCTTCTTCCCACCAGTTTCTTGACAGTTATTATGATTTCTTTCTACCTCCTCAGAAACTCTTTTCCCTTTCTTCCTGAATGTTTCTTAAATTTTAGCAAAATATTTTTATCATCACTAGATAGTATAGAGCATTACAAAGGCATTTTTGAAGATTTTTTATTTTTTTCTCTAGCAGAGATAATAATTTCCCCCTCATCATATGCATAAGATATGATCTTCTCTTGCAAGACAGAAATATAACAAAATTCCTATGTCATTGGAAGAGCTTTCTTGGGGTCCATAGAGCTGATATGGAAGGAATGTGACTGGAATTAAAATTCTGAAATAGATCCAGATCTTTGGAACTCCCAAAAAACTTCCTAAAACTCAGGCTTCATGTCTGGAATACTTATTCATCATCATCAGCTCTCAAGCTCCTGATGAATCTAAGGATGTATTTTTTAACCAGATTGACTAAACCAGATATGAGTAATTAGTTATTAGCAAGAATCTACTAGTCTTCTAGATGCAAAGACTAATCATGGTCATCAAGTATAATAGAGCTTATTATACTTTTAGAAAGCTTATTTTCCTATCTCTTCTGATAATGCCCAACAAAACTATTCTCTTGACTAATTTCTGCTGCCAGACTCTGATGGATTTCCTTTGTGTCGATACTTATGATGGAATTAGTACAAATGAGTGGCTCTAATGGGGGGGGGGTTGGCTCAATATAAGAAATGGCTGCCTGGTGAGGCAGTAACTCTATTGAGGTCTAGCAGGCTATAAAAATCACTTTTTAGAAATGTTATGGAATGGATCGGTGGAAGGCTGCACTAAGTGATCTTTTAAAGATTTTTTTTTCTATTCTATGATACTTTGACTCATGTAAATTGGTCAATACAATTATTTATCCAACAAGTATTTATCATGAGTTATCTTGGCATTCCTCATCCAGATCATTTGTTTATATAAATCCAGCATCAGGGGGAAAAAACAACAACAACAACAACATGTTTTTATATGAAAGCAACCATTTTAAGCCAAGAAAATTTATTTTTTTTGTTTTAAGCAGACAACTTCACATCCTATACAACCAAGAAGACTGAGGTTATTTCAGGTCAATTTTCTCAATTTCCTTCCTCTAATTCCTTAATCATCTCAATATCTTCATCAAGTATTTTTTTCATTCTAAAAGTATAGAGGATGAACAGGGACTGCGAGCATGCTCTGG
Organism: Macrotis lagotis; assembly: GCF_037893015.1. NCBI lineage: Eukaryota > Metazoa > Chordata > Mammalia > Peramelemorphia > Peramelidae > Macrotis > Macrotis lagotis. The sequence continues at coordinate 159,904,008 of NC_133663.1, forward strand.
AAAGGTATTCCCATTGGACCTTTTCTTCCATACATTTTCAGAAGAAGAGTGCCTCTCTTTGCCAAAACTAATCTATCTATCTATACCTGTTATCTTCCAACTACTATCCTTACCAAACTCATCCTCTTCACAACCAATCCCCTAGAAAAAATAGACTTCAATTGATTCTTTCATCTCTTCATCACTTGCTTACTTCTTTAACCCTAATAATTTGTCTCCTAATATGTTAGAAAGACCTAAGTTCACATCTGACTGCAATGTAACCTTGGGTAAATAATTTAACTTCTGTCTACCTAGAAGGCAGCTAAAAGACTCTGTGGATAGAGCACTGGTTCTGAAGGCAGGAAGATGAGTTCAAATCCAGTCCCAGACTCTTAATAGTGTGTCCCTGGATAAATCATGTAACCTCTCTTTGCCTTAATCATCAGAGAAGGAAATGACCAACCATATTTGCCAAGGACTATATGATATACAGGGTCACAATGAGTCAGATATAACTGAATAACTAAACAATAAATTCATCCCTGCCCTTCTCTAAAAGTTAATAATAATCTCATTATTATCAAATGTAAAGGAATTTTTCTTACATCATCCTTTTTGACATCCATGTGGCAGCTGACACTAAGAACAATTTCCTTCTTTTTATGTGAATTCTCAATACAAGAAATAGATTGGCAAACAGCCAAGGGAATGATAGGGGCAAAATGATAGGGGCAGAAATGATAGGGGCAGCTAGGTGACACAGTTGATAGAGCAGCAGCCCTGGAGTCAGGAGGACCTGAGTTCAAATCCAACCTCAGACACTTAATAATTATCTAGCTGTATGATCTTGGGCAAATCACTTAATCCTATTGCCTTGCCATAAAAAAAAAAGAAATAACTGATTTCAAGCAAATAGGGAAAGGAGGAAGAGGTCTGCAGTGACCTGAAGACAGTGTTCAATGCTTATGCATCTGCCAGTATCAAGTTACACTTATAAAAGCAAAAACTAGGGACAGCAGGGTGGCAGTAGATAGAGCACCAGCCCTGGAGTCAGGAGTACCTGAGTTGAAATCCAGCCTCAGACACTTAATAATTACCTAGCTGTGTGGCTTTGGGCAAGCCACTTAACCCCATTGCCTTGCAAAAAGTAAAATAAAAATAAAAATAAAATCAAAAACTACAAGTCAACATCTAAACTGAGAATTTTAAAGGAAGAAAAAGAAGAAAATTGCCCACATAAATTTAAGACTGACACCATATTAAGTATCAGCTAAAACAATGAAATGATAAAAGCAGGAAAGAGGACAAGTAATCCACAGGAGAGAATATGCAAGAAAAGTCAGACATAAAATCCAGAGTTTCATTTCATACAGAATGGACAAAGCACAGATAATAAATAAGATGAACTGGAAATATTGATGGAAGGGGGTAAGTTCAAACCTCTTAAGTATTATAGAGAGAATTTAGAATGGAATTTAAGACTAGATTTTTTTGTTTCTGGATAGGAATTCTTTATTCAAAAATATATTTAAAAAGAATTGAGAGAGGGGCAGCTAGGTGGTACAGTGGATAGAGCACCAGCCCTGGAGTCAGGAGTACCTGAGATCAAATCTGGCCTCAGACACTTAATAATTACCTATCTGGGTGGCTTTGGGCAAGCCACTTAACCCTATTGCCTTGTAAAAACCTAAAAAAACAAACAAAAAAAAGAATTGAGAGGAGAAATGGAATAGCATTGTATATCTCTAACTATATACATAAAAAATTTATATGTATAGACACATATATGCACACATAAGTGAACCTATATTCTTGTTTCAGTGATCCAAGAAGGAAACATGGTAGAGAACATTTGGATAAGGAACAACAGATTGTGAAACATAACGATATTATGGTTGAAGTATATGCTGACATTTTATCATCTTATATAGTAATGCTTATGATGGACCTTTCAAAAGAGAACATCATGAAGATAATTAGAATTTATATGCTAATATCTGTAACATAAGATGAAGATATAAAAAAAATCTATGAAGAATACTGTAAAATCATACAAATCAGATGAATAGGTATTTGGTAATCTAACTGCAAAGATTAGATCATTAGAGATGATGGAGCAAGAAGTATGTTGGAAAACATAGAGTAAGAAATGAGAGGTCAAAGGCTTGTAGATTATATAGAGGTCTACCACATATCATGACTATTTTATTTAAAAGGAGAGCCGGGAATTGCTGGATATGACACACACACATATATATATATATATACCTATACAAAAAAAGTCAAGAAATAATTATTTACTACCTTTCTGGTATGATTTCCAAATCTGTTACTTGTGATTAGACACACATTAACGTGTGAGAGTAAAGATCAAAATCAATACCAAATTAGACATAAGAATGAAGAGGTGATAGAGCATATAATTGAAATAATTTCAAAGTAACCTTTTTAAACAAAACTATACAGAAAAAAGAAATGGATAAAAGAATGAACATTGCCATAGATTGTCAAAATTTCCTAATGAAGCATAAGAGACATAAATCAATTATCACAACAAGGAGTGCAATTGAGTACAAATAAACCTAGAAAATGTCTTAGTAAGAAAACAATTGGTCTCTTTACCAGGTGGACAGATTAAATAGTAATATCAGTTCATAATATAAAAATCAAAGGTAAAATCTTGCTGAGAAGGATGGTGGCAGATCATGCATGGCCTTAACTCAAAAAATAGTAAAACTCAGCATGTATATGCAATTCATCAGTGAACTGGAATCAAAATGGAACAAGAGGATGAGAGTAAGTTAGACAGACTTGAAAAGCCACATTTTTTTTTAGGTTTTTGCAAGGCAGTGGGGTTAAGTGTCTTGCCCAAAGCCACACAGCTAGGTAATTATTAAGTGTCTGAGGCCGGATTTGAACTCAGGTACTCCTGACTCCAGGGCTGGTGCTCTATCCACTGTGACACCTAGCCGCTCTTGAAAGTCACATATTTTAATGTTATTTTGTTTCATTTTTTCCAATTATATGCAAAGATAGTTTTCAACATAAGGGAAGATAGCAAAAAAAAAAAAGTCAATTGAGGTTGGTGGACCCAAGATGGCAGCATGAAGGCAGTATTTCCTGTAAACTCCTATCCCCCAACCTCCCAAAAATCAAACAAATGAGAGCTCTAGACAAAATTTAGAGGGGCAGAACCCACAGAAAGACTGAGTGATACATTTTCCCAGTCCAAGATAACTTAGAAGTTCCATGAGAAAGGTGTTTTTCACCAGGACCAGGGGTTGGAAAAAAAGCTGTGGCCGCAGCGCAGCCCAATGCAGCCCAGCACAGCCCAGCTCAGCACAGTCCAGTCCAGAGATCACCTGCAACAGCTTGAAGGGGCTGTGAGAGAACTCTACTCCACCAGAATGAGTGAGCAGCACAGGCCTCAGAATCTGGAGCAGTGAGAATTGGGAGAAAGCAGCCTGTACCCCCAGAGAAAGGGAAGTCTGCAGAGATTTCTCTGCTCTCCCTGGGGTAGGACTCTGCTGTTTGCCTACACTCAGATATTGCGGTTTGGGCTTCCATACTAAATAACCAAACTGGATCCCTCCTTATAGTCCCAGGGCAGAGGGAAGTACAGGGGACATCTACATATCAAAGCACAGGCTAGAGAGCATAAGACCTTGGAGGAATAAGGGTCCCAGTGGGATGTCCCCCAAAAACACAACCCCAAAGCCTTGGAAGTGCTGTAAATTAATCTTGGTCTGAGGAAATGAGCAAACAACAGAAAAAGAAGAATCTGACCATAAAGAATTACTTTAGTCCCTTGGAAGATCAAAACACATACTCAGATGATGACAAAATCAAAGCTTCCATATCCTAAACCTCCAAGAGAAGTAGAAAATGGGCTCAGACTATGAATGAGCTCAAAAAAGATTTTGAAAAGCAATTAAGGGAGATGGAGGAAAAATTGGGAGAAGAAATGAGAGCAATGCAGAAAAATCATGAAAACCAAATCAAAAACTTGGTGAAAGATATACAAAAAAAATACTGAAGAAAATAATATTTAACATATTATTTTCCAGTTTAGGTCTAATGGAAAAAGCAAAACAAAAGGCGAGTGAGGAGAAGAATGCCTTAAAAAGCAGAATTGGCCAGCTGGAAAAGGTGATAAAAAGGCTCATAAAAGAAAATAACTCCTTCAAATGCAGAATGGAACTAAAGGAAGCTGATGACTTTGCAAGAAATCAAGAAGAAATAAAACTCTTCAAAAAAAGCCAAAAATTAGAAGAATATGTGAAATATCTCACTGGAAAAAAATAACTGACCTCAAAAACAGATCCAAAAGAAATAATTTAAAAATTATTTGGGCTATCTGAAAACCACAACCAGGAGAAGAACCTAGAATTCATTTTTCAAGAAACAATAAAGCCCTGAGATCCTAGAAGCTGAGGATAAAATAGAAATCAAGAGAATTCACCAGTCACCCCCTAAAAGAGATCCCAAACGAAAAACTTCCAGAAATATTATAGCCAAATTCCCAAACTCCAAAATCAAAGAGAAAATTCTAAAAACTGCCAAAAACAAACAATTCAACTACCAAGGCTCCATAATCAGGATTACACAGGATCTGGCAGCAAATACATTAAGGGCTTGTAGGGATTGGAATATGATATTACGGAAGGCAAAAGATCTTGGTTTACAACCAAGAATCAGCTACCCAGAAAAACTGAACATCCTCCTTCAGGGGAAAAGATGGGCTTTCAATGAAACAGGGGACTTTCAAACTTTCCTATTGAGATGACCAGAAAGTTTGATCTCCAATTATAGGACTCTGGTGAACCATAGAGTGAGTGGAAGAGAAGGACTAACTTTAAGGAACTTAATGATATTGAAGATATTGATAACTCATATGACCTTTCTCATTTATAAGAGCTATTAGAAGGAGCATATATAGATAGGACATAGGAAGGAGCACATAATGGTATAATATAGCAAAAAGATGGAGTCAATGGGTGATGGGGGAAAGTAATGGGAGGAAGGAAAAAGAGATGAAGAAGAAACTGAGAGATTTCACATAAGAGTCAATAAAAAGCTTTTTCAATGGAGTGGAGGGGGGAAAGGCAAGGGGGAATGAATGAGACTTTATTCTCATTGGAAATGGCTCAGGGAGGAAATGACATACACACTTAATAGGGTGAGGAAATCTATCTTACCCTAGAGAAAAATAAGAAGAAAGGGATGGAATGAGGGGGAATGGGGGGACAGAAGGGGAGAATAGATGATAGAAGAGATGGAAGATCTAGGGAGAGGGTACTTAGATTCAACACACTTTTGGACAGGGCCAGGATGAAAAGAGAGAGAGAATAGAATAAATGAGAGTGGGGAGAAATAGAGTGGATGTACAGCTAGCAATAGCAACTGAGGGAAAAATATTGAAGCAACGTCTCTGGAGGATTTATGATAAAGAAAGCAACTCACCCCAGAGACAGAGCCATTGAAATCTGAACACAAACTGATGTACAATTTTTTTCTCTCTATTCTTGAGGTTTCTCATCATCTTGGGGGAGGGTATGTTTGTTCACATTAACACATTCAATTTAGATCAATGTATGGCACAGAAACAATACAGAGACTATCAGAAAGCCTTCTTTTGGGGGGGATGGGAGGGGGGAATTGTAGATTTCAGAGCCTTGTAAATAATGAAAGGTACATATTACTATTGTGTATATATATATATTTGGAAAACAACTACAATTTTAAAATGTCAAAAAAAGGGGAAAAATAAAATATTTGATTGTTTAAAAAAAAAAGGAGTCCTTTGTCAGAAATACAAGTTGTAAAAATTGAAAAAATCAATTGAAAACTGTTTCAAGGAAAGATAAGGAGAAAACTTAAAGGCATGTATTCTACCCAACGACTTTATACTTATAATAGCATGAATACTGTGATCACCAAATAACATTTAAAAGTGAAGCTAATAGCATTTGAACAGATCAGAAAGAACTTGTTTATGATTTTCTTCATTAACAGCCTATATACAGTCAGACCACTGACTTGTTGGAGCAAAGAACAAAATCAATACAAAATTAGAAGAGAAATAACAGTGAGAATAACTTATGGTGTACAATTAGAATAACTTCATCCTTACCTATTTAAACAAATTACTCATGTCCTAAAACAGGAAATATACAGAGGAAAGTACCAGTAGTTTAAATCAACTGCAATAATGAGATCAAAGGAATGAAAAGAACACTTTAGCCAACACTTGATGTCCTTGCCAAGGAGAGATAAATGGCAGCCAAGGGCACCACTGTTTTAGGTTATAAACTTGTTCATAAAATCTCATGGAGAAGGATGCTGGGAAATCTGGAATTGAATGGTATTACTTCATTAAAGAGGTAAAAAGAAAAATAACTTGTAATTGAATGAATCAATTAATCAATATCATAATAAGAACATTTAGGGTTAAACATAGAAGAAAGTCAACTAACAGATGAAAAATCCAAAGGCTCAGGTAAGGATTTTTATCATAAACTTTTTTATAAACTTGGGACTGTGGAACCACCACATTTAGATACTGATATCATAGTCCCCCAGAGCACTACAGAAGGAAGTGGAAATGCTACTGAAGGGAGAAATTGGGAAAAAAAACAATTGGACCAGAACAAGTATACATAGAAAAGGCCTGTACTAGAAGCTACATATTTCTTAAAGTGTCGAACCAATTAAAATATCAGAATGGGAGAAAAATATCAAAACTTGGAAAAATCTTGGAACCCAATATACTTATTGCTTGCCAATTATTAAAAGAACCAAATCAGAGCCTTAAGGCTCTCTTTTATGTTTCCCATACATTTATCATTATCATAAAAATGCCTTGAAAGATAACTTAATTTGATGACCCTCAAATTAGTATCAAGAAAGATATAAAACAGGGAGACACATACCTAATATAGGTGTTCATCACTATCATATCAAGGTATCTAATACAGAATCCAAGTTGAAGAAGGATTTTCTTTTTTTTTTTGCAAGGCAATGGAGTTAAGTGACTTGCCCAAGGCTACACAGCCAGGTAATTATTAAGTATCTGAGGCCGGATTTGAACTCAGGTCCTCCTGACTCCAGGACTGGTGCTCTATCCACTGTGCCACCTAGCCACCCCAAAGGATTTTCTTTAAAGTCCTACAGATATACTTGCTCAGGGATAACATTGTGTTGATTACATCCACCAAAGATGCATATATACATATATATATATATATATGTGTACATATATATATATCCTCCTAAATAAGATAAATAAGATCATAACTACTTAAAAGTTTAGTTTAACTATCCAGATAGTAAAAATATATAGTATAGAGTTTAAAGGACATTTTATGGAGTTCATCTCTTACTTTTTGTACATACATATGCACAGTGAATTGGAACAGATGTGCAGATGTGGAATATTTGTCAGGCATATATTGATTTATTTTGTTTAATTATTTCATTGTGACTCCATTGGATTATTAAAGTTTTCTTTCAGTGATGTTACATGGAAACAGCAAAAATGAATATCACTGGGGGCAGCTAGGTGGCAAGGGGATAGAACACCAGCCCTGGAGTCAAGAGGACCTGAGTTCAAATGTGACCTCAGACACTTAATAATTGCCTAGCTGTGTGACCTTGGGCAAGTCACTTAACCCCATTGCCTTGCCAAAAATAAAATGAATATCACTGTCTCTGAAGAGTTTAAGTTTTAGTTAACACCAAGGGCAATGAAAAGATTCATGCTTGGTTAAAACATATTATTGAAAAATTAAATAAGAAAAATGGTGTAAAGGATATCATCAGAGAAATATATGATTACAATTGTCATATAATTTGAGGAAAAGAAAATCTGCACACTTACTGACATATAAGTGATATTAAGAGACCTAGAAGCCCTCCAGCAAGTTAAATGGATAGACTGGAGGATTTAATGGAGGACATGATTACAGTCATACAAGATCAGAATACATTTGCTAATTCCTTGTATCTTTTGGAGATCATAGTTTCTTATAAAATATAAAAGCATATCTTTTAAAAAAATTTTATCTTATTTTTCCAGTTACATGTAAAGATAGTTTTCAACAATCATCCATTTGCAAACTTATGAGTTCCACATTTTTTCCTGACATCCACGCTTCCAGCCCTACTCCCCATGGTGGTGAACAATCTGATAAAAGTTATACATGCACAATCGAATTTAACATATTCCCACATTAGTCATGCTGTGAAAGAGGAATTAGAACTAAGGAAGGAAAAAAAACATAAAAATGAAAGAAACAACAACATAAAAAAATGTAAACAGTGAACAAAGTATTTTTTGCTCTACATTCAGAATCAATAGTTTTTTCTTTGGTTAAAGATGGTATTTGTCCATAACAGATCCCTCAGGATTGTCCTTGATCATTGAACTGCTGAGAGGTGCCACATCCATCATAGTTGGTCATTTCACCATGTTACTATTAATGTGTACAATGTTCTCTTGGTTCTGCTCACTTCATTTAGCATCAGTTCATGTAATTTCATACTTCTCTAAAGTCTGACCACTCATATTTTCTTATATACCGTAACTTGTTTAGCCATTCCTCAATTGATGGGTATATCCTCAATTTCCAATTCTTTACCACTCCAAAAAGAGCTGCTATAAATAATTTTGAGCATGTGAAACTTGTCCTGCTTTTTATGATTTCTTCGAGATATGGATCTAGTAGTGATATTGCTGAATCAAAGGGTATGTGCAGTTTTATTGTCCTTTGGGCATAGTTCCAAACACTTTGCAGATTGGTTGGATCAGTTCACAATACCAACAATGCCTTATTGTCCCAATTTTCTTATATCCTCTCGAACACTGATCATTTTCCATTTTTGGCTTCTTAGCCAATCTGATAGGTATGAGATGGTATCACAAAGTTGTTTATAATTTTCATTTCTCTAATCACTAATGATTTGGAGCATTTTTTCAAATGACTATAAATGACTTATTTCTTCATCTGAAAACTGCTTGTTCATATTCTTATAAATCATATTAATACTGTTTCCCAAGTCTGTGATTTCTCTATTAATTCTGTCTTCATTTTATTTATACAAAAACTTTATAGTAGTCAACATTGTCTATCTTTCATGATTTCCTTTATCCATTGTCTAGTCTCTGCATCTTTTTCTTTGGTAACCTCAGACAAGAATGACCATAGCCTTTGCATAGATAAAGAGAAAAACATGAGAAATATCAAGAAGGACATACAGAATGGATAAAGGTGATGAGCAGAATAGATTAGATTGAACAGTTGAGAATGATTTCTAGGTTTCCAGTATGGGTATTTAGAAACATTTAGAAATGAACAAATTAGAAGAAGGGGGAGGTAATAAAAGGGAAAACATTTAGCTCTATTTTGAACACATGGAGTTTATGCCTATGAGAAAATTAGTAGTGATGTCACTAGCATTTGAAGAAACTGAACTGGAAAAAAGTCTGTCATCTTATTGCTTAGGTCTTTCTAAATTTGTCTGCCAGGGGCTAGTAAGGTATGAACATCTATGTTCAATGGATTATAAGAACTCATTTCTATTGTGAAACTCAAACTGCTAATATTATCACAATATTGTACTTACTATTGATTTACTAATGTTCCCCTTTGGGTTCAATTGTCATTCCATATGACTTCCCCTGGCTTCCACCCCAATCTCATCCTTCAAACATAACCAAATATCATTTGCCTGCTTCTGGCTACATCTAACTCATCACAGGATTGAGTCACAATTGGTTGCTAAGCCAGAAAAGTTCAACAGGTGTTAAATTGTAGAAGAGACAGCTTCCACTTAGAGGGACCTTCCAGTCACTGAGAAGAAAATATGTATAAGAAAGAAGGATCTATCCATTCCCCAACATAACAGTGGAGTCAGGGCATCCAAGAGCAACTTTTCCCATGTGTAGCATGAACTTAGCTCTCTGGGCTTGTACTAGAAGCCTTTGCTCTCCTTTTTTATTTCCTTTTTCAAGTATGTACCTTGTAGACATCAAAGGACCAAGGATACCTTGAAGTACAGGTAATAAGGGTAGTAACTGGCAGCAGCAGGAACAGACTTGCAACAAAGAATTCATTGATTTAAGAACAGAAAGATCTAGAAAGTCAATTCTCCTTGTTTTTTTATTGGACTGTTCTCAAAACAGTTAACTTCTTTTACTTATAGAAAAACTGTCTGTCTGAAAAAGGTATGAATCAGCCTCTCAATTGACCTTACTGTTATAAGATACTAGATTGTTCTAAGAATTGTTTCTTTATTACTGAGAATTTAACTACCAGTTTCATGCCTGCTTCATTTTTGTACATTGGATACTTTTATTTTAAATTTTCCTTCTTGCTGGGAAAAAAATCTTAGCCCTCCAGCTGGTAAATTATTTCCATAATTAGCAACTCTAATTAATTAGTAATTAATCTCATTAGTAGCTTTCATTGGTAATCCAAGGTAAGGTAGCAATTCCCCAAATGGGGAATAAAATAATCCCAGAGCAATGAACCCCCATATCTAACTTGGCTTCAGAGCAGGGAGGAGCACACATCTATAAATTCCAGTAGAAACTGCCTCTTGCCTCTCTACTAGAAAATGTTCATGGATTTAGAGCTAGAAATGATTTTAGCAATTATTCAATCTAATTCCTTTATATTTTACAGAGGAATAAGTTATAGCTCAGAGAAATTAAGAAACTTGTCCAAAGTCTCACAGTATGAGGGCCATGACATTAAACGCTTTTGTAATATGATTTAAGAAGTGCCAGGAAGCCAACCCCCTTCCCTTGACAATCCCTTGACTTTTGAAGGATAGGTATCTTCTCCTCATATGACTTGTAATTGCTCACTCAAATACACCACTTAAAAACCTACTCAATTCTGTGATTAACAAATATTTTCTGAAAATGCAGAGACTTGATTTCAGTCTGTAAGGGTTGATGCTTTACATGTATGGGAGTAAATAGGGAAGTGGAATAGACAGACTGTTAAAGATCTGGCTTTAAATCTTCCCTTGATCACCAAGGAATGACTTTGGGTAAATTACTAAATTTCTTTGATCCTTATTTTTCCAAGACAGAATTCTGTCAGTGTTTACAGAAGAAATTCCTCAGGCTGGTGAAATCTAATCCTTATTTGGATTTGAAAACATCATCTCATTTGATTCTTTTGATTACTCAGGAACAGAGGTAAGTAATATAGAGACTCATAGCAGTTACTATCTTGCCCAATGTCAAAGAACTGTAGTCTGAACTGGGATCTTTGCTTGCTCCAGTTTTCTTTTTTGCTCCATTTTCCCCACTGTAGATACTTGTTATTTTTAGAGTGAAATAGTTTTCCTCCTAACACCTAGCTAAGTTCAACTGTATTGAAGGCTCTTGAGAAGTAGTTCTGAAACCTGTTCACAGAAGGGGTTAAATTGTGTAAAAGATTACAGTGAAGGCCTTGAGTAAAGCCTTCATTATAAATGTCTATCCAAGAGTATGTTACAGAGCATCAAAATTTTGCTCTAGGCTAGCTTCTGTGTCCTAGGTACTTGAAAGAGATTATGTAAGAAATGTTGAAACTTAGAGAAACTTGAGAAGCTATATATGAAATGATGCTTAGTTTAGTGCTTGTCACATAAAAAGTGTTTAGTAAATGTTTAATGATTGATTAATTCAGAACAGAATTAATGGAACCAGTAAAACAGTTTGCATAATGATTACAAAGAGGTAAAGAAAAACAACCTTAAAAAATTTAAATTGCAGTTGATCTTAAAAGTGATCCATCTCAACTTCAGATGATTGATGGTGAAATTTATCTTTCACCTCTAATTGGAAAGATGAATGATTGCCTATAGGGTATAGAAAGATCACATTTTGAGGAAGGTATTTTAAAAAGTCCTCAATAAAGTATTCAAATGAAAGTCCATCTGAACTTGGAGTCAAGAGAACTGAGGTCAAAACTTGCTCTGTTTATCCTTACTTGTTATGTAACCTTTGTAAAGTAACTAAATCTCTAAAATGCTGAATTGTTTTAATGTAAAATAAGGATAATAATACTGACAAGTATTGTATGCCTCTACCTTTAAGCATCTGGAAATCTCTGAAAGGTTTTTAAACACAAAGAAGTAATTGAAGAGGATCTCATTTGTGAATAAGGAGATATTTAGTTAGTGAAAAATTCCTAAAACATCGAGAGTTCAGTTTTTAAACATAGAAAGAATGACAAATTATCTATAGAAAAACCCCATGAGAAGTTAAAGCCAGGAAGTGACCACACACTTATTCAAGGATCATTCTGTGTCTGTGCCAGTTCAGACTTTATCTAAACAATTAATCCACTTGGTCCAGCTCTCAGTCCAACTGTCTATGTTGATCCTACTCTTAGCAAATCCTCTATCTTGCTCTTGGCTTTTGGACTCATAAATATCCCCAGCTCTGGCTATCCCTGAGTTGGATTAGGTCTGTTCCTGGCTTTAATGTACTTCCTGAAAATATGACTCATTGGCATTTCCTGCACCAGACTCTGAATTTTCAAATGATGTTAACTCTTACCTCGTCCCTCCGTAGGATGACCCTGAACTATTATTCTGTGTTTCCTAGGAATCAGAGATCAACCTGACCAGATTTCCTCTATCCTACTTCCCCAAACTTCTTCGCATCTATCCCTGACTTTCAGGTGCCCTCCAGTGTCCACTTGCAGCACTACATCCCCTATTAATGAACCATAGGATGACCCTTTCTTTTTTTTTGTTTTTGTTTTTGGTTTTGTTTTTAGGTTTTTGCAAGGCAATGGGGTTAAGTGGCTTGCCCAAGGCCACACAGCTAGGTAATTATTAAGTGTCTGAGACCGGATTTGAATCCAGGTACTCCTGACTCCAAGGCCCGTGCTTTATCCACTGCCACCTAGCCACCCCTAGGATGACCCTTTCTACTGCATAGACCTGTTAGTCAGAAGTCATCGCTGAGTGGATTGATCAAATTCTTCTTATATTCATAAAGAATGAACTGGTGAATCACAAATACAATAGTCAGAGATAGACTTTAAATTGATAGAGATAGAGATAGAATGGAAAAATAGAAATATTGAGATAGAGACAGAGGTACAGAGAAACTGTTGAGGCAGTCAGGGCAAGGTATGTATCTTTTCCTACTATGTTTTTCTCTAATTAGGAAATCTCTGAAAATTCTTGGAGATGGGATCATACAGAAGGTGTTATAAATATAATCTTGGCCACAGCTCATTTTTTCTTAGGGGTGTGGGTGTACCTTGTATTACAATGGGGGAAAGGGGAGGGTGATGACTGAAGTCTAGGTAGGAAAAGGATTTAATGATTACAATCCCCCACCCTTTATTCCAGCTCCTAAAACCCTATGGCATGTAATTTGGTTCTTATTTTCCTTCCCCCCATCCCCAAGAATGGACTAACCTATTGTATTTTAGCAAATATGAAGCTAGAGGCCACTTGACCTAATGGATAGAGAAACTCAGATTCAGAAAGTTCTTAATTTCAGATCCAATGTCTTACACAGAGTGGGCTGCCTTACACTAAGTCCATAACACTCAGTGTCTCAGACAGCAATCTAAGACTATAGAATGCAGAATTGTCACTGAAGTTCCATTTCTAATATCTCTGTGTGTGTGTGTGTGTGTGTGTGTGTGTGTGTGTGTGTGTGTGTGTGTATAAAGAAGACACAAGTGACTGCTAGTTCTTGATTGACTTGATCATCTCTAGGGATTCAGTTGTGGTTGAACAACATTTCATCTAATCTGATTTCCCAGGGGGATGTTCTTTCAGGATGCCAAACTCCTCTGGAATTGATTTGAACACAAGCCAAAATACTTCTTCAATTAGAGTTCAGTCCTCTCCATGTTCTCAGCTATCATTGAAATCAGGACCTGTTTTCCATATGGAAATTAGACAACTATATTATTATAGATGAAAAGAAGACTCATTTAATGACAGAAGTTCTTAATTACCTGTACTTCAAATTGCTTGGCAAGTCTTCCAGAAGGAAAAAAAAATTCTTACTATATGTATTTGAAATAAAAGCTATAATATAGTATCTATAATATTAAAAATAATATATAATATAAATTTTTCTTTTTATAGTACTACAGTATATATAGATGATATATCATTGCGTATGCTGTTGTTTTGTAGTCTTTTTTGTTGCAGATGAAATTAGATGAGGCAATGTTACATTGGAACAATTCTTGACTCTAAACTAGAACGAGAGTGGCAACTAAGGTGGTACAGTGAATAAAATGCCAGGCCTAGATTTAGGAAGAATTGATACTAACTGTACAGTCTTGGACAAGTTAACCTTTGTTATCCTTGACTTTCTCATCTGTAAATGAACTGGAGAAAGAAATAGCAAGCCACTTCAGTATCTCCATGAAGAAAACCCCAAATGGGGTCAGAAAGAATCAGACACAACTGAAATGACTGAATAACAAAAGAGCAAGAGGACCTGGGTTCAAATCCTGATTCTGAAACTTATGTAACTTATACAACCTTTGCCTTTCTTCAAAATGAGAAGATAGGACTAGTTAGTCTTTTCCAGTTCTGCATACATGATCCTATGATCTGATAGTTTAGCTTTCTTAGTGTCAAAAGTGAATTATTCGAGGACAAAGAGCACAAAAGAAGTCTAAGGAGGCATTAGGAGATGGGCATTAAAATCTTGTCTTCTATAGATTACATAGTATCTGAACTATTCAATATCACCATCCTTTCTGAGATCATAGGAATTGAGCTGAAGGGACTCCAGACAGTCCTAGTTCCTCATTTTACAGATGAAAAAGCAGATTGTACTTGCTTCATTCTTAATTTGAGTTTACCCTTCATAGACAAGACTTTTTTCCTCTTCACATCTACTAAAATGTAAAGATTAATTCAGTGTTGGAACTCAATGTACATTGTACTTTTAAAAAAATTAACTTTGAGGAAATGACTTGGAGTTTTGTTAAAGGACTTGAATGTTCTAATTTTGGTACAACTCAACTTTAGTAGAGGGGTGAAGGGCTGGATAAGTAGATCTGAGAGTCATCCATATAGAAATGATCATTGAATTCCCAGGAGCTAATGAGAACACCAGGTGAAATAGTAGGAGAAGATAAGAGGGCCCTGGACAGTCCTATGAGGAACCTTGGTCTAGTGGTCACAAACTGTTTGAAGATCTGCCAAAGGAGATAGAGAATCAATGATCAGATAGTCAGAGAAAGTAGTGTCCTGAAAACCTAGAGAGGAAAAATTGCATCAAAGCTGAAGGGGGGGGCGCGGCTAGGTGGTGCAGTGGATAAAGCATGGACCCTGGAGTCAGGGGTACCTGAGTTCAAATCCATCCTCAGACACTTAATAATTACCTAGCTGTGTGGCCTTGGGCAAGCCACTTAACCCTATTTGTCTTGCAAAGAAACCTAAAAAAAAAAGGTGAAGAGGGTGATGAACAATATCAAAAGCTGCAAGAAGGTCAAGAAGGACAAAGATTGAGAGAAGGCCACTAGATCTGGGCACCAGGAAATCATTTGATTTTCTTTGAAGATCTTTGGAGAAGCTTTGGATGAAGTTGGAAGTGGAACTTAAGAGAGTTATGAAGAGAATAAAGAAGACAGCCTTTTCAAAGAGTTTAGTCACAAAAGAGAAAAGAAACAGGATGATAGTTAAAGGGATGGATGGATCACATGAAGGTTTTTTTGAAGATGAGGGAGATTTGAGCATGTTTGTAGGCAGTAGAGAAGCAGGCAGTAGACAGATAGAAAGATTCAATTTCACTGAGTGCTGGTTCCCTGGGTTAGTCTCTTCCTGATTGCAAAGGAGTCTTCTTACCTAAAAGGATGGAGCAATGCCATTTTTTTCCCTTCTCCTTCCACCTATCTTCTGACCCAGCCTGCCTGAATGAATAAGACAAATTACTATATTCGATCAACTTCCCCCTCTGATCTCCTTGACTGGGCTGTCTACTATACCAAGAGGGTACTATCCTGAGGCCAAAGTGTTGGTGAAATTAATATAACCCTCCTGAATTCATTTAGTAGTGATTAATAAATTTACATGCAGTCTTACTCCCTTTTCCCAATGATTCTGAACCTCTGGCTACTTATTCAAATCCTATTCTCCATCATCTTCAATCCAAGACTGCCCCCCCTCTACTTCCAATGTTGTATTTTGAAGCTACCCACACCTTCCACTGTTCTTTCTGAATTACATGCACTCTAAAGGTAACATGCTTTCATCTTAAATATTTTCCTTTCATCTTCAAATTTTCCCTGAAACCTAGCTCCTTCCTTATATTATAACACAATCTTTCTGGACATCCTCTCCTAATTGCTTTTACTCATTTTCCCAACTCATTGGTTGAAGTAAGGGAATTGGGAATGCTTCTTGCTCCCCATTGATACTTCTAGTTTTTTCCTACCTTTATCACTCACTAACTTGTCATCTGAAGCTCACTCAATCCATATTTACCACACAATCAAAATTCTGCTAATAGCTTTCTATTGATCCTCCAGAAAAATTCCCTTCTTTTCTCATTAAATTCAATTGCTGGCTAAGAGTTTTTCTCTCTCACCCATCTTCGGCTCTCATACTAGGGGACTTAACCTACATTTTGATGCTTCCTCAACACACAGCCCTCCTAGTTCCTCAATTTAATTCATTTCTCATGGCCTACTCCTCCATCCCACATCAGCTACACACAGAAATTGTCCTTTTCTTGATCTTTTCATTTTCCACAAGTACTCCTCTTCCATGTTTCTAAGCTCTGAAATTCCATTATCTGGCCACAATCTGGGGTCATTCCATTTTTTCCCTCTACTTTTACAATCCATTGTCCACCCTCTAATCTTCTGACTGACCTCCAGTCTTTCCATTCTGGTTCTTTCCCAGGCCTTCACCCCTGTAATAGCCATATCTCATCATTCTCCATGCTCTCTTTCCTTATAGGCACAATGGATGTCATGGAAGTAAGAAGGAGCCCGGATGTCCTGGAAGTAAGAAGGAGCTTAAGATGCAAGGGTATATGGAATTAAAATGTCTCCATGATATCCAATTTTAATAGTCAACTGGTGATGTGGTATGGAGTTTCAGGGAAGGAATGAGGTAGTAGATAATAGAGATCAGGGAATCATCTGAATAGAGATGATAGTTAAAACTATGGAAGCTGATGAGATTATCAAAAAGTATAATGTAAAAGGAAAGTTGAGGGTCTAGGAAGAACCTTGGGGTGTACCCACAGTAAGGGAGGACAGATTTGAATGATAAAACAACAAAGGAGACTGAGAAAGAGCATCTATGCATATAGGAGTTGAAACAGGAAAGATTAGAGGAGTATTAAGAAAACCCAGAGAAGAGAGAGTAACTAGGATTGGAGACTGCCAACAGTGTCAAATGCAGTAGACAGATTGAGAGTTTAAGAGATCACTGATTATTTTGGAGAGAACAGTTTTTTTATCTATATGATGAGGTCAGAAATCAGACTGCAAAAGGGTTCAGTAGGGAAAGAAAGAAAGAGGAGGCAGTGAGTAGCAGTAGCTTTTCCCAGGAATTTGGTTGAGAAAAGTAAGAGAACTAAAAAGATTAAAGCTTGAGATTGTTTTCTGGTTTGTTTAAAGAATGGAGGAGACTTGGATATGTTTGAAGGTAGTTGGGAAAGAACCAATAAATAGAGTAAAGTTTACATTTAAGGGAGAGAAAAGGGATAATTGAAGATGTCAGCTAGAAAGGACAGAATCAAGTGCATATGCAAAAGAGTTGACCTTGAGAAGAAGGGCCATCTCTATATGTGATTGATAAAAAGGAGAGAGAATGGCATTTTTAATATGAAGAGAATAAGAGATTTATGAAGAAGAATTAGATACAAAAAAAGTAAAGCAGGTAAAGTTACTTGGAAACACAATCTATTTAACCATTTAAAATGTAGTATTTCCCTAAAGATGACAAAAATTTTACAGAAATGGTAGGAACTGATCTTGAATGTTTTAGTTGTTCTACTGTCCCTTTATTATCTAAAAATTTTACACTCCCAGTTTTTAAGTCAAATAAGATTGAACACGGAAACATACTTTTTACATGGAACAAATTAACCTAAAAGTAACTGTTATATTGAAAGTTTTTTAACCAGAGTGATTCAGACCATAACAGAATGTTTTAAGGTGTTTTTGATTTACTTATTAATTTTAAGCAAATAGCTTACCCTCCACTTTACTAAGATTGAATAAATCAAATGAAAGTAAAGTCTATCCTCATTCTCCCAATGCACTTAATCATTTTTCTTAATCTTCACTCATCTCTGTTTCTTTTGTCTCTTAGAAGTAATCCTTCTTATTTTAAAAACTAACTTCTGCTCTTGCTCTCATCTCTATTTTTTCTGGTTTCTTGCTCCATTAATTGTCATTTTCCCTCTTGCAGCTTGTATTGTTACTTCTCCACTATCTTCTTACCTGAAACCTAATATACATGTTTATTTCCTATATCATTAAAAGAACATGGGGGGAAAAATTGTAAAACTCAAAATAAATAAAATCAAAAAAAAAAAAGAAAGAAAAAACTTCCTTTAACCTGACTAACCTTTTCTATTACACTGTATATCCTTGGTTTCTTTCTCCTCCTACCTCTTTCAACATTTCTTTTTTCTATCTTTTTTTCTCATCTTTTTCTTACAAATTCTTTTCCAAGTACAATTTTCAGCCCTGTCTTTTATTATATTCTTTCATCTGATAATCTCATCTCTTCCTATCACTCCAATTATTGCATCTATTTGGAAAACTCCCAAATCTTGATCTCTAATTCCAACATTTCTTCCTAACTCTTCACATGCATTACCAACTGTTGACATATATGTCTTCACCTGATTATTCCAGTAATGCCTCAAATTTAACATTTTCAAAAAATAAGTTATCATAACCAAAAGTGAGCCTCCTAGTTTCACTATCTTTGCTTATGGAATTTCCATCCTGGGACTCAAGTAGACTCAAAACATTTTTTATTTTTTAAAATTTATTTATTTTGAATTTTACAATTTTTCTTCTAATCTCGCTTCCCTTCCTCCACCCCCACCCCACAGTAAGGCAGTCTGTTAGTCTTTACATTGTTTCCATGGTATACAGTGATCTAAGTTGAAGGTGAAGAGCGAAAAATCATATCCTTAAGAAAAAAATAAAGTATAAGAAATAGCAAAATTACATAATAAGATAATGGATTTTTAAAATTAAAGGTAATAGTCTTTGGTCTTTGTTCAAGCTTCACAATTCTTTCTCTGGATACAAATGCTATTCTCCATAGCAGATACCCCATAATTGTGCCTGATTGTTGCATGGATGAAATGAGCAAGTTCATCAAGGTTGATCATCACCCCCACGTTTCTATTAGGGTGTACAATGTTCTTCTGGTTCTGCTCATATCGCTCAGCATCAGTTCACACAAATCCTTCCAGGATTCCCTGAATTCCCATCCCTCCTGATTTCTAATAAAACAATAGTATTCCACAATGTACATATACCACAATTTGTTCAGCCATTCTCGAAATGATGAACATTCGCTCATTTTCTAATTCTTTGACAAACAGGGCTGCTATTAATATTCTTGTACAGATGATGTTTTTATTCTTTTTCATGATCTCTTCAAGGTATAGACTCAGTATGACTCAAAACTTTTTTTTAGGCTTTTGCAAGGCAATGGGGTTAAGTGGCTTGCCCAAGGCCACATAGCTAGGTAATTATTAAATATCTGAGGCTGGATTTGAACTCGAGTACTCCCAACTCCAGGGTCAGTGCTCTATCCACTGTGCTACCTAGCCACCCTGACTCAAAATTTTTAATTAAATTTTAACTATTCCTTATACTTTATTCCCCACAACCAATAAAATGTTACCTAGTTCGTGTAAATTCTATCTCCACAAATCTCTTACTAGGAATCCCTTTCTCTCAATTCCTATTACTATTACCTTTTTCAGACCCTATTACATCTATTATATTTCACCTAAGCTATTGCAAGTCTATTGCAACTATACAGGATTTCTATATATAATGAATGCATCATTCATTATGCTATCAAAATAATCTCCTTAAAGCAAATGTCCTATCATATCATTCTTATGCATGAATACCTTCAATGGCTCCCCATTTCTCACACTACAAAATAAGATTAAATTTCTTAGTCTGACTTTTGAAGCCTTCTGTGAAGCCTTTCCACATTAATGTTCTCAAACTTTTTGTTTTTCCTCACAAAACAGTATTCTTTGCTGTAAGTATTCATAGCACACTGAATATTTAAGTTGGCAGCACTACAAGAGAATTAGGAAAGACCAGAGACTCAAATATGAAGTTTCTCTTTAATAAGAGCAAACTTTTTTCTGGAGTCCTTTGTGAGTTCAAGGTCTTTTATGCTTTGAGGTTAGTGCACTTGTGTGATAGGCAAATTTTGTTTATTTTGCAAATTCTATACTTACAATACATGTTAGATAAGTAAAATATAAATTAAATTAAATAAATAATTATTAAATAAATTTATTAAATAAAATTATTTATACATTTTTATCTGAAATAACATAAAATCCAAAGTCTTACAAGCATACCTAGTGAAACTAGCCATTGTTCTAGGTTTATTTTCCATATCTACATTCCCCTCTGGTTATCAGAGGAAAATATTCAGCAATTTCTTAAACTCTCAGTCTATCTACTACATTTGACACTGTTAGCAGTCTCTGCTCCAAGGTCAACTCTTCTTCCTGCACTTATGATTTCTTCTCTCCTACCTCTTCACTTCTCCCATACTTCTCCCATTCATTTTCTCTCTTTCATCTTCATCTTTCACCCTTCATTGACTCCTTCCCATTCAACTACTAACATGCTCAAGTTTTCCTTATCCTAAAAGTATAAGGAATATCCTAAAAAGTATAAGGAAAACTGTATACTTGCTTGCCTCAAGCTTGGATAGAGTACCAGCCCTGAAGTTTGGGGGATTTAGATTAGCTGTGCAATAGGGTAAATCCCTTAATCCTGTATGCGTAAATTTCTTCCTCTATAAAATGAGCTGGAGAAGGAAAGAGCAAATCACTTTAGTATCTTTGCCAAGAAAACCCCAAATGAGTTCATAAAGAGGTGATCATGACTTAACTAAACAACAATTTCTCACCTCTTTCTTCAATTGAAAAACTTGAAAAAGCAGTTTATAGCCAATATCTCCATTTCTTTACTATCTCTTCATATCTCTATACCCTGTAATCTGGCTTCTGACCATTCTCATCTTTTCTCTATTTTATATAATTGCTTGTTTCTACTCTGATCTCTCTTTTTCTTCTTTACCTAGCTATTCCATTTCCTCCTAGTGCCTAAATAAAGATGTTCCCTAAAGTTTCGTTATCAGTCTTTCTCTTTCTCCCTTAGAGATTGCTCATTCATAGCACTTCCGCTTTTACCTTTATGTAAATGTCTTCAAAACTTATTTCAGTCCAAAAGGAAACTTTTGACATCTTTCTCTAAAATCTATACTTCTTCTGGAATTCTCCTTTTCTTTAAATGTTACCTACCTAAATGAACAAGAGAAATTGGACATAAAAATATGTTTTATAATTAATCTGTTCCCTTTACACTATTAATCTTGTATATAATATTGCTCAAGGCAATATTTGCCACTATCTCCATTCTATTGTCCAGGTTATTGAGATGAGGTCAACGAAATTTTAATAAAGTATGTTGCCCCTTGCTGACAAGAACAAACCCCTAATGGAAAAACAATGGATCCCTGCCCTAGCCTGAAAAGATTAAATCTTTGAGCCCCTCTTCAATATATCCCTCTTTACCTCACCTCTGCTCTTTGAGTTACCACACTCACTCACTATGTAGCTCTTTAAAAACTCACTCTCTACTCAATTGAGTTGCTCTTCTTCCTTTGTGAAGCTATTCCATTCTCTGGAAGCATAATCTTCCAGGGAACTTGTCATGCTCCTATACCTTTCCTTACTTCTTATCCTCTCAGGGAGACTTATGCTGTTGATATTATTGCTGTTGCTGACCTCCTTAGGGAATCAGTAGTTTCCAACTGTCTTTCTCTCCCTTAGTTTCTGCCAATGACAGCAATTTAAATAATTTTTGTCCTTGAATTCTTCTGAGTCAGTCAGTATTTTAAATTAATCCTTTCATGTTTGCCCAAACTCCAAAATCTTTAGCTGGCTACATTTTTCCCAACATCGTTAGTGACTCAGAAAGGAGTCAAAGAGAATCAATCTCTACCTCTCCACCCTCACTACCAATATCCATTTGTTATCACATCTTAACAAATTCTCATTTCTGCAATATGGCATGGATTGGTTTCCCTTTTTGTTCCCCACAGCAACTAACCTGGATCAAAGCCTTCATTGCTCTTCATGTGCATAAAATAGATAGTGCATATGTTTTGTATATATTTATATATGTGTATATAAGTATATATATTTATCTGCTGTGATATTATTGTTATACTATGTGTGATATTATGATAAATAGATTAGAAGAGGGGTATACTTACAAAAAAAGTGGTCTAGAGAAGCTTATGAGCTCCTTCTCAGAATAACATTTTATAAATACATAAAATAAAACATATAAGATTATAAAGGAAACAATATGCTGAAATTCAGAAGTCTATATATCTTTCCAAACCATAATATTCAGACTTCTCTGGTATGAAGGGAGGACCAAAAAATTTTGTGAGGATTTTTCAGATCACGAGGAATACCATACCCCTAACAACAACATATCCTTTTCCCTAAGTGAAAGGGATGACTATAGTTGTTTTGCCTGCATCTCACTTCTCCCATTAAATTGTTAGCTTCATGAGGACATAATTTTTTTCTTGTGCATATGCATAGCTTCCATAGTGCTTTCATAGTGCTCTGCCCTAAGAATTTAAGATTGTTCAATTCAATATAAATGAATTTCATTTTCTGAAAATAAAACTGAATTGTTGCTGTTTCTACCCCTTTAGAGAATCTTCCCATAGTCTTCCCATACATTAACCAACTATCTGGAATGTTAGAATAATGACTGGTTAAAAAGACTAGGAGCAATTCAAAATCAAACTCTGAAAGGATGTTTTTACATGTTATAATCCAGGCTGTCTAAGCATACTTAGTTTGCCTAACATGGAGGTGTCTCCTATCACATGAGTAAGGTATAGTGTGGAGTATGGAAAATGGTCAAAAATGACTATGGCATTAGTTATAAAATGAGAATGATAATAATCTCTTTCACACTGACCTCAGAGATTTACTCTGAAGAGGAAATGAGATATTAGATGGTAAGTTTTTTGGCAAAGTGGTCAAAAAAAAAAAGAAGCTAAAGCAATTTCTGTTTGTTATTTGATGTCAAAAGGTAATGCAGGTCAGACCACTTGAGAAATATTGGGTTCTATTCTTCTTGTCATATTTGAGGAAGAAGAATAATGGAAAAACAGAATATTTCTGGAAGAACCCTAGCAGACTGGATAGGGAACTAGAGACAATTCAGTTCAATTCCAATAGTATTTATTAAGGGCTTACTATGTGCAAGGTACTGTGATAAATTTTGGAGCTACAAAAACAAAACCATAACAGCCCTTTCCCTCAAGGAGTTTACTTTTACTAGAACATACAGCACATACACAATTAAGTGAAAAGTATATGCAAGGGGTGGCTAGGTGGTGCAGTGGATAGAGCACTGGCCCTGAAGTCAGGAGTACCTGAGTTCAAATCTGACCTCAGACACTTAATAATTAAAAGAAAAAGAAAAGAAAAATATATGCAAAATTGGGGCAGTGAGGTGGCACAGTAGATAGAGCTCTTTGCCTGCAATTAGGAATACCTGAGTTCAAATACAGGCTCAACATTTACTACATATATGACACTGAGCAAGTAAGTCACTTCTCCCTGTTAATCTCAGTTTCCTCATCTGTAAAATGAACTGGAGAAGGGAATGGCAAACCCCTCCATTATCTTTGTGAAGAAAACTCCAAATAGGGTCATAAAGAATTAGACATGACTGAAAAGATTGAACAACAAATATGCAAAATAATGCAAAACAATGTCTGGAGAATTAGAGTACTATTTGTAGTATTCTGAAAGGTTTCAAGTAGTACCTGAGCTGAGCCTTAAAAGAAATTAGGGACAGAGGTGAGAAAGGAGTGCTTCCTAGGAAAGGGCATAGTCTTTGCAAAGACCACACAAAAATAGGAAATAGGATATTTTCTCTAAGTAGTCCAATTTATCTGGAGTAAACTGGAAAAGAAGCTGAAGCCAGATTATGAAGGGATTTAAAAGTCAATGGAGGTCAGTTAAAGCAATAGCAGAAATAGTGAGCATTTATTCAAGATGATAATTGTTGTCCTTCCTAATCAAAGAAGACTATGACATCAAGTGAATGATGACACGACATGCATATTGTGCTGATTAAAGTGAGGGGTAAAGTTGTACAAAGACGTCCTTTTCATTGCCTTTTCCAGAACTGTCTTAACCCAGTGACCTGATAGTATATGAAATAGGATTTCTAATATTGGTCTGGATGCAGTGGCCTTTTAGACGTAGGTAAGGTATTGAGAATGGGGAAGAAGGAAGAAATGCTAACTGTTCTCAGGTATGTGAAGGGCTCAGTGCAAATGGGATTAGTCTTGTTCTATAATGGTTCCAGAAGGCAGAACTAGAAGCAATGGGTGGACATTGTAGAGAAGCAATCAGGGCAATTTTCTTAGGAATTAGCTATGCCAAAGTGGAATGAACTGCAAATGGGAGGCAGTTCTCCCTCACCAGAAGTTTTCAGACAAAGGCTACATGGCCCCTTTTTAGGTTTATCATAGAGGGAATTCCTTTTCAAGTACTAGCTAGATAGGTACTAGATTAGGTACAGAGATTTTGAGGTCCCTTCCAAGTCTCAGACATCTGAAGACTGAGATTCTGGGATCTTAGTTGATGTTGGCTCTTAGTAGTATAATTTGAAGTTTTTGGTGCACAAGTACCACCTAGAGGTAAACCAAGGTAAAAACAACTACCTTTCAATAAATATATCCCCAGAAAATAGCAACAGCGTATGTCTGACTAAGGTTTACTAGATGTGCATTGTTTTACCAAAGTATACACCTACTTTTGAAAAAGATCTGTTCATAATTCATGGTGAAAAGTAAATTTCATATTTCAACAAATATCAGATTTGTATAAAATGCTGGGAGAGTTATAGTGAGACATACAATGCTAGCAAGATTTGCTTATGAGGAGTGACCTACATGACATGATCAGACTTATCTGATAGGTAAATGAAAATAAACAGATGGAAGTTTTCATTGCTATATCAGTATTCAAAAAAGTTTTAAAATTATGTAAAGGAATTATATAAAGCAACATATTTAGACTTTTAATCAGGACTGAATCTTCTTATCCCAAAGAGACCTGGAAAGTCAAATATTGTATCCCTGGCTATCTGTGGGATTTCCCATACTGGCTTTATACCCTCTACCTTGTTGATATATCCTAAGGAACCCTGAGCCTTGTATTCAACCTATTTGTCCTCTTAGATCTCAAAGGATTTTCCATCTCCCTGGCAGATGAATGCTCCTTTATCTGTTGGGTTCCTCATTAGAATGAGGATTCCTTAAGAATAGCAACAATATTACTTCTATTTACATCCCTAGTGTTTAACACAGAATTCAAACACTCATTTTTTCCCATTCATTTGTTCATTAATTCATCCAAAAAAGACTGTCAAATTTAGAAAATGGTCAATAGTCCAATTTGGCTTGGGAACTGAGAATTCATAAAAGGAGAGAGTTCATGAAATAAGCCTGGAAAGGAACGTGAGAGTTAGCCTCTGGAATGTCTTAAATGCCAGGTTAAGAAGTTTGTACTTTATTTTATAGACAATCTCCAGATTAAGAAGACAGCTGAGTAATCTCTCAAGTTAAACAGTTGTGAATACATCCCCTAATTTATCCAAGGAGAAGGTGGAGACAGAGGAAAAGTTTCTAATTCTTGAAAACTATATTTAGTAATATGTAACAAGACAATTATTGGATCTGATATTTGTCTAGTTGATTTTCTGATGATTCAATAGTAAGTTCCTTTTATCTGTTATCTGTTGTTGAAGAGTAACCAATTAGACAGTCAACTATGGAATAGGATTTAGATAAGACTGGGGAGACTGCCCATAGAGCCTTCCCACCAAAATGTTACTGATGGAATCAAGAGAACATTGTAATCATTAATAGCAGCATTGAATGATGATCTACTATGATAGACTTAGCTTTTCTAAGCAAAAGATAATTCTAAAAGATGGAAAATGTCATCTATATCCAGGGAAAAAACTACAGAGTCCAAAACATACTATTTTTACTTTTTAAAAAATAGTTTCATATTTGTTTTCTTTCTTGTGGTTATTCCCCCTTTTGTTCTGATTCTTCTTTCATCACATGACTAATATGAAAATGTATTAGACATGTGTACATTTATAACCTAAATCAGATTATTCACTATCATGGGGAAGGGAGACGGAAGGGAGAATGGCAGAAAAAATATGGAACTCAAAATCTTAAAAAATATCAAGGTTGGAAACTACCATTACATATATTTGAAAAAAAATAAAATAAAATTTCAAAAAATGTTACTGATGCCTGAAATTCTTTCAATAGAGATTAATTTTCAGGGGTTAGCTCACTATACTACAATCCACCCATTAAAATACAAATGTCCTTATGTACCTAAGTTTGACTGAATAAACCAATCTAATAGATTCTTAGGTGACTGAACAAACATTCCTGAAAAGTCAATCAATGGTGAACTGAAAGCCAGTTTCTATAGAACATAGTAAAAACACAGTCCTGTTCAAAAAATGTTATCAAATTCAATAAGGCGATCTCTAATGGGGTACCTAGGTTGCACGGTGGATAGAGCACCAGTCCTGGAATCAAGAGTGCCTGGGTTCAGATCCAGCCTCAGACACTTAATAATTACCTAGCTGTGTGGCCTTGGGCAAGCCACTTAACCCTATTGCCTTGCAAAACCCTTTAAAAAAAGAAAAAATAATAATAATGCAATCTCTATAGACAGTAAAAACACAGTTCTATTCAGAAAATGGAGTGACTTTGATGGAAATATAGAAAACAAATTTGTGAATGATGCAATTTTTGTAGTGTTTGCTAATATAACAAGATTCAAAATTAATGAATGGGCTAAAATGATGGACACAAACCAAAAAAGATTAAATATAGTATAAGGAATTAATTAAATTAATTAAATATAGTATAAGGAATATAGTATATATATAAATATAGTATAAGGAATCAATGTAAAGATCTTGCTTAAGTACAGAATGGGGAAGAGCTGGCTAAATGAATGTTATTTTAGTGCTTCAGCTAGTCTATAACTTAACCTCATGCCAAATTGAGAACATATGCATTGAGTTCAACTAGGCATCTATGGTTCATTCCCTGACTCAAGATTTCCCAGGGAGAATTTATATCATTTCTAGTTCTTGTCTTCACATTCATCTCAAGTGGAACATACAAGAAGTTTATTTCACTAACAAAAAATATAAAAAAAAAAAACTTTAACAGAAGAAAATGCTGCCCTCTTGTGAGAGTCACTTTTACCAAAAGGGCTAGTCCATTTCCTATTCTTGACATGCATACATTTTATTTAACCTAAGCAGGTTCAGAATTATTTATTTAATTATTGGCAATAACAAATGAAAGAAGAAAATCTGAGTACAGCAAAGATTATCTTAGCAAACATAGGAATATAATTTTTAGTTTGAAGTAACCTTAGAGTCATCTAGTCAACTTTCCCCTCCTTTTACAGAACTGAGGCCCAGAGAGGTTATATGACTTGCCAAAGTTCATTCAGAGAGTGTCTGAGTTGATTAGGATGCAATTGTGTAAACATTAAGGCTTACCCTTGTGAGCCTCTGTTACTATTTATTGGAAATGGATAACTCAATCTAATCTAATGGGAGGGATGCTGGGTCAGTATATACATTCAATTAAAAACTAAAGTTGAAGTACAGTATTCTTACTGTACATTCACCTGTTATTTTCTGATTATATTCATTCTATTATTTTCTGGTTTAGAATTAAAACATACTCCTAGAGACAACCAACTGGTTACCAATTACTTAAGCATAGAAACAAGTATTATTAATTACCTGAGGATAAGTTGAAACAATAAAATTAAAGTGGCTACATAGCTCATTTCCCAGGAATTCTTGCAGAATTATATACTGAACTTCATTAGTCTGGGTAGATTCCTTCCAATGATCCACATGGTAAAAATGAATGAAGAGAGGGAATCACATGGATTTGTTTATTAATATTTACATTCCTATCTCAAAGAGTTATTTAGCAAAAAGTACTTTGCATTTGTCTTAGTTTTTAACAACCAGCAATTGACAGACTGATGTCTACCATGTTGAATAAGTGTCTGTTCAAATAGATACTATAATACAGTGTAGGTAGGTGGGCATAGGCTGCCATTCATTTCAATAGGGGGGAGGCATTTTGGTATAGAATAGAAAATAATTGTAGAGATGAATCAATACACAGAGGTTTTTGTTTTTAGTACTAACTCATTATGTGATATTGAGTATGTCATTTAAGTCCTCTAAGTCTGTTAATGCCTCTGGGTTGGAATTTAATGTTTTCTAAGATCCTTTCTAGAATAGTATCTTATACCAAATATTTATTTACCACTCTGCAACATATTTATTAGATAATATCACAAAATAAATTAGTAGTCAAACTCTGTTTTACCTGAATTTAATAATGCTTGCAGCATATCCTACTGCATTGGTCTTCCCCACTCCCCCACCATGCTACTTTTTTTGTATAAACAGGAAGAACTAGGTTCCCCAGCAAAGGAAACTTTTCAAGAAAAGTCAGGATAATCACTTGTTGGGTATTTTGTTATTTCTTTTTACTAAACCAGTAGGTGATAAGAATACTATAGATATAATTAACCTAGACTTAGCAAAACTTTTTATAAAGTATTTCATATTAATCTTAGGGATAGACTAGACCATAATACAGTCTGGTGAATTCAGGGTGGCACAGTGGATACTGACCTTGGAATCAGGAGGATGGGAGTTTGAATCTGACCTTAGACACTTGCCATTTACTAACTGTGTGAACTTGGTCAAGTCTCTTAACCCTGATTACCCCACACCAGGGCCATCTCCAGTTGTTCTGATACATCTTTGACCACTCAGTGGATCCAGATGGCTCTGGAGGAGAAAGTAAGACTGCACAGCACCCCCCTCACTCAAATCCAATTCACATGCTTGTCATGGCATCCACCATCCTGATGTGATCTTCTTCAAAAAATGAAGAACAAACATTAGATGAATAGATTCAAAGGTTCAATAGTTCAATGTCACAATAGTAAAAGGTCTCCAGTAGAAGAATATTCTAGGAACCTTGTGCTGTTGATGATTATTATTGATGATTTTGTTAAAACCATAGAAGGCATGCTCATCAAATTTGTAGAAGACACAGAATTGGGAGGGAAAATTAGCAGACTGGATGACAGTCAAAATCCAAAAGGACCTTGATTTTCTAGAGCATTGGAAGGAAAATATTGAGATGAATCCAATAGAGATAAATATAAAATTTTTATTTGGTACAAAAAAAAAGAGAATGGAATAGACAACTGTTCTTTTAAAAAAGAACTAGCTTTTCAAAGAAGTTTAATATGGCAACCAAAAATGCTATTATGATCTTGGAACATAAAAGGAACATAGCTAGGGTTAGCTAGGTGGTACAGTGGATAGAGCACCAACCCTGGAGTCAGGAGGACCTGAGTTCAAAGCCAGCCTCAGATACTGCATGACACCTGTGTGACATTGGGCAAATCACTTAATCCCATTGCCTTAGCAAAAAAAAAACAAAAAAAAGACATAGACTTCTAGAAAAGGGAAGAGAAAGTTGCACTAACTTCTACTCTTGTTAGATCTCATCAGTGTTCAGTTCTGAGTATCACAATTTAAATACATTGATAGCTGGACATTTATAAGAAGGCAATCAGGATGGTTAAAGGAATTTGTGTCCACATTCTGTGAGAACTGGTTGAAGGAACTGGTTATGTTTGGCTCAGAGAGAGTTGTCCTCAAGTATCAGTCATATGGAATAGGAATCAGACTTGTTCTTTCTGACCCCAGAAGGTAGAAACAGGAATAAAGGGTAGAAGTTATAAAGATACCACTTTAAGCTTGATGTCAAACTGCCTACTGTTAACGATGTCATAGTAGATCTCTATTCCCTTCATGGATATATTGGATTAGTTGGCCATTGATGTCCATTAGAACTCTCAAAATCTGTAATCTGCTGATGGTAGGAATTCTTTTCAGATTGCTGCTATGAATTCTGTGATTCTGATTTATTGATTTATGAGAAATTTATTCTATTTATAATATGTAGTTGATCTTTTATATTTTCTATGAAAGACCTTTTTACAAAAAGTATGCTTTGGCATACTTTGGCAAGGCATAACCCAGAATGACATTAATATTTTAGGGGGATACCAAACTGTGATTTCATCATTGTAGGGAACTCTGATGATACTGTCTGTCTTAGTACCAAAGAATTATTTTAATGTAATATATACCTAGTTAGTCTAAATGACACATATTAGTTTTATGCAGCTATGTTATGTGACTTGTGCCTCTCAGTCTGGAGTAGAGAAAGACACATACTTAAGACTTGTTCAGAAATGGTGTCTCATAGAACTACAAAGGAAACAAAAGATTAATGAAAATATATCTTTTTACCATCCAAGGTCACAGTCCATCTGAAATTTATCCAAAGACTTTATTTATCTATAGATTCCAAGTTAAGAACTCTTGTTTTAGAGAGTTTCCTGAGATCCTGAGAAGTTAAATGATTTGCCTGAGTCATAGAGCTGATATGTGACAGAAGCTAAACTTGAATCCAAAACTTTATGACTCTAGTCTGGCCTTCTAATCTTATTTTTGTAAAACATAACTTTATTGTACCAAAGTACAAAATTTTATATTTATTTATACCTATTCTATGTATTTTATTTTGTGTGTCTTAATGTTATTATGAGAAAAGAAACATAGATTTCACTATATTGCTCCTTAGCAGACAAAAAAAAGTAAAAATACCTGGTATTTTTAGGAATATATGAATTACCTTTAATAATAATTACTCTCTCCATCATCCCTCCCCAAAAGACTACTGAAGAAATTATTAATGATCTATAATCCCTTTCCATGAGTGCATTTTAGCTATTCTGATTTGACTACTTTTTCCCTAGAGTATATATGCCAAATTGGTATAGTCATTCTTTCAATGTATTCAATAAGCATTATTAGATACCTATTTTTGTTAGATTTGGTGCTAAAGACTGAGAACATTTTTGACCTGGACCTATAATTTCAAAGTCATAGAGAACTTCCAGGCGAGAAAACTATCTACTTATACAATTTGGCATCTACTCTACTTAGTGCCTGGGGCATTGAGAAGTTATGTGATTTGCCTAAGGTTTCAGGTCAGAAGGTAGAACTTGTACCAGATATTTCTGATTCCAAGGCCAGTTCTGTATATCATGTTGTTTCTCTATACCCTCACACATCTTATATTTTCCTATAATAGAATTATTTCGTATTGAATTTTAAAGATTAGATTTCACTTGGAATATTCTAGAAATATTTACTAGCCTAGATTGAGTAATAATTTATAACAGATGAGTAAAGGAAGAATAATAATTTTGCAAGATATTAGAGATGAAAGAGAACTTAAAGATCTTACCCCTACAATGTTAGCTGAAAAATTACTAGTTATTACCCAATAGGCTAATAACTTGTTAATTTCAGATATAATATTAGAACCTAAGTCTCCTTAATTTCAGTTTCTCACTGTCCCTGAGAATTCTAGTCATTTTTTTTTACTAGATGAACCTCTATTTGGGGAGGGGGGTTGGAAATTCAGTGGTTAAAATAAATGCAATGAAGCAAATTAAAAATCCTGAATAATCTAGTAATAATTATGAATTTAATGGTGTGGTAGAGAAAATGAATTTTAAAGGATTAGAATTTGAATCCTTGACTATTATTTAGGATATGTGTTTTTAGATTTTTTTTTGTTAAACTACTGTGTGTGTTTCGTATGGAAGGAAAATAAGGAGAGGGTTAAACTAGATAGCCTCTTAAGACTTTTCAACTTTAAAATTCATGATTCTATGATTTATAAGATCACCTTGTTTCTACCCATTTTTTAATTAAATGTCTTTTTGCTTTGAAGTAATGTGTATTCAAGATAGCTGATAAAATAAACAAATGACATTGTGAATTACTCTTTTGAATGGATGATAACTGATAATGTGTCTTTAAACTAAGAGTGGTTTATTAATAACTTATAATACTTAATAAATAATTAATAGATGTTATACTTAATTTCTACAACCAATATCCAAATCCTCATTTCCTCTTCAATATCATATCTCCCTTTTAGCTTTCGTTTGCTATATTTCAAGATTTTTTATCCTCTTAGTAGGTACAGAATAGTCTCATTCTATGTTTCTTAGATAATTTAATTCTTTCTTTGGCTGGAAAAGTGTGTCTTGGCTTATTTTCTGGGAGTTTTCAATTTTTCTTTTCAGGAGATGATCTCAGGAGAAGTATTATATTTTTGTTTTGCCCTCTAGTTATGAGATATAACCAGTTTTCTTTTGTGATTTCTTGAAATATAGTGTCCAGATTTTTTTGTCATTGTTTTCAGGGAATCTAATGAATTCATTGTCTTCTCTTCCCACTCCACCCCTCCAAACTTCCTCCTTCTGAACTTTTCTATTACTGCTAAGGGCACCTGGACATCCTCCCAGCCACCTAGGGTCACAGCTATGGTAGTATCCTAGACTCCAGACTCATATTCACCCCACATATACAATCTGTTGCCAAGTCTTATTATTTCTAACTTCAAAATATCTCCAGTATCTGTGCTTTCCTCTCTACCTATATAACCAGACCCTTATCACCTCATCCTTGGACTATTACAATATCCTTATAATTGGTCTCTCTGCCTTGAATCCACCCTATTCCAACCTATCCTCCCCTCTATTAAAATGATCTTCCTAAAGGGCAGGTCACAGGCATGTCTATTTGATAAATTCCAGTAGCTCTATATTACCTTCATTTTTTTTGTCTTTAAAAATCAAATATTAACTTTTTTAAAAAATTCATTTCTTCCATGTATTTATATAGTTCTTAATGAAAATAACTTTTTTTTTCCTTTGAGTTTCTACTTGAAGTTATTGTGCAATTATTCTCTTCTGAATTTCTCTTGGGCTTCTGTAAATTCATAATGTTTATTGCATTTAGTATCTTATTCTACTTACTTATGTAAAGAGGCAGCATATTTTGCTGTTTTGTTTGGGCCATAAATATTATGTGTGCCTACATTAGGCTGTTTAGACAGTGCTACCAGGGAGACAAGAACAAATATTTCAAGTATTTCCTCCCTTCACCCTTCTCTAAGGAAAATTTTGATTTCTACCAAGAGGGAAAACTAGAAGTTGGAGACAAATTATGGTCACTTTTCTTGGCAAAAGGCTAGAATTACCTATATCTTCTCGAGGGGATCACCTGATCACTATTCCTTAATAAGAAAAGATTGCCTTAAGCTATATATTAAAGTCTTGACTCTCTTTCTACCACATGCTAAATGAGTGTCCATAATGGATACACATATCAAATAGAGCAGCCAGATGGCACAGTGGATAGAGTACTGGCCTTGGAATCAGGAGGACGGAAGTTCTAATCCAGCCTCAAACAATTGCCACTTGCTAGCTGTGTGACCTTGGGCAAGTCACTTAACTCCAATTGCCTCCCATCCAGGGCCATCTCCGGTTGTCCTGATCCATATATGGCCTCTGAACCCAGATGGCTTAGAGGAGAAAGTGAGGCTGGTAACTTAGCACAGCCTCCCTCACTCAAATTCAGTTCATGTGCTTGCATGGTCTTCAAGAATGAAGGACAAACATCATCACATAGCAAATAACAAATAAAGTCATTTATCTAAAAGGAAATCATAAAAAAGTATAATTAGGAAGATATACCAGACAACACCTAAAGTAAATGAGCTCTTCTGATTGGGAACAAAATTACTCAGCTAAACTGAGAGTCTTAGATCTCATTCAGGGGGAAATTCCCCAAATTTCTCTAGTACAACATGTTGAGGATAGGAAGATAATAAATTACTAGTTTCTCTGTTTCCTACTTCCCAAAGGCTTTCTTCCTTCATGGACCTGAAGAGAAGTTGGAATCTTGCATCCTCTCAATTGCTTCTTACCAATTCGGCTCACCCCTCCCACAGGCATTCAATAATCAGTCTCTGGACATTCAGCACTAGACATTGGTAATCATTCTCTACAGAAATGTAGAGTTCCATGCAACTGATTTCATAACTATGATTTTATTAGTGCTAGAAACCTCAATTTTAGACAAATGGATTAGAATCAGAAAAAATGTGTTTAATTTTAAATGATTACTTGATGGCATAATTTAGTCATATGAAATTATTATTTTTTGCCTTTTCAAACTTTCCCTGTTTTAATTGTTACTGTATTTATAATTTATATTTTCATATACATTTCAACCTATAAAAGTTTTCAAAACAGATTTTAAATTTTTATGTTTACATATGTTACTGTTTACAGGAGAATTGAAGAATTTACTGAATTTTTTGTATGTCAGTTATCAAATGTGGCTGGGTTAGAGGACAATTTTATGTTCATTGTATTGATCTACTTACCTAAATGATCACTTTTTTACTTTCTTCATTCAAGTTTCAATCCCTACCTACTGATTACCCTCCTGAATTGGGGCCTGGGTTTATTCTAGTTGTGCAAAAATCTGATAAATGCTTTGTTGTTGTTGTTGTTGTCATTTTTCAGTCAACACCAACACTTTTTAACCCTATTTGGGGTTTTCCTAGCAAAAATACTGGAGGGGTTTGTCATTTCTTTCTCCAGTTCATTTTACATAGGAGGGAGCTGAGGCAAATAGAGTAAAGTGATTTGTCTAGGTCACATGATCACATAGCTAGACAGTATCTAAAGTGACATTGAGACTCAGGTCTTACTGACTCCAAGTCAGTTCGCTTTGCCACTTAGCTGCCATGATTTCCAGTATATACTCTACTATGAGGACCAGTCTAGCTTAGTTCAAACAGGTTCAATATCACAGGGTTGGAAGCAGGGATTAATTATCATCATCAATTATATCATCATCATCATCAACAACATGATCAACAATAATATAAGTTAATATGTATGTGGTACTTTAAGATTTGCAATTATGTTATTTCATTTTTTTCATATTTATTTCATTCAATCCTTGCAACAACCCTAGGATATAAGTGCTTTTCTTATCTCCATTTTATAGATAAGGAAATTGAAACTGAGAAAAGTGAAGGAACTTGTTCAGAGTCATACAATTTTTCAGGTGCAGAAATTAAGACAAATTATCTTCCCAATCACCAACTCTGCAGGTAGAGGAAAATTCCCCACATGGACCAAATGCACTCTTTGACATACTAAAGCATAAGCTTTCCTTCGGGTGTTAAAATGTTCTTTCATCTAAGGTAACAATTGTAATTAGGTACTAAAAGTTCATCTTGTGAATATTTCAAGTTTTCAAAATTCTAACTTCCTGGCAAAATAAGGCCTATGAACTTTTATATCTATAATTATGTGTCTGACCAAGAACTTTAGCTGCTGCCATTCCTCCTAAACAAAGTGGTTTTTAATTAATTTATTTAGCATTTTATTTTCCCCAATTACATGGAAAAACAATTTTTAACATTTGTTTTTAAAACTTTGAGTTCCAAATTCTCTTTTGAAGGAAGCGTTTGTGATCCCAATTTTCATTTTTTTTAATTTGAGGTTAGAAAAAAATCAGGAATGGTTGTTACTCTTAGGTTTCCAGCAATTTTGAGAGAGTAGATTTATATCATACTAGAATCCAAATATGTTTGTTTTTTCTGGAAATTTAGCTTGTTATATGTTCAAGGAATGTCTAATGAAGAGGAAGACATTTCTTTCAGAGGAGAGATCACATTCTATAGCACCTTGCCCCTCCCAAATAAATTGATTTCAAGTTGGAAGAATGAAAGATTTTTGAGCTAGAAGAGACTTTACAGACCATCAAATCCATTCACCTCCTTCCTTTATACATAAGGAAACTGGGACCCAGGGAGATAAGTAACTTATCTAAAGTCACATGGAAAGCAGTGGCAGTACTGGAACCCAAATATAATTCCCATGACGACAAAGCCAGGA
This sequence comes from Macrotis lagotis, assembly GCF_037893015.1. Classification (NCBI taxonomy): domain Eukaryota; kingdom Metazoa; phylum Chordata; class Mammalia; order Peramelemorphia; family Peramelidae; genus Macrotis; species Macrotis lagotis. Next base: position 159,940,279 of record NC_133663.1, read on the forward strand.
CCTTTTCTATGGTACCATGTTGTCTTCTAAAAATAAGTTTCAAAAGCAAGGAGAAAAAACCCTAAACAATCATTTTCATCATTGCAGATGAATGGAAAGGAAGTGATAGAGATGTAAAAGGTCCAGTTTGGTTTGAATTTCGTTATCTTGTTGATGATTCCTAAATTTTATCTTCTCAATATAATGGCGCTCCTTTAAAATATTTGACTAAATAAATTTAAAGTGTTACAATAGAGTTTGTACTTTGTGATATCTGCTGGCTGCATGGTTCGTTAAACTCCTGGCTAACTGAAAATTAAGCATTAACTTCAGTATTAGCAAGAAAAAAATTAAAATAAAAACCTTTAAAATTAATCTTCCAAATTTTTGCAAATGTCAGCATGAGAAATGAGAAATCTTTTTTTGCTATGTTTATTATACCATCTATAAATCCATCTGTATCCTTCATCTCCATAGTGCTTCAGGCCATCGGAGCATGAAACACTGTCACATACTTACATTAACTTTCTGTAACAGTTGTCCAAGTGTAATTTGCTCATGTTGAGCCTCTTCATGCTGATCCCACTAAAACATTTTCTTAGCCTCGCACAGTTCCATAGAGAAGGCTGAGACATGTTTTGGACCCAGATTTCAGCTCTTGTGTTTGGCATTGGTGGAGTTGGAGCTCTCATTGCTGCCACTGTGTCCAATGAATGGAAAGTAACTACCAGAGCGTCATCAGTTATCACTGCCACATGGATTTTCCAGGGACTTTGGATGAACTGTGGAGGCAACGCTTTGGGTTCTTTCCATTGCAGACCACATCTTACTCTCTTTAGAGTACCAGGTAATTATAGTATCTTTGTTTGAACAGGAAGTGAATTCTTCTCCTCTCCCTTTCCCATCTTATTCTCTATTATCTCCCCCTCTTCACCCTCACACTATTCAGCACTTGCCCTGCATATGCAGGCTCTGAAAGACTGAATGTTTAATTAAAGATCCAAGGTTGGGGACAGAAGGGGTGTGGCATGGTTGTACAAATTGGTTACACTACAAAGACTGGCCCTATTAGGAACAAGAACTTAGAAATGACTTACTGATCTTCCAGAAGTGCCCAGTGGTTTTAATGCACAAGAAAATTCAAAGATGGAAAAATATAAGGCTCATAATGATAATATATTACCATTTGGAAGTGAGTAATCTTTTTTAAAGCAAGTTTTCATTTGCCTCAGATCTAAAAGCTTTCTGATTTGGAAATCTAGATACAATGATGGAATAGAATTCCAATGAGTGCTTGAAGGTTGCCCTTCCTTGAGACTAACCTTCAGACAACTAACAGCTTCATATGACCTGCTCCTAAAACTACTTAAGAAAAAAGGATTAGGTAAACTAAAACTAACATGTCTTTTTGAATCTCTTATTTGGTATTCAGCAAGAGATTAAGAGGTCAATACAAGAGAATGAAAAAAGAGACTGCTCATTTTTTATATTTACCATATATAATAGATATGAATATTCTAGTCCTACTTCTGTCACATACTACCTTTGTAATCTTGGTCAAGTTCTGTAACTTTTGGGTTTCGGGTTTTTTACCTGCCAAATGGAATAGATAGTCTTAAATATTTTTTTGCTACTCAGTTACAAAGAAAAATATGGTGTGTATTTACAAATAAATTAAAATAAATAGATATTATATAAGTATATATATGTAAAGAGAAAAATGTTAGAAATGTTTACACATAAAAAACCTATAAACTATCTTTTTAGGAGATCTTTGCCTTTAAGTCAAAATGCTTAAGATAAAGCAAAAATGCTTTAAGATAACTCTCCTTTTTTGCATATTGTGATTATTACTAAATTAAAATAAAAGGAAAATTATCACATAAAGATTTGTACCTCGGCTAGCTAGGTGGTGAAGTGGATAGAGCACCAACCCTGGAGTCAGGATGACCTGAGTTCAAATCTGACCTCAGAAAGTTTGTCTGATATCAATGAAATAGTTTAAAATTACATGTAATTAAAATAATGAGCCCATATTCATTTCCTTAAAGGTGGTCATTTGCTTTCCCTAGTTACCTTTTGTTATAAAGGAAAAGGGAGAGCACCATTGTTACAGTTTCTCTTAAAACTAAAGAAAGAGTCATTAGTACCTTTTGGACTTGCCGGCCTCTCTTAATAATTACCTAGCTGTATGAACTTGGACAAGTCCCTTAACCCCATTGCCTTACAAAAATAAAAACAAAACTAAACTAAAGACTCAAGTCGGATAATACAACCCAAATGAAATATTTTACATAAATAATCAAAAACATTAGATAAAGAATTAAATATTCAAATGGTAAGAATGTATCTTGGCCTAAGGAAAGAGATAAATAACACTTTAGACCAGAAGTTACTAAAGCATGATATTTTATGGAACTTCATGTCAAGTATGTGTGTCATTAGTTCAAAATCAGTGCCAAAAGTGTATGTAGTTCAAGCCAGGAGATTTCTAATGACAATCACACTAAATGTTCAAGCTTGGATGCCCTTGTTAGGCTCCATGGCAAGTACATGCCAAAATGCCCATTCGAGTGAACAAATGTGAGTCAATGTCGATGTCAAACTGAAAAATTTTTACTTGGAAATTAGTATATAATATGAATGACTTAAAACCTATTTTAAAAAGTCTAATTCTATTTCTGTGGTTTATTCCTATTTTCTTCTAAGAATGAGAAAGATAAAAAAGCAAGTTGTTAAGAAGCTGTTACTGAGATTTCCCTTCTATTGCTCTGAACATTATTGTACATTTCAGGCAGCTAGAAGTAGCAAAGAAGTAGGTTTCTTTGTGCTTTGGAAATTAATTGTTATCTAAGTGTGTTCCACTTTTTCCAGGCATTAGCAATCTTATTTATTGTCAAAGAACTAGTTTTTAACCCAGCTTTCCAAACATATGACTTGCCAAACATATATAGAGAATTTGGGTCAGTAAATAGTTATTTATACTTACAGTTACATTTACATGTGCATACAGACAAAAAATAACTTTGAAAAAACAGTTAGATATGGTAGAGTTTTATTCATAATTCATATTTATAGATTTATTTATTTATTCAATTATTCATCCATTGACCTACCCAGATCTTTGGTTTTCGTGACTGTAGTAGATTTTCAGTATGGAAACTTCTTCCACTGATTCAGATTCATTTGCAACTTACAGTCTTAAGAGATTTGCCTAGGGCATTGGGGTTGAGCAACCTGGCCATAGTCATATTGCTAAAGTGGTGGAAATACATCCTCAACTTTTCAACTTCAAGGCCAATCTTTTCTCTGCTAGCTGTGCTGCCTCCAAGCAATCTCCATTCAGAACAATATTTTTTCCTTGATTTCACTTATTTCTTCTAATTGATGAGGCCATTTCTTTCATTTCTACTATATCCTTACCTAGTTGTTAGTAAATGTTCTATACAAAAACAAAACAAAACAAAAACTATTCTTAAATTAGGATAAAATTTGTATCTGATACATCCAGAATAAAATTTGTTTATAAAAAGTCTGTGTAGGGTTTGCTGAATACATCTATTTACAAAAAAAAAAAAACAACTGGAGCAATGATTCATCTTTCCAACGGAAATGGGAACTCACAAATCTTGGATTTCCTTATGAAGATGGAGCAAGTCCAAAAGCTACTAATGGCTCTTCCTTTAGTTTTAAGAAAAACTGTAACAATGGTGCTCTCCCCTTTCCTTTAGAACAAAAGGTAACTAGGGAAAGCAAACGACCACCTTTAAGGAAATGAATATGGACTCATTATTTTAATTACATGTAATTTTAAACTATTTCATTGATATCAAACTTTCTGGGAGTGAAGCACTTTTTCAGGACAAAAAAAAATACAAACCCTTCCTTGGCTGCCAATTTTTCCTTTCCTGACTATATATTTACTAGAACCAGAAGATTTTAAAAATTGGAAATCTGGAGATCATATAGTTCAGTCTTCTTATTTAATCCATTAAGTGATCAAGGCCTAGAAAAACTCACACAAGAACATCTATCAGATTGGGAGTAGAATCAGAACTGGAAGTGAGACTTCTTAATTCCTAGCTCAATGTCTTCTCTATTATCCAAGCAATATAGTAGTTGGTAGTATTTACACAGTAATGTATAATACTCTTAGACCAACTTATACTTAATTTGTATAAATATGCTATTATCATCCAATTGAATTTTTATAATAAAATTATATCATCTTTGAGAAATATAAACTTCCTTATTAAAATTAATTTTTATTGTGAAGTCAATAATCAAACATTTCGAAATCCCAAGCACATATGTTCACAGTGTAAACACTAGAAATCAACTTTTTGCCCAAGTAGACAGGCTAGTCTCCTTCAAATAAAGCATTGTGAAATAATTTTTAGAGCAGAGAATTTAGAGAAAAGATTATTTCCTCTGTCTATCTCTGTCTCTGTCTTTGTCTCTCTCTCTCTCTCTCTCTCTCTCTCTCTCTCTGTATCTCTGTGTGTGCCTATGAAGGTCACCTGACCATATCACTCAACAGCTACCAATTGCTTTCAGTAGTTATTTACTGCCCTTAGTAACTTCTTTTCTTTATTAATAGCTGTGAAAATTATAACCATTTATTTTCATCTTGTATTATGATACTTCTCTTGATATGATCCTTACTTTGTGATATGATGCAAAAATTTGTCTGTTTGGAGTTTACTGTGGCATATGACATATGAGGATGTAAACCTAATTTCTACCAAACTACTCAGATTTCCCAGAAACTCTTGTTTTTCAAATAAAAAAGCCCCCACCCAAATTGCATGTTCTTGATTTTATAAAATATTATGCTTCCTGTATAAATTTGCTGATAGATTTTGTTTATCTGGTAGAATCTACTGTTCAACTTTTCTATTTTTTCATGAATACCAGTTAATTTTGAAAATGATGTTTTATAACAAAATTTGAGAACTTACAATATTATCTCCTTCATTGATATTTCTGCCTATTTTTTCCTTTTAAATTTCTAAACTTTTGTTCCATTATTTGTAACATTATGATTTAGACAGTATCGTTTTTAATTACAATGGCCTTATTATAATTCATTTGTGATTATTTAGGTGTTCTTTTGTAGCTATTAACATTATTTTGTAGTTGTTTTTATTTGAGTCCCATGTGTGTTTTTGCAGTTTAAATGTCAGCTATTTTATTTACTTTGTAGACATTTCTTATATTTTTCTATTGGTTTTTAGAAATAATTATTAAAGTGCTGATAATTCTTGTGTATTTATTTTATATTTCTCTATTGTAATAAAGTTGTGAGTTGTTTCATTTAGTTTATTCATTGAATATCAGATTCCCTGAGAAAGTTAAAATTTGCTTCCCTTTTGTCAAGTCTTCTTATCTTAATTTTTCATCTTTTCTTATTACTGAAACTAGGATTTCTATTATTGTGTCCAACAATGGAGACAGGAGATATTGTTGCTTCAACCCTATACTTATTGGTCAAGTTTCCAGTGTTACTCTATTGCAAATAATGTTAGTACTTGTGTAAGATAACAACTTTTGATCAAATTAAGGAAAGATTTTTCCATTCCTATTTTAAAACATTTAAACATAAGTTATTGTCATATTTTGTTGAAGTTTTTCTTTACTTATTGACATTGGCACATAGATAAGCATATGGGGCTTTATTGTTATATGATAAATTGTGTTAATTATTTTCTTAATGTTGGACTATTATTTTCTTTCAATTATAAATTCAATTTGACTATAAGGAATAGAATTTGAGATTTAATGTAGTCTCTTTGAATGCTATTTAAAATATATGTATCCATTCATTAATCATATCTGACTTCATCAACTTTGTTCTTCTCTGGTTTGGGTATCAGAAGCATATTTGTCTCAAACAAATCATTTGGTATTTCCTTCTCTCTGTTTTTCAGAGCATATTTTTTGATCCTGTTGTTATTACTATTCTGTTTTCTATCTACTTCCCTTGTTTGACCCACTCAAAAGTATGGTTCATAATTCCTTTTTTCTTTATTCCTTCCATTTGAATTAACGTATCAGAGGAGCTCCTTTCTATGTTTTGTTAATTCAGTTCTTCCCCTTACGTCTCTCTGCCTTTTGGACCTTTAGATCAAATATGTCAAACTCTCAGGACAACTAACCACCTACCAATCACCTAAGTGCATCCAGATTAAAATGTAAGTGGAGGGGCAGCTAGGTGGCACAGTGGATAGAGCACCAGCCCCTGGAGTCAGGAGTGCCTGAGTTCAAATCTGGACTCAGGCACTTAATAATTACCTAGCTGTATGGCCTTGGGCAAGCCACTTAATCCCATTTGCCTTGCAAAAACCTAAAAAAAATTAATGGGGAAATAATAAAAAAAATATAATACAACACGAATAAATTTAGCTTGTGGTTTTCTAAGTCAGTATTTAGATTGCAGGGTTCCTTTTCAATTTGAGTTTGATGTCACCGCTGTACATTATAATCCTTCTTCTTGGATTTTGAACATAACATTATTTACTAATGAACATGCATGATGTGAGACTTTCAAAGGATGATATACTCTTTTCCCAGATTGTGGTTCTAGATTTCCCTCCACCTCGCAATTTCTTTGTTCTAAATATTTTCTTCCCAGAAGCAGTAATTTTCAATTGAGGAGTGTGTGAGATGGAAAGAGTACTGGATCCAGAGTCAGAACCCATCACCTGAAAAATTCGTTAGGCCTCAGGTCTCTCCATTTACAAGATGAACAAGTTAAACTAAATAACCTCCAAGAACCACTGACTCTTCAATTCTCTCATCCTATTAATTTCTTCTGACATTCCTTTCTTCTTTAAGAATACTTTTTGTTCCCTCTTCATAGACCTTATCCATAAATGTTCTCTCTGTTCTCTTAATCACTCTTAAACAAGATTTCTTTTTTTTTTTTTGCCAAGTCCAGATATATGTGGTAAAGGAGCCTCTTTTCCCATGCCATTCCCTTATTTATTCTTTTGAAGGATCTTAATATATGACAAGAAATATTAATTTGATTCTTCCCCTTTTCCAGTCTTTCTCTTTAGAGAACTTTAACCTGGGACCCTTTATAGATGTTACCTAAAAATAATCTTTGTTTTTTCGCTTGACCCCAAAGATTTTTGAAAGATGCTAGACTTGTAGCATGCAAATACTACTTTATCTCCTTGATCTTTTCCTACAATATGATGTGGTTTTATCTTTCTTATATAAATGTAAGTTGATGACTTGTTGCTTGTCTCTGTATTTCAGTGTCTATCATAGTACTTACATAGAAGATATTTTTAGAATGTTAGTTGAACTGAAGTAATGAATTTATGTGGTAAATAACTTGCTTACTTTTTCTTTCTTCAATAAGGATGATTCCCATTTCATCTTTTTGTTAAAAATCCACATATTTTTCATTAACGATTAAGGTCAACTTGTAGGATATGTTTCTTTAGGATGTCAGTGGGAAGGGGCTGATTTGCTTTGCTTTTTGGGATATATAGATATAGATATATAGATATAGATACATATATATTCTAGTATGTTTTTTCATTTCTCATGGATGACAAATAGTATTGAGCAGCTCAGACTTCTTCTTGATATGTGTGTTGGATCTTCTCCTGGTTGTTTGTGAGATGTTTTGTTTAATGTTGATACTCTAGAACTTGGAGATTATGTTTCTGACTGAATTGAACTTGGATTTCCTCTTTGTTGATGTCCTATAGATAGTATTGATTTTCTATAAATTGTGTGAAATTACATGTTGTCTGTTTCTAACCTCTTTGGGTTTCAGTTTTTTCACAGGTCATACAAGTGAGTCGTCTTTTATAATTTCTAAGGGACCTTTTGGCTCAAAAAGTCTATAATTTCCAGAACCCAAAATTTCAATTAAATAGCATTATTCTACTATCATTGTCCATATAGTAGCATGCATGACTGTAAGAGTGTATTGTGTGTATACAAGCACACATACACAGCAACATAGACATATTCTTAAGGAAACTGATATTTGGGCATTTAAAATAATTTTTGAAGCAAAAATTTAAAAAAAGAAAACAAACAGCTTCATTTTCTACTTTTCAATGGAAGAATGCCCTCCTTAAACATTAACATGGATTCCTGGTCATTTTGAATTAAGAAAATATAAATGGCTTTGGGAATCTTAACTTGGATTTGGCATAGATGACCTTAGATGATCTCAAATGACCAGATGACTCAAGACAAGTTGCCAAGTTTTCAGTGGAATGAAACCATCTGGAAATGAGGCAACACACTATCTAATAATGGTGCTTTTCTAAAAGTTCAGACATCTGACTAGGTCAGTGTTAAACATATCTCCCCTCAAACCCAAAAGGCTTCAGTTCTCTCTTTAATCACCACCCTTAGTCCTTCCTAAAGATCAAGGCATGTTCTTCTGTTGTTTCAACTCTCAAGTCATTCCTATAATCCAATTTTCCCTCGGGATACAAGGCCAGCCCCAAAATGGAAACAATGTGACAACACAGGCATGGATTTTTTGCCAATTGAAATGTAAAATTTGGTCCATTTCACAAAAACTACACAAGTGAACTTCAAGTAACGTGAGTGACTGATATCAGAATGTAAGGGAAGATTTAATTTGATTCAACACATTTATTTGTTGTTTCCAGGTACTGGGGAAAATACCCGGGGTAAAAACTCAATCCATCTCTTCAAGGAGTTTATCTTCTACAGCAAGGATTCAATATTTACTCAGATTAGAAGTACAGAAAATATGTAATGATAAATAATGTAGGTTGGAAGAGAGTACTAAAAACTGGAGAAATTGGGAAAGACCATGTAAGAGGTAGAAATTGAAGTAAGTTCCTCTGAAAGAAAATAATGAAAAATTTTATAATCCCTTTTTAAAATGTCCATTTTTTCTGGCTACATCAGTTACTATAGGAATAGCACCTGATGTAATTTTATTTTATATTCATCTTATTGTCTAATTTGTCTTAATTTGTTTTAAGCTACAACTTAATCAAAGACTTAGAAACCTCAAACTAACATAAATGTCAACATCCATGTGGGCATTAATAATAACCACAAACAACCTCATATTTGTCCATGTTCCAGACAACATGTGATACCCAGACCATATTTCTAGCAGACTGCTGACACAGTCAGTGTTCTAAGGAAACATCTCAGTGAATCCATAGCTATATTTAGACAATAAAACCTGACAACATGAACCTTAGTAGAGTAGTCTCTGTTCCAATGTCCTTAGGCTACTTATAACCCTGAAATCTGCCCATAGTTTGATGCATTGGAATTCTAAAGAGTGATGGGCAGCTTGTCCATCTTTCAAACAAGGGTTCCCACCTGAGACCCAGGAACAAGCCACAGACTAGATAGTGCCATCTGGGATGGTGAGAGCAGCAGCCTCTCTTGACAACCTAACATGGTAATTTCTACAGCTCCTCAGCGAATATTCACCTTTGACCATTTGTCAATTGGGGAATGTTTTTTTTAAAAAAAAATGACTCAGTTCTCTGTATATTTTAGAAATGAATCCTTTGTCAGAAACATTAGTTGTAAAGATTGTTTCCCAGTTTACTACATTTCTTTTGATCTTGGTTACAGTGATTTTGTCTGTGCAAAAGCTTTTTAATTTAATGTAATTGAAATCATCTAGTTTATTTTTAGTGATGTTGTCCATCTCTTCCTTAATCATAAACTGATTCCCTTTCCATAGATCTGACCAGTAAACTAGTCCTTGATCTTTTAATTTCCTTATAGTATTATTGTTTTTATGTCTAAATCCTGTATCCATTTGGATCTTATCTTGGTATAGGATGTGAAGTGTTGGTCTAATCTAAGTTTCTGCCATACTAACTTCCAATTTTCCCAGTAGTTTTTATCAAAGAAAGAGTTTTTATCCCAATAGCTTCACTCTTTGGGTTTATCAAACAGCAGATTACTATGATCATTTCCTGCTATTGAACCATCTATTCCACTCCATTTCTTAGCCAATATGAGACAGTTTTGATGACTGATGCTTTATAATATAATTTTAGATCAGGTAGGGCTAAGCCCCCATCTTTTAAACTTTTTTCATTAAATCCCTGAAAATTCTTGACTTTTTATTTCTCCATATGTATTTATTTACAACTTTTTCTAACTCATTAAAGTAATTTTTTGGAGTCTTGATTGGTAGGGCACTAAACAGGTAGTTTAGTTTTGGTAGAATTGTCATTTTTATTGCCCAGTTATTTAAATCTGATTTAATTTGTGTGAGAAGGGTTTTATAATTGTTTTCAAAAAGTTTCTGACTCTGCCTTGGCAAATAGACTCCCAGGTATTTTATATTGTCTGAGGTTACTTTGAATGGGATTTCTCTTTCTACCTCTTCCTGCTGTATCTTGCTAGCCATATATAGAAAAGTTAAGGATTTGTGAGGGTTTATTTTATATCCTGCAACTTTGCTAAAATTGCTAATTGTTTCCAGTAGTTTTTTTGGATGATTTCGTGGGATTCTCTAGGTATACCATCATGTCATCTGCAAAGAGTGAGAGTTTTGCTTCTTCCATCCCAATTCTAATTCCTTCAATTTCTTTTTCTTCTTTAATTGCTGAAGCTAACATTTCTAATATGATATTGAATAGTAGTGATAATGGGCATCCTTGTTTCACCCCTGATCTTATTGGGAATGCCTCTAGCCTTTCCCCATTGAATATAATGCTTGTTGATGGTTTCAGATAGTTACTGCTTATTATTCTAAGGAACTGTCCATTTATTCCTACACTCTCTAGTGTTTTTACTAGGAATGGGTGCTGTAATTGTCAAAAGCTTTTTCAGCATCTGTTGATATGATTATATAATTTCTGATAGATTTGTTGTTGATATAATTGAGTATACTAACAGTTTTCTTAAAATTGAACCAACCCTGCATTCCTGGGATGAATCCTACTTGGTCAAAATGTATTATCCTAGTGATAACTTGTTGTAATCATTTTGCTAAAATTTTATTTAAGATTTTTGCATCTATATTCATCAGGGAGATAAGTCTATAATTTTTCTTCTCTGTTTTAACTCTTCCTGGTTTAGGTATCAGCATCATATTGCTTTCATAAAAAGAGTTAGGCAGAGTTCTGGCTTCCCCTATTTTTCAAGAGTTTATATAGAATTGGAACCAATTGTTCCTTAAATGTTTGGTAGAATTCACTTGTGAATCCACCAGGCCATGGAGATTTTTTCTTAGGGAGTTCAATGATGACTTGTTGAATTTCTTTTTCTGAGATAGGATTGTTTAAGTATTTAATCTCCTCTTCATTTAACCTGGGAAACTTATATTTTTGTAAATATTCATCCATTTCACTTAGATTGTCAAATTTATTGGCATAGAGCTGGGCAAAATAATTTCAAATTATTACTTTAATTTCCTCCTCACTGGTAGTGAGTTCACCTTTTTCATTTATGATGCTAGCAATTCGGTTTTCTTCTTTCTTTTTTTAACCAAATTGACTAGAGGTTTATTAATTTTATTGGTTTTTTCATAAAACCAACTTTTGGTTTTATTTATTAATTCAATAGTTTTTTTGCTTTCTATTTTATTAACTTCTTTAATTTTTATTATTTCTAATTTGATATTTAATTGGGGATTTTTAATTTGTTTTTCTCTAATTCTTTTAGTTGCATATTTAGTTCATTGATTTCCTCTTTCTCTAATTTATTCATGTAAGCATTTAAAGATATAATATATCCCCTGACAGCCACTTCGAAGGGATCCCATAGGTTTTGGTATGTTGTTTAATTATTGTCATTATGTAGGATAAAATAATTAATTCTTTCTATAATTTGTTGTTTGATCCCTCAGTGAATATTCTCAAAGGAAATCTTACATCATATAGCCATAGGAAAGTAAGAAGGCACAGCACTGAAGGAAAACATCCTTACAATTTAGGATAAGATAAATTAGAAAATTTCATGACTGACTCAGTTCCTCAATATTTTAGATCTGTATTAGAAACAGAAAAAGTTCATACCTTCATGGGATTTGCTTATATTCTTTTGAAAATAGCATAGAGGGCAGCTAGGTAGCACAGTGGATAGTGCACCAGTCCTGGAATCAGGAGTACCTGAGTTCAAATCCAACACTTAGACACTTAGACACTTAATAATTACCTAGCTGTATGGCCTTGGGCAAGCCACTTAACCCCATTTGCCTTGCAAAAACCTAAAAAAAAAATACCATAGAGCCTCGACATTTAATAATTACCTGTCACTTAACCCTATTGCCTTACAAAATAAAAAAAAGTAATATACTATACATACAGATAAGTATAAAGTAATTTAAAGAAATAAAACACTAACAACTGGGGGATTGGGAAAGATTTCTAATAAAAAGCAAACAAGAGATTCCAGTGAAATGAAAGATGAAGTGAACTGGCCAGTGAGCCCAGTCCTTACATGCATGTGTATGTAGAGAACAACCCTATGAAGGCATTCTATAACTGATTTCAAAGTACCATGAATTGATTGGCTATAGGGCTATACCTTGTTCGTATTCAAGAAGTATTAATTAGTCAAAGAAAATTTCTTGATCTGACTCTGGCTTTTTCCTGCCTGGTTATTGCTCCACTAACAAGACAATGATGTAAAAGAGAGAGACCTCAGATTCACCCTATCCAAGACCACAAATGGTCCATAAATACAGGCTTCTGGCAAGTGAGAATTTTTTTTAAGATTTTATTTATTTTGAGTTTTACAATTTTTTCCCCTAATCTTACTTCCCTCCCCCCACCCCCCACAGAAGGCAATTTGCCAGTCTTTACATTGTTTCCATGGTATACATTGCTCTAAATTGAATGTGATGAGAGAGAAATCATATCCTTAAGGAAGAAACATAAAGTATAAGAGATAGCAAGATCGGGGGCAGCTAGGTGGCATAGTGGATAAAGCACAGCCCTGGAGTAAGGAGTACCTGGGTTCAAATCTGGTCTCAGACACTTAACAATTACCTAGCTGTGTGGCCTTGGGCAAGCCACTTAACCCTGTTTGCCTTGCAAAAACCTAAGAGAGAGAGAGAGAGAGAGAGAGAGAGAGATAGCAACAGTTTTTTTTTTCCCTAAATTAAAATTAATAGTCCTTGGTCATTGTTCAAACTCCACAGTTTTTTCTCTGGATATAGATGGTATTCTCCAGACAAGTGAGAATTGAGTGTACCTCACTGACTCCCATGTTGAGACAGTTTTGGAAGCAGCTGAGTTTCTTTTCTATTCAATTATGCGTCTGGTACAACATCTGTATTTAAGAAAACTTTATTCAATTGCAGAAATTATGTACACTGTTTGAACCTTAGCCTGCTGTGACTGGGAAGCTGGACCAGCCCTACTTATTGCTTTGAGATCCTTACCTAAGGATTTAGGTTATACTGACCAGGAATCCACTCAGATCCAAAGACTGATGCAAGTAGTTTTCTCACAATTGTGTATCACAGGCAATCCATATGTTTTATCTGAAAACTCTTCCTCATATGGATCAATCAGTTATTGTTTCCATGTTCCTCTGACTGTTTACAAATACCTGGAAGGAATGGAACACCTTTTCTGTTGTCAGAGAATTGAACCTGTTCATTCTCCCCCTCCCAATTTGTGTAGCCCCTTATCTTTCCTCCTATTAGAGATCAGAATACCTAATGTTGTATTGTTTCCTTTCAATTAACTTGTCTTATGTGATTAATTGTTTTTAATGTAGAAAAGTTGTCTCTCCCTTTATTCAGTATCTAGGCTAAGTTGAGTATTACAGGGATTCATTCATTCATTCATCCTGTCATTTATTTAATAACCATTTATCAAGTACCTACTATTTGTGAAACATTTTTAATTCTATGGAGGGTACAAAATTAATACATGATCCTTAGGAGAATCTGACCAAAGTGTATATATATATATATATATATATATATATATATATATATATATATATATATATATTAATATAAAATAATAACTATGCAATAATTATAACAGAATAGATAAGAAAAATACAAATGACTCTGCAAGATCATAGATATCACTGTATATCAAGCCTAACCATCAATTCATCAATAGATCCTTATTTAGCATCCTTTATGTGTAGAAGAATGAGCATAAACATTTGCAAAAGTGCTTTAAAGACATTATCTCCTTTGAAGTTTACAATACTCCTATAATCAAGGTGCTGAGTCTGCAGGTAAGGTATCATCCCAGTTCAGAAGTGTTGTTAGCTGTCCACGACACATTGTTAGGAAGTTTCAGAAAGTTGATTTCAACTTCTAGACTATATCCACTATGTCTTTCTGTACCTCAAAAACAACTATATCACCTGTCATGTATTTGTTATATATTGATTATTGTCTCAGCCTAAAGAGAAATTCCATTCAAGAAGAGTAAAAGGAAAGAAATTAGAAGATTTCCTCTTCTCTGCAACAAAAGAAATGCCTATTTCCCACAAATTAAGAATAAGAAGTAATCTTAGAGTTCAACTGGTTAAATGTCATCACTTTACATATGTGGAAAATGAGGCCAGAGAAGTAAAATAGCTTACTTATGATCACATTGCTAGTAAGGGGGCAGAGCCAGGAGTCAAATCAGGTCCCTTGACGTCAAATTCAATGCTTAATACCTCTGTAGTGCAGTTAAGTTTTATTTGTTTTAATTTAGAAAGCCAATGACCTTATGCCAAGTCAACTTGAAACCTGACTTAACTGGCACAACATGAGTCCAAACATTTTAATTATAATCTCAGGATGTTTTAGATTAGAGGGATTAGATTTCAGGCAACTTTAGGATCAGTAAGAGTGTGTGACCTGTCTGGAGAATTCCTTACAAAACTCCTCAACCAAAACATCCAGAACATTTCAGTGGATTAATGTGCAACTTGTGAGTTTCTATTCAATTTGTCTCTAAATGCTTCCTCTCTTTTTCTAGCTCTATCTTATTCTTAAATTATTTTTAAAATAAGAGAGATCTTAAAGTGGGCAGGAAAAGATTAGTTATGGTCCCTAAGAGGTTCACAATAATTGTATCAAATTAAGAGACTCAACTATCAATTGATGAATTATTTGTTTCTGCCACATGAGGAAACAAAGTTTGAACTTTCAGGTGTTTCCAGTTATTAAGCAATGTATGCCAATTACTCAGTCAACCAGGACCTAACCTCCTCAGTTTAGGTAATGCTGGAGTCAAGTCAAATAGGACACTGGTGTCAACAAATGCAGAAGAATAAGTGGAATGCATTGAGTAGGCATCAGAATATTGATAAGAGTATGTGTTTAGGGAGGGAAAATACAATCAGCTGATGGAAAGAAGAGAACAAGCCATGATAGCACCTCTTACAAACTCTTTGGAAATAGTATTTGCATGTGGTAGAAACTAAACTAGCCACATCTCTATAAACTTAGATATTGTCTCTCTTCAGAACTTGATGCTATAGCACAATGGGATAGTAATGGAAGAACTCCACCAACCCTAATAGATATTTATTTTACATTGCTTCCCAAGTTTTCTTCTTGCATTCAGTATTCTGGCATTCCACCAAGTGTCAGAAGCAGCCTCACTGACTACAATCAAGAATATCCTAGATGATGTTATTCTTGTCCCTCCATGATTAGTGGGGATAGAACAATATTCAGCAGTCTGAGATAAAGGGGAGCTTATTTCAAAAAGGATCTGTGTAGCAAAAAAGGATAGCTATGTAATGATGAGGGCAATACTAGCTAGTTGGCCATAGGATTCAATATCTGAGAGATTGAGAAAGAGCTTACCATATTGCCAGTTTTCAATAAGATATAATATATATATACATATATATATAATATATATATTATATATATATATATATATATGTTTCAAGAGGATAGCCACTATATTTAAGATCTCCTTAAAGTTTCAGTGGCTTTCAGTTAAGTCCTATAAAGCGCTTTGAGTGTCCACAGGAAGGACTAAAAAGCCATTGCAAACAATCTATAATTCCTCCAGGTTGTAACTGACTGAGGCAGTAATTCAGGAGTGGATGAGCACAGGAAAGAACTGGGGAAAGACATCATAGTTTGCATAAAATAGTAGATTTTGATTAGATGAATGATTTACGTTATTGTAACAGAATTCTGTGATGGGCAGTAAAGGAACCCAATCATCTTGATGGCAGGAGATATGTCATAAGATATTCCATGGGGGAAATACATATAAATTAATCTAACCTCATCATTAACCTTATTCCTCAACCTCCCCTGATATGTTATGTCCCTCTAACAAAGATGTACTTAGCATAATTTATTTACTCCTTTAGCTATCTAGTAAAGCCTCTGAACACCTGAGAATAATATTTTTAAATAGATAAAATAATAGCATTATAAAGGAAATCATTTATATTGAAACACAATAATCTGTATTGTACATATATAAACAAACATACATATGTGTACATGTGTGTATTTTCACATGTGTGTGTGTGTGTGTGTGGTCCATGGTGTCAGTTAAGAGTTCTTGCCCTTGATGTTTAGAATCCCTGAGAGCAGGATGTCTTTTATTTTGTTTTTTATATTCCTAGTCTTATAAAATGAAATGAAAATAATGCATATTTAATAAGTATTTGTTAATAGAACAGTTTCAAACTAGGGTTGACATATCATAAAAAAGTGGGATTTTCCTTGGAGAGAGTTTTCTCTGCTTTCTAAGAGCTTGCAAATTAATTCAGGAAAAAAACACATATTAAAAATAGATAACAATACCTGAAATGTCAAAGGAATGGTATAGATATGCTTTCAGAGGAACTAGATATAATCATAGCCTGTAGTTAGAAAGTTTTCTGAAGCAGTTGGGACCTAAAGATTAGAGCAAAGTTGGGAAGGGAAGGAGAAATGATATTCCAGGCAAAGGGGAGAAGAAATTATTCCAGGCAGGGATGCAGCATGAGCAGAGAGCAGGAGGCAAACTGAGGCAGTAAAGTTTGGCAGCAGGTAAAAATAGATAAGTTAACTGAAACTCAAGAATTTCTCTTGAAAAATATAAATTTGGAAAGATTATTTAGTGTTAAATTGGCAAGGGTTTTTATTAACAGAAATTTACAGTAAGATTCTTAAGTTAAATGTTATTTTAGGAAGAAATAATCTGGTACTGATATACAGGATAAATTGAAGAGGGGAGATAAAGCCCTATTCCAGTAATATATTTATATTGTATGAACAAATGAAATAACATATGAAAAGCACTTTTCAAACCTCAAAGCACCAAATATATGCTAGCTATAATTATTCTTCTAGATCCTCATCAGCTCGCACCTGAAAATAGTCTCCTAAGGGTTAAGAACCATATTATTGTAAAAGACATTGACTTCTGCAACTGGGAACACTTGGGAACATTCAAAGTATTGTTCATTCATTGTCCCAATTTGAAACCAGCCTGATCATCAACTGCTATTAACCTAACTGCCTCAGCATTTTTTTTTTAATTTGTTTTTGCAAGGCAGTGGGGTTAAGTGACTAGCCCAAGGTCATACAGCTGGGTAATTATTAAGTGTCTGAGGCTGCATTTGAACTTGGGTCCTCCTGACTCCAAGGCTGGTGCTCTATCCATTGTGCCAACTAGCTGCCCCAGCCTCAGCCTTTTAATGATAAAATCTCAATAGTTTCTTTCTCAATTCAATTAATAGTCTGGATCCTTCTGTTTTCCTGAAGCAGTTTGGTGACTATAGAGACATTACTTATTCACTTATCTTCTTCTACACCATTTTACTTTTTAGAATCAGATCATACTCAACTCTAACCCAATCTTTCTTTTGAATTTACTAATTCAATGACTAAGTGCTTATATTTCTCTCAGATCTTGTATGTCAAATTTTCTATTAATTTCAAGTCTCTTTGCAATACAATCCTAAAAGTATGGCAATTCATTGAATGTACATTTTTCCCTCTTCAAGATTATGCTTAACTTTGCTAGGTATGCTAGTTTCAGTCACAATTCTAGTTTTTATGCTTTTTTGATTTATAGTGTTCCAAGATTTGTGGTTTTTTAATGTAGCCACTACTAGGTCTTGTATAATTCTAATTGTAACTCCACTGTATTTGAATTGTTTTTCTTGTTGGTCATAATATTTTCTTCTTAAGATAGGACTTTAAGAATTTAGCTATGATATCCCTGTAGTTTTTCTTCCTAGGATTTCTTTCAGGTAGTGATTGGTGGATTTTTTAAAATATCTATTTTTTAAATATCTATTTTTCCCTCTTGTTCTAACACTTTAGGCTTATCTTTAATTATTTCTTGTATTATTGTATCAAGATTCTTTTTTTAATTGTAGCTTTTCAGTTATTTGATTATTCTTGTGTTTTCTCTTGATCTTTTCTCATGAAATGTAACACATTCTGTTCTATTCTACTTTTTCATTCCTTGTATTGTATTTCATTATTTCTTGGTCTTTTAAGACTTTACTGTCTTTCCTTACTCAATTATATTTTTCAAGGCGTGATTTTCTTCCTTTAGATTCTGGATCTCCTTTTCCAGTTGGTTGACTTTCTTTTCATAATCTTCTTGTTTTTCTTGGATTGTTCTTATTTTTAAAAAATTCTTCAATCTCTCATTTGATTTTTAAAGTGTTTTTGATTTCTGTGAAATCTTTTTTGGGCAGGCAACCATTTGTCATTACTCTTTGGAGTAGGAGAGATTTTTTTTTTTTTTGGCTTCAGAATCCTGTTCTGAAGAAAAACTGGTCTTCTCTATTCTCATGGTTAACTGTATATTGTTGGAGGGGGTTCTCCTTTGCCTGTTAATTTGTTTTTGGAAATTGTTATCATATTTACTTCTAGTCCTGGGGGAGGGGGGATGGTGCCTCCAGTCTCAGTTCCTTCTTACCTTTTTTTTTTTTTGAGGCTTGTCCTGGATCCAACCTCTGTACTCTTTACCCCCTCCGAGCCACAACTAGAGCCTTTCAGCATGCTGTGCTGGAAATGATCTTACTCTCTGAGAATCTTCAGGTGGCTTTATTCTTCAGTTCTTCCTTCCTGGCTAGAACTGAGACCAAGAATGCAGCTCCTAATTCCAAAGGCAGCAGCATCTACCACCACTGCTTCTGCATTGACCAGGTTTATGCTGGTTCCTTCTCACCCAGGACCCTGTCTCAATAGTACAGTTGGACTTGGCATACCTTACAAGCAGATAATCTTCCCTTGCTTGGATGCCTGACTCCCCACATTAACTGGGAGGTGAGAATTCCTGTGACTACCTCCCAACTCAGCTGCCCCCAAAGCTTGCTGGTTGTTTCAGGAGAGCACTTAGCCTATAGGTGTTTGCACTTCATTCTGGCTAAAAGTCGGTCCTGTGATCTTTCTTTGAATCTTCTCTAGTTGTCCCAGGAAGATCACTGTTTTGCAACTAATTTGTTTATTTTTTCCTGCTTTATGTTTACCCTGAGGTGATTTTTTGTTGTATTTGTGGAAGAAATCTGGAGAACTTGGAATTTTCTGACCTGTTCCATTATCTTCCTAGAATTCTCTAACTTAAGCAGAACCTGAAAAGAAATAAAGAATTAGGGGGCAGCTAGGTGGCATAGTGGATAGAACACCAACCCCGGAGTCAGGAGGACCTGAGTTCAAATCCAGCCTCAGACACTTAATATTCACCTAGCTGTGTGACCTTGGGCAAGTCACTTAACCCCATTGCCCTGTAAAAACTAAAATAAAATAAAGAATTCTTCTAAGAAATGGAGGTGAGGAGGGAATGCCTTTAGGTAAAGGGGAAAGCTAGTGCAAAGGTACTGAAATCAGATGTGTCCTCTGTGAAAAACAGAAAGAATACATAGAGGAGTTGCAACCTTAACTTTATTTTTACTAATATAGAGGCAAGATCAAGAGTTTAGAGAATACTTCTTTAGAAGAAGCAAGGTGGAGCAGTAGTTAGAGCCCTTGATCCAAAGTTGGGAAGATCCAAATTAAAATCCAGCCTCAGATACTTACTAGCTGTATAATCCTGGATAAGTCATTTAATGTCTATCAGTCAACTTACAGATAAGTAAATGGTAATAATAATAGCCCCAACCCACCAGAATAGTTGTGAAGATAAAATGAGATAAGACACATTATGTGTATCTTTATAAACTTTATAAACTTTAAAATACTTTATAAACATTAAAAGTTATAAGGTTATAAACATTAGTCTCTGTTATTAAAGAAAATCTTAGGATTTGATCACAAGGAACAATATCTATCCTTCAAAAAGGCTAGAATAGTTTTTTTTTTGTAAAAAGATATTGAAATTACCTTCAAGATTTCATTGATCCATTGTCTAAGGACAAAAGCACAAAGAAGGACAAATCTCACATAGATTTGAAACATACTGCTGACCATCAGTCAGTCAATAAACATTTATTAAGTGCCTACTAGAGGCTAAAGATTGTGCTAAATCCTGGAGATCCAGAAAGAGCTAAAAGATAGCCTTTTTCCTCAAGAAGTTCCCAATCTAATGAGAGGAGTCAATAAGTAAATATATCCAAACAAATTATATATAGGACAAATTTTGTTCAGTTGTTTTTCACTCATGTCCAACTCTTCATTATACTATTTGGGATTTTCTTTGCAAAGACTGATTCGTGGCTTCAAGAAATGAATAAAATAGAGAAACCACTAGAATTAAGACGGGCTGTAGAAGATAGGGTAGTAACCACCACCAGATTAAATGGGCTAATGAACAGATTTGATCACATATTTCTCTGTTTAAAAACCTTCTATGATTCCCTATTGACATGGGAATAAAATCTAAACTCCTTAGCCTTATTTCTATGAAACTTTTCCCACTAATCTCCTATGTGTACACTATGTTCCAGCTAAACTGGACTGGTGGCTATTCCCTGAACATCTCCTGCCACTTTCTACCTGAATACCCTCCCTACTTCCATCTAATTCTATCCATCTTCTAAGGTCCAGCTCAAGTATCACATCTGTGAAGTCTTTAACATTCTCAGCTAGAAAAAAAAAATATTTCTTTTCTGAACTCTGATGATGCTCCATTCTTTTTTTCATTCATAAATCAACATTTATTACTTTAGTTCCAGAATAGATTATGAAGTGGGGATTGAAGGGAAGAGAGAGGAGACGGAGAGCACAGAACCTCTCCTCTGGGTCTACTCCAGATGGAATTGATCCTGATTTCAGAACTTTGGTCTAGGGTACACAAGGAAGCACACAACAAGATGAAGGTTCAGGAGAAACATAGAATTTTAGGAAAATATCAGGAGATAGTCAATTACATAGCCAACTAAAGGTGGAGATGCCCCACTCTTTCAACACTCATCATACTCTGCTTTGGATTTCAGGACAAAGTAGAGGCGGAAGGAACAGACTCTGGCAACAGTCCAAATGTAAGGTGATAGAGGTCTGAACTAGCATGGATTGTCATGGGAATAAATATGGCAAGGATGAATTCAAAAGACATTCTAAATAAAGAATCAAGAGGATTTGGTGAATATTGAATTTAGAATATGAGGCAGAAGTCAGAGATTATTCTGAGGTCTCAAGCCTGGGTAACTAAGAGAATAATGGTGCTTTCAACATTCGTAAGAAGGGTGGTTCTTTCAGTAGTCATAAGGAAGTTTATTGCTTAAGATGTATAAGAAAAGGTGATGAATTTGATTTTAAACTTATTGAGTTTGAAGTGACAGCAAGTTATCCAAGTTTAACTGTCATATGGGGGATTAACACTCAGGAGAAAAGTCAGAGGTAGAGATGCAAATCTGGAAGTTAAATACATAGAAATGCTCCTGAAGAGGGATGGGAATTCAGGGAAGCCTGGAAGGATCTGCATGAACTGATGCTGAGCGAGATGAGCAGAACCAGAAGAACACTGTACACCCTAACAGCAACATGAGGGTTGATGATCAATATTGATGGACTTGCTCATTCCATCAGTGCAACAATCAGGGACAATTCTGGGGTATCTGTGATGGAGAATACCATCTGTATCCAGAGAAAGAATTGTGGAGTTTGAACAAAGACCAAAGATTATTACCTTTAATTTAAAAAAAAAAAGTTATCTTACTATGTAATTTTGCTATCTCTTGTACTTTATTTTTCTTCCTTGAGGATATGATTTCTCTCTCAACATATTCAACTTATATCAATGTATAGCATGGAAACAATGTAAAGAATAACAGACTGCCTTCTGTGGGGTGGGGAGGGAAGCAAGATTAGGGGGAAAATTGTAAAATTCAAAATAAATAAAATCTTTCTGTTATAAACAAGAAAGAGAAATTCTCCTGAGGAATAGCTTCAACTGTTTGTAGTCTATTTTCTTTGTTGGGGTTTCAACATAGATTGCCTGACATTCATGGGATACCATCATACCAGTCCTTCTGAATCTAGCAGAATACCGAATTGTGCTTCCTACAGACTCTCACACACCTGGTCTTGGATACTGATAGTCCTTCCCTTCAGATGGCCCTCTCAGAATCTTGCTGTAGAGAGGGGAATTATTTTGGATCATCTGGATCCCTTCTTGTGAGCCTGTTCTGGAGGGAAGAACATTGCCTGTAAAGTTGGAAAGTGCAACAACTGAAAAACAGATCCCCTTATATCAGAAACAAGGGTCTTGGGTTATCCCATACAGTGATGCTTTAGGATTTAGAGACCTCATTTAGAGACCTCCCTACACTAGTCTTGGTCATTTCCATTGATGTCTTATTCGTCCCAAATTCAACTCCCAAAGTACTTGAAAGTTTAACAACCCTGAATTCTATTCCAGTAATATTGACCATCTTAAACCACACAATAACCTCAATGGGCTATATGGCTATTTAACTTTGCCACTAAAATGAAAGACTGGGGGTATCTACTTTCTTATAGTTGTCTTAATTTTCAACTATCACCTTCATCCTTCAAGTCAAAGATAATCCTAGGGAGGAATGTAAATATTTAAGTTATTCACAGTGGACAATTATGTTGTTTTTAAATATAGGAGATAATTGTTCATTGTTGTTGTTTTGAAAGAAAGAGATAATAGTTCATATCCACAGGTAAAGGGGAAGCTATATTCATCTGTCCTTTTATACAATCTATATGCATCCAATTTTTCAGAGAATGCAAAAATAAAATAAGCCAATGGACAATAATTTGGCATGAGTGAGAGGCAACATGGCAGAGTGAAAAAAGCATCAGCTTTAGAGACAGAAAACCTGTGCTCTAATACTGACTTTATTACTTCCTACTTGTCTTTAGACAAGTCACTTACCCTCTCTGAGCCTTAATTTCTCCATCTATTAAATGAGAGTATTGAATGGGTGTCCTTTAAAGGCTTAACCAGCTCTAAATATAGTCTTCCATGATTTTTGCGAAGTCTACAAAATTATGTATCCTGTATTTTAGCTCACATCTCTGCTGATTCCATTTCAGAAGGAGAGTGACACTGATTCTACAGGTCTTAAAACATTTAAAGACAGAGATGTTGACCCACTGGAAAGAAGAGCCATGGAGATGCAGACATATGATTATTCTTAGAGCCAACTGTTATCATTGTCTATTAATAACCTGGACTAGGCATCATAAGGATCCAAAATTTATTCGCTTTCTTCAGCCTAAGTGCCTATTAGCAGATCATTAGCATAAGTACTTTTTAGTTTTTTGAAGTTGGTTTTGGTTCTAGCCCAGACCAGCAAAATCTTTGTTTCTATTTGAAGATTATTCCTGGCCTCATTTGAGAAGAAGCCAAGAAGGCCGCTGGTTACAACTGAAGTACACACAATGCCAGACCTCCCATCTATATATGTCAGATTACTGCCATTAAGGTGTTTTTTTTTTGTTGTTATTGTTGTTGTTGTGGGGCTTTTTGTAAGCACAGTGATGCAGAATTATATAAAGCAAACATTTTCAAAGTGGTTTGTTTATACAGATGCATAGATAAGCAGAGAAGCAACACCCAGAGACTTAAATATTTACAAGTCTGATTTATAAGCTAAGGGTTGTAAATATTTTACTGAGGTAGTAAGAATCATTTTGATTTTATTGTTCATTAGTTCAGTTGTGTCTGATTCTTTGTGCTCCTACAGACCATCACATGCTAGGCCCTCCTGTACTCCAAAATCTCCTGAAGCTTATGTTTGTTGCTTCTATGACACTATCTATCCACCTTATCTTCCACTGTCTCCTTCTTCTTTTGCTTCCAATCTTTCCCAGCACCAATTACCCTTTTCCAATGACCCTTATATTCCAGGTTGTGTGCAATATTGCTCTTTACAGCATTAGACTTTCCTTTCATCACTAAACACTGGACCACCCTAGTTAAGTTTCCTTTTGGTTTTGGTGAAGTTGCTTCATTCTTTCTGGAACTTTTTATTGTTGTCCTCTGTTCTTCCCCAGTAACATGTTAGATATCTTCTAACTTGAGAGACTCATCTTCCAGAGTCATAGCTTTTCTCATTGTAATACTGTCCATGGGGTTTTCTTAGCAAAGATCCTGGAGCTATTTGCCATTTCTTCTCCAAATGATCATCTTTTGTCATAACTCTCCAATAAAACCTTTCCATCTTGATTAACATGTACAGCATAGCTCATAGTTTCATTAATCTATGCAAGTCCATTCACCATGTCAAAACAGTGATCCAGGAAGGAAATCATTTTGATAATAACTGATTTTCACCAACAAATATAGTGGATTCTCACATTTGTACCTCATTTCCTCAGTATTCAATTATTTGATAAAGTAGCAATAGCTATTAATAAATTAGGTCAGAATGGAGTGTGCTAAACATGAACATATATATATATATATATATATATATATATAATAAATCTGTGCTGGAGGTGGACACAGTTATCTGATTTTTAAAATAACTTTCATTGATGCCTTCTGTCTGACATCACAGTCATTTCTGGAACTACCCCTTCCCTCATAACAACACTAGTTAAGCAAAAAAACAAAATAAAAGTAAAAAACTCCAAACACTCAATAAAGTGACTATTTCTGATAGCATATATAATAGTCTATTTTAGCAGTCTACCTCTCTGCTGATATAAATACATCCTATTGATTTCTCAATTACTCAAAATGTAGCTTCCTTTTAATGATCTTTTCAATTACATTGTTGTAGTTTTTGTGTTTATTATTCTCTTGATTCTGCTTATTTCATTGTGCATCAGTTCCAATTTGGGTAATATTTTTCAAATTTATAATTTCTAACTACACAATAGCACTCCGTTACATTTATTATTCCAAAGTTATTCCCCTATCTACAGGTTTTTACTATCATGATAAATGCTACCAAGAATATTCTGGTGTGCATTGAACCTTTGTTTCTGTCATTGATCAACCTGATGCAAAAACAAAGAATATGAAGAGTAGTCACTTTTTTCCCCCTAGCTCACATTTCCAGCCAATATTATCCCAGTGTATTTGAGCAAAAGTATCAAATTCCTTAAATTCCCAAATCAGAATAAAATATAATTATTAAAAGTTTAACAACATAAATAAAAACCCACAACAACATAATGTTAATTTGAGATTTTTTTAAGTCAATATGTAGTCTGAAGGAATTTGTTTCTATTTGAGTTTGACATAATTGTGACTGTTTTCTTGTCGTTCACTGTCCTGAGAGGGAGAAGTTTTAAGGATTAATCAGTTAGCTTTTATTTAAAATAAGAAAAAAAGGTAAAGATAAAAGGAATGAAGGAAGGAAGGAAGGAAGGAAGGAAGGGAGGGAGGGAGGGAGGGAGGGAGGAAAAAACCTTGAGAATCTCAGATAAAAGTATTACATCAATATGAGGTATCAGGGCATAATAATTATATGGAAAATATACTATTTTGTGATCCTGAGAGAATATTTGACCTCTTTACCTTTACCCCACCTCATGTCTTGGAACTGCTTCAAAATTTAAGATTTATCAACCAGTTTGGCAAGAACGCAGTCTATAATATTCATTCAGACAATTCAGTTAGCTGTAAGAATTGAAAAATAGCATTAAGTAAAGTGAGATACTGTAAATACAGATTAGTATCATTTACCAAAACCATTGTTTCCCCCTCACAGAAAAGGTGAAACTTATGATATATATATATATATATATACATATATATATGTATATATGACAATGAACAAAAAGAAAAAGGAAATAAAAGTACATGAAACAAAAAAGATTTTTCAAACCTATGTTCATTTAACAAGAGAAACAAATATGGAGAAATGTGGGTTATGCGACTGGGAAACTGGTTTCAAAAAAAGCATCCCTTTGTGCTAACACAATTTAAAAAGTCAGGGGCATGATGAAAATGAGATGCTATACCACCAAATTGTCACTTTGAATGCAGAGTGATAAACATTCCACACTAAGGTTCCTTCAATGTTACAGTACTCTGCTGTGGTTTTGGGAATCTCCTGTGATCACATACTTAAATTATAAAGACCTTACAAAAGGGATCACAGAATGTCAAAGCTAGAGGAGACACAGAGGTCATCTAGAAGAGTATTGCCATTTAAAAGATGAAGAAATTAAGACTCAGAGAATTTAAGTACTTGCCTGAAAACTTCCAGTTGGAAGTGGCATAACTGGGGAATGGTCTGTCTGCTATACTGTATTCAGCTGAAGATAGATCGATGGAAAGGTCACTAGATTTGGAGTCAGAGAAACTAGGTTCTACTAATTCTGGCTCTCTCACTTATTTTATCCATAGAACCTAGGATAAATCACATCAACTCACTGGGCCTCAGTTTCCCTATTTTAAAATGAAAGACTTGGATTAGATGAACTCTCTTTTTCCCTCAAACAAAATCTATGATTCTGTATATTTCAAAATGAATGCAAGACCTATATTAACAATTTGACTTAGGGATTCAAAATTAAAACATTTATACTATAAGCCACATTACTTCTCCTTAGTATACCCTTATCCTTCCCCCACCCGCCAACCCAGTCTCAATGATCTGGCTGCTTGCTAGCCAGTTGCTTGCTTGCTTCCTCCTTTCATACTAATTGTATCCCCTCATTTCCCAGAGGCCAACTTAACTGGTTAAGGATTGCAATAGTATGTTTAGTTTCTGTTGGCAATGATGGGGTAACTGAAACTAGAAGGGCTTTCATAACATTTTTTACAAGGAAATATGGGGAAACACATTATATAGGAAAATCTCACATGGGAGGAGAAGAATCTGGACTTACTCTTAAATGTATTAATGTGGGTAATGTTACATAAGCAAAAGAAAAGAATCGTTTTCATTGGTAAACACTGGACTTTCCATCTTCCTAAGGATTTTTCCTTGACACAAAGGGATACTTTGCAGTGATCTTAGAACCATGAAACAAGAAAGAAATATCATAATTTCATAGAGCCCTTGCATTTGTTTTAGCACTGCCTCCTTTTGAGTTCCCCTTTACACATTTCCTTCATTTTCATTTGTTGTACTTAGAAAATATTTATGGTAGCTACTTAAATCTTTTAACTGAAAATTTTTGATGCTGTAGTGTAATCGTAGACCCAGAGGAAAGAGTGCCACCTACTGACAGTAGTTCTCTGGAACTACAAAGAATTTATTTTCATTTTTGTACCATTTTTTTTGTTACATTCAACTTTATGACTTTAGGAAATAAATTCATAATAATAAATTTTGTGTTGATTGACATCATATACATGTTCTGCATTTTAGTTCCTCTCTTTTCCCACAAAGTGAGGAAAGTGCATTTCCTCATCTCATCTCTTGGGCCAAGATAGTAATTATCAAGCAATTGACCAAGATAGTAATTATCAAGCAATTGGTCAGCCATCATATGTTCCAGGAAATTACATAGAGTTCATCTTTGTTTTAGTATTATTTCTTTTAAGTTTGTATTCTTTGTTTATACTGTTTTCCTGCTACTGTATTTATTCATTTGATCTTCTCATGTTCTGAATTCTCCAGATCTATTTCTTCCTACAGTATATTAATATCCCATTTCATTCATATGCCCTATCTGTCTAGTCATTCCTCAGTCTTTTTTACACTGCCTTATACTTTCTTATTTTTAAGAAAAATATAAATCTAAAGTTGGATTCTATAATTGTCTCAATTTATTTGAGAAAATAGACTATTCACCCTTTACAATTATTTACCTAGGTCTTTAACATCCATACTCAAGAACTTTGAAATGCTTTGGCTTTTATACTATTTGGAAGGAAAGCAAATTTTTAGGGCCAGACTAGGCCACGTAATGGAGAAAGTATTGACTTTAGAGCCATAAAGAACTACAACCATATATTTCTATAGATACTTACCAACTCTGTAAACTGGGGCAAGTCTCTCAGTCTCAGTTTTCCCCTGTTTAAGTGAGATTAATAACATACCTATTACACAGGGTTCATAGAAGCATCTGGATAAAGTCCTATATGTGGAGTCAGGAAGACTCTTCCTGAATTCAAATCTAGCCATAGACATATCACTTTCCCCTATTTGCCTTGGTTTCCTTAACTGTAAAATGAGCTGAAGAAGGAAAAGGCAAACCACTTCAGTATTTTTGCCAAGAAAACCCCAAATGGGGTCACATAGAGTCAGATGTGACTGAAAAATTACTGAACAAAGGACTATTGTGGGGATCAAAATAGTTTCTAGCAAATATTTTTTTGAACAATAAAAATTTTATTTATTTTGTATTTTATAATTTTTCCCCTAATCTTAATCACCCCCCCATAGAAGGCAAATGGCTAGTCTACATTTTTTCCATGGTATACATTGATCCAAATTGAATGTGCTGAGAGAGAAATCATATCCTTAAGGAAGAAACATATAGTATGTGATATAGCAGAATTACTTAATAAGATAACATAATGTATAAGAGATAGAAAGAACAAACAATAAGATATCAGGTTTTTTTCCTCTAAATTAAAGGTAATAGTCCTTGGTCTTTGTTCAAACTCCACAGTTCTTTCTCTGGATACAGATGGTATTCTCCATCACACAGTCCCAAATTGTCCCTGATTGTTGCAAGTCCATCAAGGTTAATCATCTTTCCCATGTTGCTGTTAGGGTGTACAGTGTTTTTCTCATTCTGCTCATCTCACTCAGCATCAGTTCATGCAAATCCCTCCACAGGTTTCCCTGAATTCCCATCCCACCTGGTTTCTAATAGAACAATAGTGTTCCATGACATACATATACCACAGTTTGCTAAGCCATTCCCCAATTGAAGGACATTTACTTGATTTCCAATTCTTTGCCACCACCAACAGGGCTACTATGAATATTTTTGTACAAGTAATGTTTTTGCCCTTTATCATCATCTCTTCAGGGTATAGACCCAGTAGTAATATTGCTGGATCAAAGGGTATGCACATTTTTGTTGCCCTTTGGGGTAGTTCCAAATTCTAACAAATCTTAATGAGCAATGTGACTTCTATTGATGAAGATAAATATGAGGATGATTTAGGATGGGGAGTTCTGAGTGTACCTGTAGGCATATAGGAAGAAATTAATGGCATGAGAGAGTGATGATGTCTGCTGTATCAAGGTATTGGAAAGAGTGAGAGGGAATCAGATTGTGTAGATTAGTTTTACTGACAAGTAAAGATACCTCTTCTTTGACCAGAGGAAAGATAGAGGGCAATAATTCTGGAAAGGTATGAGAAATGAGGGAGGAAATCTGAAAGTTCACATTGCATGGACTAAATCTATAACTAAATATATTAAATGATTTGTTTTAAGTGTGACTGGTGACAAGAAAGGGAAGTTTGAAGTATTGCTAAGTCAGTAAGAATAATATAAATATAATTATTGAGCTAAGCCAATAAGTATAATTATTGACTCAGGTTATAACTCATGAATTTATAGTGTGTGTTATCAGCCTGATTGCTACTTTTTTTTCCTCAGAAATACTCAGTAGCCTGGAAGTGATAGATGAATAAGATGATAAGGACTACTCAGTAATGATCATTCATAGGTCAAGAGCAGCAGAATACTAGAGAAAACAAGGGATCAAATAAGTGTAAAAGTGGCAGCCATGGGTTCAAACAGTTTTGATGTGGAGGCAAGTAAAATCAAGGTAAGGAACATAGCCTGGGAGAGAGACAATAGGACAAAGGACCAAAAGTTCTTATAAGGAAAAAGACTAGATTGGAAAAAGATTACAGATAAGTGTGAGGAGTAAAAGAGATTTTAGATAAAGAATAGACTTATTTTTTTTTTTGCAAGGCAATGGGGTTAAGTGGCTTGCCCAAGGCCACATGGCTAGGTAATTACTAAGTGTCTGAGGATGGATTTGAACCCAGGTACTCCTGACTCCAGGGCCAGTGCTCTATCCACTGTACCACCACCCAGCTGCGCCAAGAATAGAGTTCTTCTAAAGAACTTGTGAAGGAAAATACCATTCACATCCAGAGAAGGAACTATGAAGTCTGAATACAGATCAAAGCATGCTTTTTTAATTTTTAAAATTCATTTTATGTTTTATGTGTTTTCCTTCTTATGTTTTTTTTTTACCTTCTGTTCTGATAGAAGGGGAAGGATTACAGAAGGGAGGAAGGGAGGGAGAAAAATATAAAACTCAAAACCTTACAAAAATGAATATTGAAAACTATCTTTGCATGTAGTTGGAAAAATAAATAAATAAGCTTATTTTAAAAAAGAATAGAGTTCCAAAATTCAAGATTATAGAGATGATATCATTTAGAGACATGGAAAGATGTGAAGTATTACTGTGTTTAAATGGTTGGAGGAGAATATTAGAATTGAGGGGACAAAAGGATTATTTGTTTAAGTGAGAAAGACTGTTAATATAATATAAATTATATTATTTAAACTGTTAATTATGTAATTATATAAACTGTTAATAAGTATGTTAATATAAACTGAAACCACCAAGGATGATGGCAAGAAATGGAGCCAGTGAGTTAATCAATAAATGTATTCAATACCTATTATGTGCCAGGTACATTAAGGATGCAAAAAAAAAGATGTTGAGGATGCAAAAAGAAGCAGAAGATAGTTTTTGCCCTCAAGGAGTTCACAATCTATTGAGGGAAACAATAAGCAAATATATAATAATTTACAGAGGGAGGCACTAAAATAAAAATGCTTGAGAAAGCTCCTTTTAGAAGATCCTTTTAGTTGGGATTTGAAGGAAGCTAAAAAGTGGAGAGAAGGAAGGAAAGTAGTCAAGGCATGGGAAAATGCCCAGAGTCTATAGCCTAGAAATGGAATATCTTATTGGTAAAACAACAGAAAGGCCAGTGTCACTGGATCAAAGATAAGGGGTGGGGGGAGGTGTGAGTTATAAGTATAGGATGGCCTACGCTATGAAGGGCTTTGAATTACAGAGAATTTTGTATTTGAATCTAGTAGCTTTGACTGTTGAATAGAAGATGAATTAGAGTAGCAGGCAGACCCTCCAGCAGGTTACTGCAATAGTAGTATGGGTACCAGAGGAGAAACATGGGAGGTGAAAGAGTGAGGAGTTGAGAATAATACTTAAGATGGAACCTGGGGATTTCAAGGACAGTGGAAGACTCAACAGTAATAGGGAAGTTTTGTTAGGGGGAAAAAATGAATTTAGTTTTAGGCATGTTGTGTTTGATATCTACTACTTTGAGATGCCTGAAAGGTGATTGGAATTATTAGACTGGAGGCCAGCAGAGAGAATAGAGTAGGATAGAAAGATTTGCAAA
Organism: Macrotis lagotis; assembly: GCF_037893015.1. Lineage (NCBI taxonomy): Eukaryota > Metazoa > Chordata > Mammalia > Peramelemorphia > Peramelidae > Macrotis > Macrotis lagotis. Next base: position 159,971,862 of record NC_133663.1, read on the forward strand.
TTGTCGACATAGAAATGATAATTAAATTCTTGGAAGCTCATGAGTTCACAAAGTGAATTAATATAGAGGTAAAAGAAGAGAGGTCCTGGGCACACTTGTGGGACATCTACAATTAGAGGGTTCAGCAAAGAAAACTATGGAGTGGATTTGTAGAGATTGATGTCCAGAAAACTAAAGAAAAGTGATTATCAAGAAAAGAGAGAACAACAGTGTCAAAGACTTGACAAAAATAATAATACAGGACTCTGCGATTGGCATGAGAACACTTTAAATACTTTAACAAGGATCCATTGGAAGGCAAGTCTGGTGCCGACATCTGAGGCAATTCCAGCTCCAACAGTATATATTAAAGTTACTGCAGTTAAAAAGCTCATAGTTAGACATTGGAAATTGAACTGTTGATCCACCTCTAGGTGAGTCACTGCCTCTCAGAGCCTCTCTGTTCTTTTAATTAGGTGAGCGTCATTCAAGGCAGAAGTGTTTACTCTGAAAAAATTAGAGTGTTCAAAGCAGGCTGAATCTCCTGGATACCCCAGCTAGGAATAATGGAATAAGATTTTGGATCTGTTTTGTTAGTTTTCATAATTGGGGTCATGATTGAGAGGGATGGCCGGAGGCATTCATATTATGCCATTAGAGGTGAAATTCTTGGACCTGTGAAAGATAGACTAGAGTGAAAGCATTTACCAACAACGTTTTCATTAATCAAGAATTCAAGTTGGAGTTTCAACCAGAAATACTGCCAACTAGTGATTCAGAAGGCATTATTCCTATGACCCACCCAACAGCTTCCAGGAAACCAAAATCTTTGGTTGGGACAATATGGTTGCAGGCCTGAGAGAAAAAGACCATACTGATGATTAGATCCTCGAGAGACAGGTTTAGATGTACTGTGTTGTCACCAATCTGTCACCAAAAAAACATATATTGGTGCTTTCTCCTAGAGTTACTGGGTTGCCATGGTGTTGGGGGGGGGGACCAAATCCATAAAGCCAAAGACTCCTGCAGCATCCAGAAATAACTACCCTACCAAAGGCTGAAAAGAGGTCAAGAAGAATGAGAATTGATAAATGGTCATTGGATTTGCCAAATAAGAGATCATTGTTAATTTTGGAGAAAACAGATTTGATGGATTGATGAAGTCAGAACCTGAATTGTAAAGAGTTAAGAAGAAATTGAGAGAAGAGAAAATGGAGGTACCAATTGTAGATGACCTTTCCAACAACTCTAACCACAAAAGGCAAGAGCTATAGAACAAAGCCGGAATAGATGGCTCAAATGAGGGCTTTTTAAGAATGGGAGAAATCAAGCAGTTAGGTGACACAGTGGATAGAGCACCTGCCCTGGAATCAGGAGTACCTGAGTTCAAATCCATCCTCAGAAACTTAATGATTACCTAGCCATGTGGCCTTGGGCAAGCCACTTAACCCCACTGCCTTGCAAAAAAATTAAAAAAAATTAAAAAAGAATGGGAGAAATCTAGGAGAAAAGAAGTCAGTAAACTCTTTGAACATTGAAGATAAGCAATAGAGTGAGATTGACAGAAGGGGTAATCTGTTGGAGGAGACAGGATGGAATGCATTTATATAGATAGAGATTTGCCTTAGGAAGCAGTAAAGCCCTTTTTTCATATGAAATAGGAATAAAGGAGAAGATAGTGGCAGAAGACATCTGAGTAATATGAGATGAGAAAGAGAAAGCTGATGAGTGAGAAGAATATTATAAAGCAGGTATTAAAATCACTGTAAAAGTTTGGAAAATGATCTGAAGATAGTTGCATGACCAAGGATGAAGAGAATGAAAGAGTACTAGTATACTATATCATGGACCTAGTAGAGTAATGATCTGGAAGTTGCAAAGGGAAACAAGGAGATTATATAGTTGCTCTAGGAATTAGATAAGTAATCACCTATAGAAAGTGTTAGAAGAAATATAGTTAGGGAAAAATTAATTTCTGTTAAAACAAGGAAATAAAAGGAATGTTGATGATAAAAGGCAGTTGGATGACACAATAGACAGAGCATGGAAATTAAAGTCAGGAAAACTTGAGACACTTAGCTGTATGATCCTGGGGAAGTCCCTTAACTTTTGTCTGCCTCAGTTTTCTTACCTGTAAAATGAGGATAAAAATGACACCTACTGGGGTGGCTAGGTGGCACAGTGGATACAGAACCAGCCCTGGAGTCAGGAGTACCTGAGTTCAAATCCGGCCTCAGACACTAAACAATTACCTAGCTGTGTGGCCTTGGGCAAGTCACTTAACCCCATTGTCTTGCAAAAACCTAAAAAAAAATAGTGACTGTTACAAATTGTCTTTATATGTATTTAGAAAAAAAGAAAGTACTATTTAAAATTTTAAATAAAATGGTGCTGAACAAAAGTAAATTTGGATTTATTTCCTATTTTTTCATAGCAATATGTTTACATAGAGTTTGGAGCCCTTCCATAAGATGATAATTAAAAAATGAAGAGGTACCCTTTTTTTCTAATCTGATATTGAATCTTTTGATTGTATATGTCAGGATCATGTGATGTTTGACTATAAAAGTCACATGATACAGGACCCATAGAGTAGGGATTTTTTTTAGTATGGTCTTTTGGGCTTATCATGGATCATTGAAGAGAGCTATGTCTATCATACCTGATCATCACAAAATATTAATGTTACTGTATACAGTGTTCTCCTGGTTCTGCTCACTTCAGCATCAATTCATGTAAGTCTTCCAAGTTTTTCTAAAATCCATTTGTTAGTCATTTCTTATAGTACAATAATATACTATCACAGTTATGTATCACAGTTGTTCAGTCATTTCCCAATTGTTGGGAATCCCTTCAATTTCCAATTCTTTCCCACCACAAAAAAAAAAAAAAGCTGCTATAAATATTTCTGGTTTATTTAGGTCCTTTTCCCTTTTTAAAAAATTTCTTAGGGATACAGACCTGGTAGTGATATTACTGGATCAAAGGGCATAAACAGTTTGATTACTCTTTGGGCAGTGTTCCAAATTGCTCTCCAAGAAGGTTGGATCAGTTCACAAATCCACCAATATACATTAGTATTCAAAATTTCCCACATTCTCTATAACATTTATCATTTTTCTTTTCTGTCATATTCGCCAATCTGATTAAGTGTAAGGTGGTACCTCAGAGTCATTTCAATTTGTACTTCTTTAATCAATAGCAATTTAGAGCATTTTTCATATGAATATGCATAGCTTTGGTTTCTTCATCTGAAAATTGCCTGTTTATATCCTTTGACCATTTATCAATCAGGGAATGACTTGTATTCTTATAAATTTGATTAAATTCTCTATATATTTGAGAAATGAGGCCCTTATCAGAGGCATTTACTGTAAAAATTGGTTGCCAACTTCTTGCTTTCCTTTCTAATCTTGGTTGAATTGATTTTATTTGTGCAAAAACTTAAATGTAATCAAAATTATCTATTTTGTATTTCTCAATGCTCTTTATCTCTTGTTTGATCATAAATTCTTCCCTTCTCTATAAATATAATAGGTAAACTATTCTTTGTTCTCCTAATTTGCTTGTGGAATTATGCTTTATGTCTAAACCATTTTAACCTTATCTTGGTATAAGACCAATTTAAGTAATAGTTCTTTTGCAAAAACATTGTAGAGTGAAATGATACAAGTTAATGTGTAATATTATCTTACAAAATAGTCAAAAGAAATTAAAAATAAAAATAAGTCTAGAGAGAGCTTGGCACAAGAATTAACCATGCTAAATTAACCTGAGTGCATAAAAAAAAAGGAGATCGAATTGAATAGAGCTGATGGAGATTTATGGCACCTGAGATAATTGGAGCCATTGCATTTGAATTTTCCCAACTCTTTATAAGGAAATAAGTAACAATAATACTTAAGAAGATGAAATCAGAAATGAAGAAAAACCTGACCACATGAAAAGAGAACACATCCATGCTGAAGGCAAAGCATTGTTAATGATATTCAGTGAACTTAATAATTACCTAGCTGTGTGGCCTTGGGCAAGCCATTTAATCCCATTCCTTTGAAAAAAGATCTAAAAAAATAAAAATTTTTAAAAATTTTTAAAAATGATACTCAGTGAATAATTTTTCTGACACCCCCCAAGAGATGTTCCACAAGAAAGAAAAGATTACAACTAGTGCATTTCCCAGGGAGGGGGAGAAGAAAGGCAATTGAGAAGACATTGGCAATTACCAGTCTGTGTGTCAATGTTTTTATCTCTATTCATAGATTTTTTTGCTGAAAATAAAGAGAAACGGGTAAGACTTCACATATTCATAAGCTATACAACTAACAGAAATATACAGAATATAATATTTTGCTGCATCTTTTCAGTTATAAAGAAGCATTTGTCTCTGAACAAAGTACATTCTTCAAAGTTCATTTCAAGCAATGTCTTTCTCACAGATTTTAAAATTGTGATTCATACAGGATTCCTTGAAGAATACAACAATAGAAATCTAGCCATAGGTCCCTTGCAGGTTCATGGAAGGCAGCTTAAGAACTCTTCTTTTAATTGGTTTTTCTTTCTGGGGCTAAAGAGGAAATTTGGTATAGAACAGTGGTTAGTGATGGACAATGTCAAGAAGACCTTGGCATTTATTCCTTATCTGATATTTGTTAACTCTGTGATTATCAATAAAGCATATCTCTGAACCTCAGGCAACTCTCAATCAATGACAGACCCTGTTGTAAAATCACAGATACTTGGATAGTTATGACTGAATATTCATGATGTGATTATTTGAAAAATCAGTTATAAATTTTAGTTCCACAAGTGACAGACTCCCTTCAAGAAACAGTCGGCTAGATGATAAATTGCTGTTTAGTTGTTTTTTGATGATGTCTGACTTCTTCATGGCCCCTTTTGAAGTTTTCTTGGCAAGACACTGGAGTGATTCTCCATTCCTTCTCTAGTTCATTTTACAAATGAGGAATTTGGGCATTTAAGGTAGCGTTAAGTGACTTACCCAGTGTACCGTGTTTGAGGCTAGATTAGAACTCAGCAAGATGAGTTTTCCTGACTCTAGGGCTAACACTCTGTACAACCTAACAGCCTCTAGATGAGTTTTATAAACACCAATAAGCAATAATGTTTACAAATAGAAAGAAAAAGCAAGAAAAAGTAATTGTATATGAAATTGTGAGTTTGTAATGTACAATTAGTTTTCTAAAAGTATTTCATTATTTCAGCACAGTTTCAAAACTGTCCTGGTCTGTATCTCTTTCTCAGTGCATTTTTAAAAAAGACTGTTATATTTTTTTCCTCATCTTTTTTAAGGCTATTCCTGTCACTGTTCCCCTATCCAGTCCCAATTAAAAAGCAAACAAAAAGAAAACCAACTTCTTTAACATCAAGCAAAGTCAAACAAAAGAAATCTACACATTGATCACATCTAAAAATGCATGTCTTATTCTGAAGCTATAATCCAGTTCTTCTCTGTCAGAAGATGAGCATGTTATTATTTGCCCTAAGGAGTAATGGTTGGTCACCTTAATGGACTAATTTATTCAATGAGGGAGAAAGGAGATACACACTTTGATTCACTAAATTGTTGATAGTGTTGTTGTCTAGTTGTGTCTAATTCTTTGTGAGCCCATTTGGGGTTTTCTTAACAAAGTTACCAGAGTGGTTTTCCATTTCCTTCTCCAGTTCATTTTAGAGATGGGGAAATTGAGGCAAATGAAATTAAGTGACTTGCCCAGAGTCACACAACTAGTAAGTATCTAAGGCAATTTTTAAACTCAAGTTTTCCTGACTCCAACTCTGGTGCACTATCCACAGTGCCATGTAGCAAAAATCAAATAATGAGCTTAGTTAGGAAATAAAAACAATTTACAGAATACCATTTCAGCAATTCTTTTTATCTTCAATATGACTTGAATTATTGCCTACATTTCCACAGCTTATTTTGAACCAAAAGACATTTTAAAGAACATGTAATCCAGTTCCCTAATTTTACAGATGAAGAAAATCAAGTCCCAGTAAAGGGAATGACTTGACCCAGATCATATGGGTAATCATTATCAAGAGGTGAACTTTTCACAACCAACTCTCCTGATTCCAAGTTAAAGACTTTCTACTCTAGAATAAGGTGATTACTTTAGTAACCAATCAGATTTGTCTGGAAAACTTGATTTCTGAAATCAAAGTGAACAATGGATGAAAAAGAGAGCAAAAACTGGTTGGGCCAGTAAAATGCTCCTGCTAACAACCAGTTTCCTACCAATTTATTCTCTGAACTTTTTTTTTAATCATTTTAGGACCTATGCTAAAGGTTCATTTACATTTTAAAGTTGGGCATATTGCTAGATTCAAAGAAAAGGGGGGAAAAATCAGCCCACTGCTAGAACTTGCTCTGTTTTTAACCTACATTGAAATGTTGTATTTGCATTGTATTTATTCTATATAATCTATAAATGAAAATATCTGATTTTAGTTACTGGTAAATTTATCTCATCCTCAGTTTTCTTATTGCAGAATAGATACCCATTTCATTTTACATGTGCTATTGGATTGGATTTCAATAAAAAGTTGTTCACTAGACTTGGTAGGAAATGCCACTTTCATTTGAATAAACGTGCTTTTCCCAAAAGAATGTATCGGGGGACATAGAAAACAAGGTTTGGAAGAAATTGCTCAAAGACCATTAGCCTTATTCAAATATTACCTTTATAGTGTTGTCAAGGGCACTCAGCCTTATGTGAGGTACTAGATTTCTAAGTGAGTCTGCCTCCAGGCTGGAATAATTTTATCACCTGACTTTCCTGCAAGACTTATTATTCTTGGTCTCATGAGCTAATATTCATGCCTAACTAGCCCTTTCCATTCTCAAAAAGTCCTTTGTAGGACATTGATAAGCTTATGTTTTTGTTTTGTTTTTCTACATATTGTGTTTTTTAAATGCTCAGAATCACAACTATTACATCAAAGAAATTTTAGATTAAGAATTTAATTAAGATAATTAATATGAAAATGAAATATAATTTGAATTTTTATTTGCTACTTAAGTCTACTACTTTATATTAGGTTATGTATAGAATTTGAATTATAGTATTATGATTTCCTCATTTTTCATCAGATGAACAAAATTTGATCTACCTAGTAAATATCCTATTTGGTGGCAGTGTTGCTAATGATAAGGTGAATTGTTCTGAGTTCCACTTGAATCCCTTATATATTAGCCCATACACTCTGTTATTTAGTTTCTTTATAAATCATAATGGGGCAACATCAAATCAAAGCAGATATGTAGGGGAAGGCTATTGACACTATGAATAAGTAGTTTAGTTATCTCAGAAAGTAGCACAAAAAAATGCAAAACACTTTAAAATATTTCCCCTACAAACAAAGTATTCTCTCAGGCTTTCCTGTACCTGAATTTGTTTTATGCTGCTTCTTCAGAGATTTAACATATTTCACAGGGAAAACTTTTTTTTCTCCTTAATGCCAAAGGAAAGTTTCCAGAATGTACAATGAAATATTTAAGTCTATTTCCGGTACAATAAAAGTACTGTGACATTTCCAGAATTACTGTTTGTTTTGGGATGTGAGAAATTCTTTGTGTTTAAGGTGCATTTATGAGTAGCATGAAACAAAGAACCATAGCAAGCATTAAGTGGTCAGACCATTGCTACCGGAAGGATACAGGTTATTGAATTACTTCACTCAAGAGCAGGCAAATCTAGGAGGGGTGGGAGATCAGACTGCCAAAAGGGATTGACATAAACCTTCCCTGTTCAACAGCCAAAGTCTGTATACTGAGTTTATTTAATCTGAAGGAGCAACATATTTTCTCCATGTCCATTAACTCAAGGAAAATAATATCCAGTTTAAAAAGAAGAGAATGTGAATACAATGGCTTAACTGTTTTAATAGGAAGGGGAGCTCAATTCTTGTTACACGGTAGGCATATAATGAAAACATCCTGTATTTGTCTAGTGCCTAATACAGTTTACAATTCCTTTCATCCAAACATTTCATTGAAAAATGTTGCTTAAATTTATTAATCCTTGAAACATCTCTAGGGGATAGGTAGGTTGAGAGAGATAGGCTGGTCTAAGTATGGTCATTCTTGTTCAATACATCAAGAAATGGAAACATAGGAAATTGATTGATGTACCCAAACATCTCAACAAAAGCTCCGAAGTCAGAGCTGTGATCATTTTACATGACCTTTCAGGAAGAAAGAATTATTATCCCTACAGAGGCAGCTGTGGTGTAGTAGAAAAATTCACTGGATTTGGGATCAGGAGCCTTAGGTTTGAACACCAGCTCTCCTTTCTGCTGTGAATTTAAGTAAGTCACTTAACATCTGTATTCTTCAGATTTATCATCTGTGAAAACAGGAATTAGAATGAGTTGTACTGTTATCTCAGGCTTAAGGCGAGGAATGACTGATATAATGTATAAATAGCTCTTTATAAACCAATGTGCTGTATTTATGTTAGTGTTTATTTTGGAAGAGTCTCCTCCAATAAAACTTTAAATATAGGATCTAGCAGTGGTTATATATAGCTGTAAATGTAATATTCAAACCAAAATTATGTTTCTTAAAATTATATTTCATAAGAATTTCTCCTTCTTTCCTACTTTTAAAAAGTGTGCATTATTTTTTTTTAAAAAATCAAGATCAAGGGGCGGCTAGGTGGCATAGTGCATAAAGCACCGGCCCTGGAGTCAGGAGTAGCTGGGTTCAAATCTGGTCTCAGACACTTAATACCTACCTGTGTGGCCTTGGGCAAGCCACTTAACCCCATTTGCCTTGCAAAAACCTAAAAAAAAATCAAGATCATCAAAAGTTGAGATTACCAGAACAAACTAAACAGTTCTGAAAGAGAAAGATCACTCTTGTTTTAAGATAGAGATACTTAGTCATTAGGCTATTAGAAGTCCTTAAAACCATCTGTTAAAATTCTGCTCATGCCAAATTATGATAGAGTAAAATATATGATCCCTGAATATTAAACTCCTTTGGTTATCATTCAGCCACCAGACATGTATAGGTAAGAATAAAAATTATATTGAAATCAATAATATTAAAAATGGTTTGCTTATAAAAATTATTTTTCTTTTTTATTCTGAACTTAACAAATGTCAAATAAAGTAGATTTTTCCAAATACATAGAACATGAAACTACAGATTTCTATCAGATAATACTTAAAATAATTGGTATTCATAATGAGAAATTTTAGTAAAGATTCTTCATTGACTTCTTAACAAATTGTTATAAAAAGAATCAGACTAATATCATAGATTATATGTAAAAGTGAAAGAGGATAAAAAGATAAGGAAATCTCCTGTTAATTTCCAAAAGGAGCTGAATATTCACTTACTGATTAAGGATTTTGTAGAGAGGATTCCTTCACCTGCTAGAAAGTTGAATTGATCTCTCAGGTCCTCTTTGGTACATTTAGCCCTTCTGATGATTAAGGAGAAGAGGCAAGAGAAGCAAGAATAAAGCCTCAGGGAGTTACATCCACCATCTAGTGACACCAACAGGTAGAAGTATAGAAACAGGTAAAGACTAAATGTTGGTTAGAAACTATTACTGCTTTAATTGACTTATTTTATGCTGGTAGACATTTAACAACCAGAAAGAAACAATTCTCTAGGAGCAATATAACTAGATTAAAGTCTTGTCCTTCTGGTAGACCTAAGGGAAGTTATATCAAGACAGTTACTATGTATTTCCTATGTGCACATAGGAAATTCTTATTAATCATAATAGTCTGGCAGAATTCAATTTCTGTGAGTTTTGTAAGATTTCTTTCTAGTCTGTGTCCCTACATCTGGGGCATTATTATTGTGTCTGAATGTGAGGGGGGAATTACCTTTTATAAGGAATCCTTTGGACTTCATTCATCTGTAGTTAAAAACAGAGAAATTGGAGAATTGGCAGCAAAAGCTAGTCAGAACATAAATGGGTGTAATTAAATTGCCTGCAGATTGTTGGGGTCCTATGATCACTAACTGCAAGGTTCCTAAGAGTAAGCACCTTTGAGCAAATAAAAGATTCATATTGTTCAGGATGTAACTATCCTCAGATTTTGGACACAGAGTCCTATTTGTCCATATGTAGCCTGATGCATCATCCTTAACCCAGACACATACAACTAGAAAAAGTCATCTAAGCAGGAAATTGCCTAAAGTTAGACCACTCTCTTGGGTCAAGGTCACATATAAAAATAAAAAATCGATTTAATTCTATCTTATTAAGCAAGCTAATTTTAACATCCCCTTTATCAATTCCTTACCCTCCTAAACATCATTCACCACTTACATTGCTAAGAAACATTCCTAAAAATTACTTTTGTCTTATAATTATCTCACTTTTGTAACCTCACCCATCACCCACTTTTCAGATAAACTTGATTAAAATAAAAGTCAAATCATTCATTTAAATTATTGTAGTAACTCCCATCTCCTGGGAACTTTAGTCTTGTGAATGGAATCCCAGATCTTGCTGTGGTTAAAGGGGTTTCAGAAGGGGAGGTTCAAATGATGTAATCTCAGATGTGACAATGTCATCAATAGACAATGAAAATAAGCCATGCCTGTGGTGCTTGAGATTTTGCTCTGTCATTTTGCTAATTGCTATGTTAGAATCTGTCATCACTCTTCCAATGTCTTTTGTCACTGAGAGAGGCCATTGACAAAATGTATTGGTTACTGCCAGACTAACTAATAAACTGATCTTGTTTAGAACATAGTTTCAAATGAAACCTTTAAATGCTTTCATTTGACTGGGCTTTCTCACCTATAAATATGCTCAACTCAAAGGCAGTTTCAGGGTCAGTTTAGTGAAAATCATTCTAGAAGTCTTGGCCATTTGTCCTTTTTAAAAATGGTTGAGTAGGGGTGGCTAGGTGGCATAGTGGATAAAGCACCGGCCCTGGAGTCAGGAGTACCTGGGTTCAAATACAGTCTTCAGACACTTAATAATGACCTAGCTGTGTGGCCTTGGGCAAGCCACTTAACCCCGTTTGCCTTACAAAAACCTTAAAAAAAAAAACGGTTGAGCCGTAGCAGAAGAGATTAGTTTTTTTAATTTGCTTATTTTTAATTTTACAATTTTTCCCCTAATCTCATTTCCCTCCCCACACAGAAGACAGTCTGTTAGTCTTTACATTGGTTCCATGGTATACATTGAAAGCTGAACATGATGAGAGAGAAATCACATTCTTAAGGGTAAAAAATAAATTATAAGAGCAAAATTACATAATAAGATAACAAGTTTTTTTTTTTTTTAATTAAAGGTAATGGTCTTTGGTCTTTGTTCAAACTCCACAATTCTTTCTCTGGATACAGATGATATTCTCCATCACAGATATCCCAAAACTGTGCCTGGTTGTTTCACTGATGGAATGAGCAAGTCTATTCAGGTTGATCAACAATCCCATGTTGCTGTTAGGGTGTACAGTGTCAGAAGAAAAAGATCTTGATGCACATATTAGTGGCATAGGCAGCAACTACTCTCTTTTTTTTTTTTTAGGTTTTTGCAAGGCAAATGGGGTTAAGTGGCTTGCCCAAGGCCACACAGCTAGGTAATTATTAAGTGTCTGAGAGTGGATTTGAACCCAGGTACTCCTGACTCCAGGGCCGGTGCTTTATCCACTATGCCACCTAGCTGCCCCATTCTCTCTTTTTTTTAAGTGAGATAATATTTATATTAAATGAGATGTTCATATCTAGCACAGTGCTGGCACATTATTGTTAGTGCTCTTCAGTCATTTAGTTGTATCCAGCTCTTTATGACCCCATTTGGCATTTTCTTGACAAAAATATTGGAATGGTTTGCCATTTTCTTTTCTGGCTTATTTTTTGTCTGAAGTAACTAAGGCAAAGAGGGTTAAGTGACTTGCCCAGAATCATATAGCTCATAAATATCTGAAGCCAAATTTGAACTCACATCTTTTTGATTCCAGGCCTGATGCTCTATCTACTGTGCTACCCAGCTGCACAATAACAACAACTGATACAAATATCATCTCATTTGAAAAAGGAGATAATAATTGCTATTTGCAGACACATAATAAAAACTTAATAAATTCCTATTCCCTTCCTCATTCCCATCCCTTTTTCTTTTAACTCAACTGCTCTACTTTTCTGAGGGTGGTGAAATAGATTCCACAAATAAGCATTTGTTTCATGGTTTGGTATTGTTACTTTAAAATTTTTTTGTTATAACTTTTTGAATGACATGTATTCCAGACTTTCTGAAATCAATAGTCAGGGAAGTAAGGAATTTTTCACACCAAAATAGCCCTAACTTAAAACTTTTCCAGACCTCAGTTTCTTCATCTGTAAAATGAGTTTGATCAATCTGGATACAGATTGACAAGATTAAAGAAAATCAAATGAGGAAGAGGAGAAAGTTTTGATTATTTATCATCTAGTTCATTCTTTTTATTAGTTCCTCTTCTTTCCCATTGTTTGATTTTTTGACCCAACCTACTCAAAGCAAAAATCTAGTATTATTTAAGATTTCATTCATTTATCATCTATTGATCCCTGTTCACTATAATTATGAAGTATGCTGTATCTAAACCCTTTCCTATATGGTATAAAATTAAACCTAATCTTCTCCTTTCCCCCCCCTCTGACATGAGGACCACACATAACCCTTTCCTCCTGTCTGACTTGAATAGTCTAAAATTAAAATGATTCCTTTAGAAATTGGCTTGATGATTTTTATGACAATAATTGATAAAGCATTTATTAAGAATTGAAGGTGGCACAGTGGATAGAGCACCAGCCCTGGAGTCAGGAGTACCTGAGTTCACATCTAGCCTCAGATGCTTACTAATTACCTAGCTGTATGGCCTTGGGCAAGCCATTTAACCCCATTGCCTTGCAAAAACCTAAAAAAAAAAGAGAGAATTAACTGTGTTATATTCTGTGATGAGCTCATAGGCAGACACAAGGACAAGGAAACAAGACAGTCACTGCCCTCAGAAAACTTGAATTCTAATGCAGAGGAAAATATATAAACAGAGTTTATATATTTTATATATATAAATATATATTATATATTTATATATATATATATATATATGATTCTGCAGCATTGTTTTAAAATGACTAAATAATGAGCTTACAAATGAAAAAGTTCCCTTGTTGGGGGGCTTCTAAAGATTCTAAATTTTCAATCAATTCATATAGAAGAACATCGAAACTAAGGCAGCTTGGAATTATTTTAATTGGCTGTCTTGTCTTTTTATTCTTTCTTGTATTTTTGTGTAGATTTTGTTGCCTACATTAACACATCCTTGATACAAGAATAGACAGATGGCTAATTCAGAAATAATTTCCACATCTGAAACTGGTCATTTTCTGTCAAACAGCAACATAATTTCAGGTTTTGTGATGTTTCTGAGTGCCTATGTTTTCATATCATCCTTATTTTACCAATATATCCTTCTTTTTTCTTCTTCTCAAAGTGCCATCCTTTACAACAAAGGATATTTTTAAAGAGAAAAAGAAATTCATCAAAATTCACTAAGGCAAGACAAGATTATTTCTAAAATATGCAGATTATTTTGTGTTTTCTGTCAGAAACCATGTGTTGGGCTGCTATCAAAACTGAAGCTATTGCCTCTTCTGGATACTTAAATATTTATGTGTATTTTAGAGGTAAAAAAGCTACCCTACTGCCATCACCTTATCTAGTTTAAGTTACTTACTCTCACAAGGGCAGCTAGGTTACACAATAGACTGGAGCACCAGATCTGAAGTCAAGAAGACCTGAGTTCAAATTTGACTTCACTTACTATCTGTGTGACCCTGGACAATTCATTTAAACTTGTTCATCTGTAAAATGAGATGAAGGAGGAAATGGTAAACCATTCCATATCTTTGCCAAGAAAACCCCAAATGGGGTCACAAAGAATCAAGACATTAGAAATGACTAAACAACAACAAATTTCTTAGAAACAAATTACTTTCTAATGTACCTGCTGTCACGTTAAAAAAGACAATATAGGGACCTTGGAGGAATGGGGAAATGGACATATATATATATATATATATATATATATATATATATATATATACATATATATATATATATATATATATATATATATAATGAAAATTTGGTTGTAAGCACTGAAATTTTACTAATGGAAGACTAAGAGGCACATGTTATAATGAGCCTACCATCCCACATCACTTTCTAGTGTTGAGCACATCCTTTCTCAATACTTTCTTTTTGTAAAGAAGGGTATCAAGAAGTAGAAGAAATTATAAGAGAATAGGATGGAAGTAATACTCAATTAATAATCAAAATCATCAATATACACCTCTAAAAGAGAAAAATGAATTAAGAAGTAGAATGAAGGAACAGATTCCAATAATATGTTGTTTACAGAAAACACATGTAAAATGCCTAGATAAAATAAAAAAATAAAATTGCAACTAGGAGTGCTGATTCTGGAGTCAGAGACTGGGTTTGAATTATCATTCAGTTATATACTACCTGAGTATAGTATCCCTTTAGTTTCTGTATGAAAGGATTGGACTAAAGGATCTCTAATGTCCTTTCCAGCTATAAAACACCATAGGGAATCATAGGAAACCTTGCCTAGGAGGGAAAAAAACAGTTTCATGAAAATCCAGAGGAGAGAGTATTCAGGAGGAAAAAGTAGTCAACAGTGTCAGATACTGCTGTGAGATCTGGAAGGATGAGGACTAAAAAAAAGGTTATCACATTTGGAAATTAAGCAATCCATTTGTGTCTTTGAAGTGCAGGTTTAATTGGGTGTTGAGGGCAGAAATCAGACAATAAAGTGTTGACAAGTGAAAGGGTCAGGAATGGAGAAGAGAGTAAAAAACTTTTTCTAAAGAATTTGGCTAAGAAAGGAGAGATACAGGACAATCATTAAGGGGATGAGGTCAGATAAGATAAAATGAAAGGGGATTGCATTGATTTTGATTATTAATGGAGTATTTCCTTCCTATTCTCTTATATTCTCTTCTATTTACTTCCTGACACCCTTCTTTACAAAAAGAAAGTAGTAGTGAGAAAGGATGTATTCAACACTAGAAAGTAATGATTGGGATGATAGGCTCATTATACCACATACCTCTTAGTCCTCCATTAGTAAAATTGAATCGAAATGAATCATCATTAGGAAACTAAGAGAGAAAGGGCAGCTAGGTGGCACATTGGATAGAGCACTGGCTCTGGAGTCAGGAGGACCCATGTTCAAATCCAGCCTCAGACACAATAATTTGCCTAGCTGTGTGACCTTGGATGAAGTCACTTAATCTCATTGCCTTTTAAATTTTGAAAAAAAAATAGAAGCTTAGATAATTATCTTCATGAACCCTAGGTTTGTAAAAGGGGCCATCCAGAAGCTGCAGTCATTAAGGAGCTGCTACAACCTGAGAAATTAGGGTGAAACAAGGCCAAAACTCAAAGGTTCTCTAGTTCTGACAGTCTCAGGGCACTCTAGCCAGTGTGCTCCACACTAGTTGAGCAGGCATCAGGCATCATCCCTACTGGGATGGCAGCAATCCATCTATGGCTTTGAAGCTTTATGGCAAGTTTATAGGAACTAGCCTTGATGCTCTTGAAGAGGTCACAACCCTATACTTGGAGGATGCATGCAGTATCCTTGCCAGTAGGCATCACTGAAAGGGAGTGTCAGAAACAGGATCCCGGACAATGAAAATCAGGAAAATGAAGAAGGGAATAAACCAGAGATGTGTACTAAGAGCTTTATAGATATTATCTCATTTGATCCTCACAACAATCCTGAGAGATTATTACTATTATTAGCCCTATTTTACAGTCAAGGAACTGAGGCATATGGGATAATAACTTGTCTGAGGTCACACAGCTAGTAGGAGTCTGAGGTTTGATTTGAATGCAGGTCTTGTCTGCAGACCCAGTGCTCTATCTACTGTGTCATCAGAACCAAAGAGGGGCCTGCCATCCCATTATCGCTTTCTAGAGTTGAGCACACCCTTTCTCACTACACTTTTTTGTTTTAAAGAAAAGTATCTGGAGGTAAGTAGAAGAAATTATAAAAGGACAGGATGGAGGGAAATAAACAATTAAAAATACACATCATCAACATATACCTATAAAAGAAAAAGTGTTAGAAGAATAAATTGGGAAGGAGAGTTCAATTATGTTGTTTATAGGAAACACATGTAAAACACCTCAAGATTCATGCAGTTAAACTAAGGGTCTAGAGTAATCTATTATACTACCAGCAGACTATAAAAAGCAGGAGTAGAAATCATAATTTTGGATAAAAATAATGATAAAATAGTCATAATTTTAAAAATCAACAGGAAAGCTACATTATACTTAAATTAGGCATTACATATTTGAATGCAATATCATATAAAGTATAATATCTAAGTACCAAAAAAAGCAAATTTGCAGGGAAAAGTACATTAAAACTAGAATAATTAGGAATTTCAATGTACCACTTTCATGCTTTAACAAATATAACCCAGGGGGCGGCTAGGTGGTGCAGTGGATAGAACACCTGCCCTGGAGTCAAGAGTACCTGAGTTCAAATCCGGCCTCAGACACATAATAATTACCTAGTTGTGTGGCCTTGGGCAAGCCACTTAACCCCATTGCCTTGCAAAAACTAAAAAAACAAAAACAAACAAATATAACCCAGGGGGGAAAAGCAAGAGATAAATGAAGTAAAAGAACAGAATTTTTTAAAAGTTAGATAGCATTGATCCCTGGTGATTAATGAATGAAAATAATAAAAAGTATATATATATATATATATATATATATATATATATATATATATATTTAGATATGCAAACACCTTTATAAAAATAAATATTTATTTAGTCATAAAAACCACACAAAGAAATATAAAAAGCAGAAATATTTAATACATGCTTTACTGATTAAGGTACAATAAAATTATAATCAACAAGAAGCTTTGGAATAAAGGAGTAAAATTAATTTGAGATTAAATAATTAAATCATTAAGAAATCAAAGTACAAATCTTAGAAGCAATAGATAACAGCAATGAGAAAAAATCAACATTTTTGGAATATAGACAAAATAGTCCTTGGGGGGAAGCTTACATTACTAAACTCATTCACTGACAAAATAAAAAAGGTGGGGGGTGGGAAGACTGGATTAAGAAATTGGGCCTAGAACTAGTGAAAATATTAAAAAAGCAACATACCAAAAAATTCCAACTAAACACCAAAACAAATTTTGAAAATCAAACAAATTAATAAAACTGAAAGTAAAATTACCATTGATTGATAAATGAAAGGAGCTTAAAAAACTTTATTTTTAAAAGAGCACAAAAGTGAATTTTCAGTATAAAAAAAAATTTCTTTCAAATAACATAAATGACCAGAAATTATTTTACCCAATATGTGCCAAATATAGATAACTTAGATGAAATTGGCAAATGCTTACAAAAATATATCCTACCCAGATTAACAGAACAAGAAGTAGAAAATTTTCATTTTTCAAGATTTGAAAGGAAGGAAATATGCAATTGTCAAGTATCAAATGTATTGTTTAATTTAATAAAAAAACAAACTGAGCAAACCAAAAATGGGATCCCAAAGCAAAAAACCATAGGACCAGATAGTTTTATATTGAACATTCCAAAAACATTCCAAGAATAATATTCTCAAAAATTGGGGAAAAGGGGGCAGCTAGGTGGTACAATGGATAGAGCACTGACTCTGGAGTCAGAAGGACCTGAGTTCAAATATGACCTCAGACACTTAAAATTACTTACTTAGCTGTATAACCTTGGGCAAGTCACTTAACCCCAATGCCTTGCAAAAATAAAAAAAATTTGGGAAAAGGATCCTTTTGATCTCCTCAAATTAGATATTGATATGCAAACTAGAGAGAGACAAATTAGAGAAAGAAAATTAAATGTCCTTATATTCCAATTTCCCTAATAAAATGGACTCCTATAAAAATAAATTTTAAAAATAATTTCCATAAAAAAAAATAAAATGGACTCCAAGATAGTAAATAAAAAATTAGTAAAGACTATCAGACTGCCTTCTGTTGGGGGTGGGGAGAGAAGCAAAATTGGAACAAAAAATTTTTAACTTAGTACAGTGGGGGCAGTGGATAGAGTACAGACCCTGGAGTCAGGAGTACCTGAGTTCAAATTCGGCCTTAGACATGTAATAATTACCTAGCTGTGTGGCCTTGAGCAAGCCACTTTACACCCCCCCCCATTACCTTGCAAAACCCTAAAAGAAAAACCCCAGTATAGTGGCCACAGCACCAAGAAAGAGAAATTGAGGTACCAAAATTAGGCAAAGAAGAAGCAAGGCTATCACTTTTTTTGCAGATGATATTATGATCTATTCAGAGAACCCTAAAGATGCAACTAAAATTAACTGAAACAATAACTTCATCAAAGCAGCAGGATATAAAATAAAAACACTTAAAGCATTAGTTTTTCTATATATAATCAACATAATGCAGCAGGGAGAGAGAAAAATCAATTCTATTCAAATGAGCTAGAAGGCATAAAATATGTGGGATTCTGTCTACCAAGACACATATATGAATATATAAATACAGCTACAAAACACTGTTTATAGAAATAAGGGGGGGAAGCAGAAAACTATGGATTAGTAGACAATGCAAATATAATAAAATGACAACAATACTTGAATTTTACTTATTTAGTGTCATGCCAAATAAACTATCAAAAAATTCATATGAAAGAACAAAAGATAAAGATTAAGAGCCTTAATGGAAGGGAACTTAGTAGGACTAGATTTCAAACTATTGTACAAAGCTATAACCATCAAAAGCTTTCACTATTTGAAAAACAAGTCAGTTATTAGTACAGATTATCAGAGCCAAATAACTTGATACTATGGTATTTGATCAAGATTCTAACTACTAAGATCTCACTATTTAGAGCAAAATTGTTAGAAAGTCAAAAAGTAGTATAACAGAAATGAAGTATAGACCAGCACCTCCTGCCATATATTATGATAAACTTTAAATAGATACAAGAGGTACATAGAAATACCATAAATAAAACATAAAAACAGAAAAGGAAATAATCAGAACTGAAGACTGAGGTGGGGGAGGAGGAATTCATAACCAATAAAGAATAAGGGAAAAAACAGAAGATAAAAAGGACAGCTTTAATTATGATATTGAAAAGATTTTCCACAAAAAAAATTGATTAAATAAGAAAGGAAACAATTATGTGAGGAAAAAAAAGTTTGCATCTAGCTTCTCAAATAAGGTTCTAATATCTAAAATATATACACAAAGTTATTCAAATATTTAAAAACAATCTTCTAATAGATAATTGACCAAAGAATGTGAAGAGGTAGTTCTCAAAGGAAGAAATCTGGGACAGCTATGTGGTACAATGGATAGAGCACCAGCCCTAGAGTCAGGAGGACCTTAGTTCAAATCCTGGCTCTGACAATAATTACCTAGCTGTGTGACCGTGGGGAAAGTCAACCCTATTGCCTTGCAAAAACCAAAAAAAAAAAAAAAAAAAAAAAAAAAAAAAAAAAAGGAAGAAATCTAAGCTACCAATAACTATATGGAAAAAAGTCCTTGTCTAATTAACAATTAAAGGAATGAAAATTAACACAACTTTACAATTTCACCTAATACCTTACCAGATTGATAAAGGTGTTGAGGTTTTTGTTGTACATCTTTAATTTTCCTTTTTTTTTATTTTTTTTCAGGTTTTTTTGGAAGGCAAACGGGGTTAAGTGGCTTGCCCAAGGCCACACAGCTAGGTAATTATTAAGTGTCTGAGACCGGATTTGAACCCAGGTACTCCTGACTCCAAGGCCGGTGCTTTATACACTATGCCACCTTAGCCGCCCCATCTCTAATTTTCAAAGAAGATAATAGAGGAGAAATGACAATTGTTAGAAAGGCCCTAAGAAAAGCAGATATATTAGTGTATTTTAGGTAGAACCGTGAATTAGTTCAGACTTTCTGGAAAAAGGTTTTAAACTGTACTCCAAAAATCACTAAATTGTGCATAGCATTTAAGCTTGGAATACCATTACTGAAACTATAACTCTGAGAGATCAGGAATGATGGAAATTGATAATTTCCTTCTGTACTGATTTGAAGCAAAATATTCGTAGTAACTTTTTTTTTTGTTTTGGCAAAGATCTAGAAGCTAAGGGGCTACTTATCAGTTGAGGAATAGCTAAATAAATAGTGGATGGAATAATACTCTAAAGTACTTAAAAAAGGATGAAAGGGAGATTTTCAGGCTAACTTGGGAAAAATTATTTAAAACAATGAAGAATAAAAATGACAGAACCAGGAGAACTATTTATACAGTAACAATTGTCTTTCAAAGGCAATAGCTTAAGAAATCTGATCATCTAAAGTGATCAATCATGACTCCAGAAGATCAGCAATGAAGCATACTATGCAACTCCTGAAGAACTCTATGTCTCAGGGTTCAAAATAGGACATACATTTTCAGACATGAACAATGTGAAGATTTCTTTGGCATGGTTATGCATCTTTATTATATGAATTTTAGGGGCAGCTAGGTGGTGCAGTGGATAAAGCACCAGCCCTAGAGTCAGGAGTACCTGGGTTCAAATCCGGTCTCAGACACTTAATAATTACCTAGCTGTGTGGCCTTGGGCAAGCCACTTAACCCCATTTGCCTTGCAAAAACCTAAAAAAAAAAATTCAGTAGCTGTATATAATATACACTCATACATATAGATATATATATGTATAAACACATTTGTGTGTCTCATTCTTCACCCTAAATCAATCACTTTTTTTAATGAAATTTCTGTTTTTTTTAAAAATTAATTATTTAAGGCAATAGGGTTATGTGACTTGCCCAAGGTCACACAAGTAGTATGGATTTGAACTCCAGGACAGGTGCTCTATCCACTGTGTCACCTAGCTGCCCCAATCAATCACTTTTCTATAAAGAGTAGCATATTTCATCATCAATCATTTAGAATCAAGAATGGTCATTGTATTGATCATAATTCTTATAGATTTCAAAGTTTTTTTTTTGACAATGTTGTTATTGTATACATTGATCCCCATCAATTTAATTATTTCATCATTTATAAAAGTCTTCAAAATTATTCTTTTTTAAGAATATTGATGCTATAGTAAAAATTATTCTTCAGTTCTGCTTACTCTGCAATAAGCATATATATTAAATATATATTAATATAACATATATAATATATATAATGATATAGATTCTCTTCATGTCTTTTTAAAGTCCAAGTCTATTTCTTCATTTCAGGCTGCATAACAGTACTCTATCACATCACATACTCTAGCCATTAGTAATGTTTCCTTCCTAAAGCTGTCCTTTATTTGCTTTTTTAAGCTCTGTAAGTGTAGGTCCTGTTTTTCCTCTTTATCCATAGCATTTGGAATAATGCTTTGCACATAGTTAGTTCCTAATAAATATTTGGGAAGTTGAATTATTTCCTGCTGAACAACTTTAAAAGTAATAGGATCACTGACCCAGAACTCGAGGAGACCTTAGAGGTCATCTAGCCCACCCTTCTCATTTTGTAGATGAGGGTTCTGAGGCCTAGAGAGGTAAAAATTATTTGTCCAAGGTGACCCAAATACTAAAAGGGCAGACATGGGATTTGAGCCCAGGGCTACTGAATTTAACTTGCTTTAGTACTAAAATGTCGAAGTCTCCAATTCTTTCCCTCTCCCCCTTCGAGCTGTATTTTCCCTAAAAATAGTTAAATCTTTACTTTTAAATGCTTTCCATTTATCTGAATTTTAAAAACCTTAAAATTTTTGTTTTATTTAACCAGAAGAGGGCGCAAATTCTGTACAAAAAAAAATCATATTGACCAACTAGATTTTGCTGCTCCATAGAACTGAAAAATTGTAGCAAAAGTAATAACAGAAATATTCACATTTTTATTATGTGAATTAAGTTCTGTTATGTAAAAAATGTCTTTTTTGCTGCTTCCATGATGTTTTCTATCTATAGCTTTATTACAGTTTCTCAGTTCTTAAATTTAAATTATCACCAACCAGTTTCTCTTTACTAAATTAAATTTTTAAAGATCATTTTCAGATTGAATGACGAATGTAAAAAAAGTTGTTTGTAGTTAGCTAACTTTAAAATTCACATTTTCATTCCAAAAGAGTACTTATATAAAATCTAGGTAGCTATTTTTAAACATATAAATTCAGATTATTCATAATTAAATGAATCCTAAATATAAAGCAATACAGTTTAGATAGGATGTAATATGTAGACTGATCTCTTTCTTTCAGAGTTTCTACTACACTGTATAAAATAATACTTTAAGGTTGATATATTGATTAAACAACATAGTCTAATATATGTATACATATTATATATATATACATATATATATATATATATATATACAGGTATAAGTTGATCGAGGAGTTTCCTGATTTAATTAGATTATAGTATAGCTTTTGGGACTTTTAAAATTATACCTCATCATTTGGAGGATGAATGTATATTGCCTTGAATTATTTTGGGTGAGAACCACCTAATTTGTATTGACTTCTAACAGAGGGGGTAATTTTAAGAATCATTTCTCTTTTCCTTATTTTCCCTCTTTTCTGAGCACTTTGCAGATTTCAAATACCTGAGATGGACTTTGGTACCTGAGTACCTTTTGGTCCTTGTGTTTTAAATCTGAAGCATCCCTCCTTTAATATTAGAGAGAGCAGCCTCCCAGTTAAGTAACTGCTAGAGCAATGTTGGAATAGTAACAGTTCCTGGTCCCCAAATGCTTGGACACTAACCACTTGGATCCAGGCCTATATAGTGAATAGGAGAGACATGTGGCAATTTCATATGCTTTCAACCATTATAGCCCCAGGAAAGGGAAAACCACACAACCAAGTAGTAGATATTTTTGAACTTCAGATCTCTAAAAGAGAAAAGGAAAGTTAGGAATTATGCCAACCTTAATGTTATCTCTTTAGTAACACATGAGATATAACTTTCTATAGAGAGAAGGAGAGTAAGCAGTGGCAGCTACTTAGAGAAAGGAAGATTACATCTATATTATATTGATTAAATAGCACAGTCTATAAATATATTTTATATATATATATTTATATACATATATATATATATATATGTATATATACAAGTATAGGTTGATCTACTAAAGAGCTACTATAGAAACAGAGGATTAAAGCCAAAAGGCAAAAGCTCTGGACTTTTCCTCCTGCTATTATTGTGAATTTTTTGGACACCATGTATCGGAAGGGAATAGAGTTGCTTATCTAACATCCTTTCTCTTTTCTTTATGGAAGATCCAAGTCTCACAGTAGTGCCATAAGACTGCATGTCTTTATAGTTACCTGGAGTAAAAATGATATTTAACAGAATATCACAGTTTCTATTTTGAGGAAAGCCCAAGCCACAGGGTGGTGCTATGAATCTTGGGGTTATTATAGGGCTTTGGGGAAAATGAGGTTCACTATGGAGAAGAGAAATGAAAGAACTTATGATACCTTTATGTTTCTTCATTTTCTTTGGAATGAAATAAAGGATATTTTATGTTTGTTATGCATCTTGAGTGCTTATAAGAGATCTAGGGATCTTTTTACTTAGATCTATATCTATATCTATCTATATCTATAGATCTATATCTATATCTAGATATATATATATATATATATTAAAATGCAGGGATGTGCTAATATTTTGGTTATTACCAGAGTTTTCCCCAGGAAATTCTGGATAGGAACAAAATAGGTCAAAAAAAGATAATGATTTTTAAAAGGCCCCAAAGATTTGACCCAGTCTCTGCAAATATAGACTTCAGAATACTGGAGTATGGATCATATGTATACTATGAGTACCATGTAAATGGGGGACAATTAGATGGCAAAGGAGATAGAGTCCTGGTCCTTGGGGTCAGAAAAATCCAGTTCAAATCCAACCTCAGACACGTATTAACTGTGTGACTCTGGGCAAGTCACTTTACTTTGCCTCTATTTTTCTCATCTGTAAAGTGAGTTGGAGAAGGAAATGGCAAACCACTCCAATAACTTTGAAAAAAAATCCCCAATTGGGGTCATAAAGAATAGGATATGACTCAACAGCAACAACAATGAATGTAAATAGGGAGGGAATCATAGGCAGTCATATTTTAAGATATCTAACTAAAACTAAAAAGACCCTTTACTTAATAGACATAAAGAGATGTGGCAACAATCTTATATTTTCAAAGACTAAGCTAATAGAGCACTAACTCAGGACAGCTTCTATTATTCTAGGAAGACTTCAATTAAAAATCAGATGATAGACTTTTTGTCTCTCATCTGAAAGCCAAACCAATCAGATTCATAGAGCTTTATTACCGTGTTGGTCATTGGGAGGTCAGTTTTTGGACATAGTAACTTAAGAAGACAATCTATTAAGGAAAGAGTAAAGGAATTATAGTCTGTGCTACTGGAAGAAAGAATCTTACTGATTAAATTATATATCCACTTTTGAAGAATATGTTGTTATTTAGTCATTTTAGTAGTGTTTGATTCTTTGACTCTTGAGCCCATGTGGGATTTTCTTGGCAAAGATACTGGAGTGGTTTGCCCTTTACTTCTCCAGCTCATTTTACACATGAGGAGACAGACAAATAGGGTTAAGTGACATGCTTAGGGTCACACAACTAGTAAATGTTTGAGGCCAGTTTGAACTCAAAAATGAATAGTCCTGACTCCAGGCCCAGAGCTCTATTCACTGAATTGCCTACCTGCCCATAATTTTAAAGATTTGCTACCTTTTTAGTGTAAATTTATTGCATCCAGAAACTACTTTTTTAAAGAAGAATGAATCTTTGATTTTTAAATGGAAATCAATGGGAAAATATAGTAGGATTTTACTTCATCAAAATTTAAGAGTAAACTTTTCAGTAGAAGCTACTTTTTAAAGAAGAATGAATCTTTGATTTTAAAATGGAAATCAATGGGAAAATATAGTAGGATTTTACTTCATCAAAATTTAAGAGTAAACTTTTCAGGAAGATAATTATTTCATTAAAGCGACGATTATTTGTATTAAGCATGAAGTTAAACAAATAGCCTTTTAATTAATTTTATTTGTTATATTGTTATTTATTTACTTTATCATCATTATAAGCAATATTTTCTTCAAGAATATGATCTCTAGTAATAACTAAGATCACTAATAATATAATGAAAGCCCTGGAAATGAAGTCAAAGAGATCTGGATTTGAATCTCAGTTTTGTTATTTGTAAAACTGTGATCCTGAGTAATTCATCTTATCACTGAGCCTCAGTTTTTATCTAAAAATGGTGACAATAAAACTTATGTTATCTATATCAAAGAATAGCTGTGAAAAATATTTTGATAATTGTAAAATACTATACAAATATGAGCTATTGTTATTATTGTTGGATTATTATTACTAAGTACCAAATGTCAAACTGAGGATATTTGCTTTTTCATGTCCAGATGAGGACTACTTGTGGTTTTCTGTTTTCTAAAGCATAGTCCCACTGAGCTTTAAAGGTGTAATCTTGACCTTTTAACAAATGTTTACCTTCAAGAACTATTCACCACTGAAATCTTGCTAGGATGCATCTCAAATTACAAAAGATCAGTTTTCTGCTGTTAGCAAAAAATGAACTATGCTGCAGTCGAGGTAAGTATGTTACTTTGGAAAACTTTTAGAAAACTTCCATTCATTTCTTACCTAGTTTGAAAAGTAAACTTGGATCTGAGGAATGAGAAATAGCATAATTTTTAAAGTAGACAATTTTCACTCTATGTAAAAAATGATCAGGGCAGTAGCATAACTTAGCAGCTTAAGCAATTGAAATCATGAATTAAGGTTTGTTCATGTCTTAGAATTCTGCCTCTTGCTATTGAGAGTGACAATACCAATTTACTTCCAGATGACTAAATGCTTTGTTATTTAGTTTGGAATCTCCTGAAATAGATGTTTAGGATTTTTTCAGTTTCAAGGTTTAGAAGCTGAGACTTTCTCCAGAGATTTACTGTTTTCTGAAGCCTGAACACAGAACTAGCTTGGAGATGTCTCTTGCCATGACGAATGTGTGCTTTGGAACCTCCTGAAGAAGGGCCACGTGGCTCAGTGGGCGAGGTCAATGACTGAGAGTTCAGCAGCTGGAAATTCTAAATTTGGCTCCATCACTCCCTGCCATGGGACCTTGGGCAAGTTATTTAATTCCAGCCATGAAAATAAACACAAGCTTCTTTGCCCTGGGTCTAAAGGAGCAT
Organism: Macrotis lagotis; assembly: GCF_037893015.1. Taxonomy (NCBI): domain Eukaryota; kingdom Metazoa; phylum Chordata; class Mammalia; order Peramelemorphia; family Peramelidae; genus Macrotis; species Macrotis lagotis. The sequence continues at coordinate 159,998,122 of NC_133663.1, forward strand.
GAAATAAACTGAACACAGTTTGGTCTACCTCTTCTAAAACCATTCTGCTTAGTTTTCTCAGCTTGGGGGAAGGGAAGAATTTGTAGCGAAAATGTTTCAAGCAGGTATTTATGCTCCTTTAATTTCAGGCCAAATGCAAGCAAGGAAACAAAAGAAGGAGAAACTGGGGCAGCTATGGTAGATGTGGACAAGGCTGAAGCAAATTTTTTGAGCGGAAAAACTAGTGGTCTATAATACTGCCAGGAAAAGGAGTATGATGACTTCTTTCCATGGCTTTGATTCTTTTCTGCTGATTTTGAATAAGTGCAAATTTGTCACAGAATAAGCACCATCTTCCTTCTCTTCCACCCTTCACTCTCATTTTTGGCAAAATACAAAGTTAGTAGGCAGGAGGGAAAGTTGGTCAAAATGATTAACGAGGAAGGAAACCATTTCCATTTCCCTTCATTCACTAAACCCAGGAACTAAAGATCTTTGAAAACTATTTTCAAAGAAGATTTGTAGGAGCAGCTAGGTGGTACAGTGGATAGAGCACCAGCCCTGGAGTCAGGAGTACCTGAGTTCAAATCTGGCCTCAGACACTTAATAATTACCTATCTGTGGGCCTTCAGCAAGCCACTTAACCCCATTGCCTTGTTAAAAGAGAGAGAGAGAGAGAGAGAGAGAGAGAGAATTTGTAATGTCATGTTCATTCTTAATTCATTCTAACACATCCAAATAGTTAATTGCCAAGTTTTGTGGATTCTTCTTCCATAGTGCATCTTCTCTTTACTCATAAGGCCACCACCACTCTAGTCCAGGGCCTCCTCATTTCTTCATTACCTCTTTCCTGGAATAGCTCCAATTGTGCTAACTTACTTTGTGATCCTGAGCAAGTCACTTACCTTTTCTTAGCTTGTTAACCTTGTCTGCATAAAGAATAATAATAGCACCTATCTTTTTAAAAATCTCATTTTTTATTTTTTCCTATTACATGCAGAGATAGTTTCAACATTCATCTTTTTGCAAGATTTTGAATGCTACCCTCCCTTCCCTCCCCCCTCCCTATGGAAGAAAACAATCTGATACGGGTTGTACATTAACAATCATGTTTAACATATTTCCATTATTAGTCATGTTGTGAAAGAATTAGAACTAAGGGAGAAAAATATGAGAAAGAAAGAAAAAAAATAAAAGAAGTTTTAAAAGGTAGACATAGTGTGGTGTTTTTTTTTTTACATTCAGATTCCATAGTTTTTCTCTGGATGTGGATGCCATTTTTCCATAAAAAATATTTTAGGATTGACCATGATAATTGAACTACTGAGAGGAGCTGAGCCCATCATAGATGATCAGCTCACAATGTTGTTAAGGTGTACACTCTCCTGATTCTGTTCACTTCACTCAACTTCAATTCATGGTAGTCTTTCCAGGCTTTTCTGAAGTCATACCTCTCTAAATTTTTTTTTTAGATTTTTGCAAGGCAAATGGGGTTAAGTGGCTTGCCCAAGGCCACACAGCTAGGTAATTATTAAGTGTCTGAGACCAGATTTGAACCCAGGTACTCCTGACTCCAGGTCCGGTGCTCTATCCACTGCTCCACCTAGCTTCCCCTCCTCTCTCAATTTCTTACAGAACAATAGTTCTCCATAACATTCATATACCACGTCTTTTTCAGTCATTCCCCAATTAATGGGCATCCCTCAATTTCCAATTCTTTGACACTACAAAAAAAAAGTTTCTATAAATATTTATGTACATATGGGTCTTTTTAGATTAAATTAAATTTAGATTAAATTTAGATTAAATTAAATCTCTTTAGAATATAGACCTAGCAGTGTATTGCTGATCAAAGTGTATGTACAATTTAGTTGCCCTTTGAACATAGCTCCAAATAATAGTATGTATCTTACAGAATTACTATGAGGATCAAATGAAGTACCATAATATGTAAGTATTAAAGCACTATATAAATGCTTGCTATCTTTATTATTTTTCTAATATTACTGGTTTAACCATCAACCAGTTTCTCTGCTACCAACCTTAATATACCTGAAAAAAATTTTCCTAAGGCATAGATTTAACCATGTCATAACCTTAAATGGTTCCCTATTGCCTCTATTATAAATTACAAGCTCTTTGGTCCAGCATGGAAAGCTTGCCACAATTCTGCTTCTACCTACTTTTACATACTTATTTTATATGTCTCTATTTCATAAACCCTTCAGTCTAGCCAAATTGAACTATTACTATTCTTTGAACTCAATCCTTAGTTTCCTTGCCTCCATACACTTGAGAAAAGATCATCTACTCTCCTTTCTGAATGCCTTCATTCCTCATCCCTGCCTCTCAGTATTCTTTTCTTCTTTCAAGTTTTAACTCACTTGCCGCTTCTTCATTGAAGTCTTTCCTGATCCCTCTTAATATTGTTTTTCACTCCTCAAATTGCACTATATTATAACATTCTGTACATGTTCAAAAGAATGTAAGATCTTTGATTTCAAAAATTATTCTATTTTCATCTTGCATGCTTAATAGAGCTTTGCACATAGTGCTTGAATTTATCTCTGTGCCTCTGTTTCCTTATTTCTAAAATGAGGCTGCTATTTGTCGCTCTTGATTTCACAATTACCCACACAAAATGCATGCAATTTCAATTGACCATATCAATGCTGTTAAGCTGACTAATGAGAAGAATAGAAATCAGTGGAGCATGCTATAAAAATATTTTTTTGCATTTTAAAGTCAACTCTGTCTTGTAGGCAAGTAAAAATTCAGAAGTCTACAAGTTATTAGGTATACTTCAAAATAAATTTGAGATTTTTGTCTTAGTATCAGAAACTGATAAACTAAAGGTTTGTCACCTTGGTCTGGTGACATACTGAATATTATTCTTGCTCCAGTTTTGCCAAGGAAAATACTGTACTAGCAGTATGCATGTCATTTTTATTAAATGAACGAATGCCCTAAAAGGAATAAGCAAAAAAGAGTCAAATTCAGACCTTTTTTTCCCAATTAGAGGAGTAGTGAAAATACAAGCAAGGAGAAAACATCAAAATCTGATTTATGGAGAAGTCTTTTGTGCTGTTTTCTAATACAAACAGCCTGATTGAGAAATCTCTGGTTTGTAAGGGAGAATCAATGTCATTGTGGACATATACATAATGTAAACTGGACTCTTGCCTAGTACATGTGTATTCCAATTCTTTTATCAAATAGAGGTTACACTTTTTCCTAGATTTTTGGTATCTTCCTGTCTGGACAATCCCCAGGAAGGACAACTATCCTATCAGCAAAAACCAAAAATTCTGACAACCTGGTGATCCTGTGTTTCCAAATAAAGATACAATGCCCTCTTCACTGTATGGACGATAGAAAAGTTGCCTAGCTATTGGAAATTGTAGCTCTAGTTATAGAGCAATTGAGACAAATGAAAAGTTGATGCCAATTTTTTTTTGAATAAGAAATGTCTACTTTTTTGTAGAAAAAACAATAATCCATAAATAGACTTAGTGGTAAAGTCAACTAATAGTTAATTTACAAACTAAAGTGAAAGATCCTGAAGTATTGTTTTACTCTTTGATCATAAGCAGTAGAAAGTTTATAAGCACATTAACTTTTAAAACATTTTAGAAGATTACTTATTATAAATAACTGATAAAACTGAATATTGTCTTTTGAATTTCTGCTTTAAATTCTGCACAGTAATTTTATTCACTCACCCTTTTTGTTCTAAGAAGTATTAAATGGCACACCCAATTTGACCTAAACAATGAACAAGTAACTTCAGATTGTACTAAGGCATCTTATATTTTCTGCCTTGGGTCATACTTTATGTTTTGGTACATGTTATAATGAATTTTATTTCAAATTACTCTTAGTAGTTTTTACATGTGAATAAATTTTGATTTTATTGGAATTCTCATCCATATATATAAATAGCATTAATCCTAGTAAAATGGGCAGTATACCTAAGTGTATTGTACACCTTAATTTGTGTTTCGTTTTTTTTAACTTGGCAGAACACTTTCCTTGGTAAGTAAATAAATTTATTAGTTTTCTGAAGAACAACTCCACGAACTAATAGTAGAAAGTAGCTAATCTATATCATCACTTGGTTTTTAGAAAGCTTTCTGGTGCCAGCCCTAATAGTTACATACAAAACAGGACTTGTATTTGGCTCACAAATCTGAAACTAACTTTAACACACACACACACACACACTCACTCACTCACACAAACACACACACATACACACACACACAAACACACACACACCTTTGAAGCTTTTTCTTTGAAGCACATAAGTCTATTATATGTACCTTCTCTTTCTAACATAAATCTCTTTCTAACATAAAATTCCATTGTTTTGCTTCTTTGAATGATTTTTGAAAATTTATTTCCAAGTATTTAACTAAATATCTACTAGAGGCAGAAGGATTTTAATAATGATTTAATTATAAATTACTTACTAATAGATTTGTATCTTTCAGGTTAACATATAGAATTACTTCAATTTACAATATGTGTGACTCTTCAAAATTTTGTTTAATATTTAGGTTTCAGAAGGGGAACTCTAAAATAAATTCATCTTCAAATATGTGTATTTTAAAGGATAACAATAAATTCAATTTTCTTGCCATAACAAATATTGTTATGTTTTGTCTTAGAGAATTTAATGTAGACATAGATGAAGCAAAGATGTAGTGAATATAGAAAGCTGGTCTGAGGTCAAGAAACATGGATTCAAATCCAGCCTCTGATGGATATTAGCTTTGTGATCCTGGGCAAGTCACAACCTTTAAGAACACAAATCAACTCACTGAGACTGTAGATTACCAAAAAGAGTCTATTTTTTGGAGGGGGAAAAACACATAGACTTACTGGTATAGGCAATTAATAATCAATTTACAAACTGAAAATTTACAAAGTAAAAGATCCTGAAGTACTGTTTATATGAAACAGTATGATGTATAGATATATAGATGATTATGATCATAGAGTATAGATATAGATGATTATGATCATAGAGTAATATAATCATAATCATCTATACATCTATAATCATCTGAATTCATGAAAAGGGGGTTCTATACTCTGAGGAAATTGACTTATAAAAACCAAAATTATCAATTAAAAAGCTTCTAAAAGTGTCTTGTAGCTCCATTTTTGTTTTATGGTCTCTAAATTATTTTTAATTAAAGGTCTTAGCTTAGTTTAAAGTAGATAAGTTCTAATTCAGGTAGAAGTAAAAGGTAACTTTAGATTTTTGTTAAAGTTCTTAGATGAGCCAGCATAATGGATAATGTCCTAGATGGTGTCAGAAAGACTCCAAATAATTGTATGAGCCTGATCCAGTTTCTTAGGAATAATATCCTCCTCAAAACATGACTGTAAGGCTCAAATGACTGTATAAAGTACTTTGTAAATTTTAAATTGAAATATATGTAGTTTATTATTATTATTATTATTATTATTATTATTATTATTATTACTTGATTATAGTAAATACCATTTAAATTCACAAAGAAAAGGGAAAATAGATATTTACTAAAAATTCAGATTTTTAGGAAATGTTACCTGAAATATTAAAATACTTAATATAAAATGAATTGTGTAAAAAATGTCATAGCTCTACATTTCACTTTTTTTAAGTTTTGGTTTTTGCAAGGCTATGGGGTTAAGTGACTTGCCCAAGTTCACAAAGATAGGCAATTATCAAGTGTTTGAGGCTGGATTCGAACTCATGTACCCCTGACCCCAGGACTGGTACTCTATCCACTGAGCCTCCTAGCTGCCCCCAAAGTTTCATTTTTTAAGTGTCAATATAGTCATAAAATAAAGTTAAATATAGAAGAAAGTCTCCTTTTTTAAAATTCAATATTGTCTACCAGTTTATGGATTTTTTAAGAAATGGGGTCTTTATTTGACCCTTTGAGGTGTTAATTGCTGATTTTATGTCAAATTTTCTATGAAACCTACTAGGTGGAAAATAACTTTTAAGTAACCTTTGTAGAAATTTATCCTTATCTCTCGCTAGATAACAGTGAGAAAGTGTCATTATAAATAGCATTTAGTACCCAGAATTTTAATAGCATTGGATATATAACACGTAGAAGGGGGAGAGATTTATTTTGCTGCCCATACTTGCTCATTTTATAGAGACATAGAATATGATTGCTCAAGTTTGTGGTTTCTCTTCCCAGGGATGCTATGTACTTAAGGGAGCACATACTGCAAGTTCACAGGGATACTATTTTGTAGTTAAATTTTTACTTTAGAGTCTTAGAGACAATGTCTTTGCTTAAGAATTAATTGTGTCTTCTTGCCTTGTTAATGGGAAGTATGCTGGTGGAGACTTATGAGCTATATAGCATTAGGAATGGATATTCATAAGATGGTTATCCTAGAACCTAAGCAGCCATCCTTTTAAGTACCTAAGACACTAGTGTAAGCCAACCTTGTGAGAGTATTTCTAAGTCCTCTATCAACAAAATAGGTACAGTCTTTAATAGGCATAATAAGGCAGAGCAAGCCTGCAGTCTAAGCAAAGTGGATATTTGGGAACTCTGAGAATAGTTCTACATAAGTATATAAATAGTTACTATGTATGTACATACTGCCTCCTGTAAAATAATATAAGCTTCTTGAAAGCAAGAACTGTTTCATTTTGACTTTGTATCTCCAATGCCTAGCATAATATCTCTCACATACACACAGTAGGCACTTAATAAATGCTTTATGACTGATTAATTCACTCCTTTCTGACTTTTCCTTCTTCTCTGCAGTCCCATCTGTTCATCTATCCCTACCCTTCAAACATCACTGACTTTTCCATTCTCCCTTGGATCAGATTTTTCTCCCTTTATTGCTGATCTGTCCATCCCTTCCTCTTTGTCTTTGATGTCTTTGGAGGTAAAATGTTTCTGGATTCATGTTAAAGCAAAGGCTAGCTAATTCATTCAAAATGTGTAAAACTAGCCTAAAAATGTAAAAGAACTTCTTAATGAGTTTTTCTTCTCTTTAAATGGAAGAGATAATTATAAAGGGAATGTGACATTTGACAGCATGCCTCACATCAAAGTCAACCTTAAGTACTGAAAATAAAGCCAGAAATGAAGATCTGTTTTTACTTTTATGACAAAAATTGTATAGGAAGAAATGTAAAGTCAAGGAGTATAGGAAAGGGTCAGGATAGGATAGCAAAGACTAACTTTGCATATTTTCTCTACTTGATCACTTATCAGTGATTGAAGATCAGTATTAAATGCAGATCAGCTTCATTAAGCTAACCCACTACAGTAAAATTCCCTGTAGGTTTTTGTTCAGGTTTGTCCAAAGAAAGGCTACAGATGATCCTACTGTAAAACACTGCTGGCTAGGCTTGGTCCAGAGTATGAGGAAGCTGTAGATGTTCCCAGGCCAGTTCAAAATTCTATGATAGGGGCGGCTAGGTGGCGCAGTGGATAGAGCAACAGCCCTGGGGCCTTGGGCAAGCCACTTAACCCTATTGCCTTGCAAACAAAACAAAACAAAACAAAACAAAACAAAACAAAATCTCTATGATAGTTCCAGAATCAGGGTCAATAAACTGCTTGTCACTTGTTTATATACCTGCTCTTTGAGGTAAGAATGGTTTTTACATTTTAAAATACAATAAAACTTTGTTTAAAAATATAAAAATCATTCTTACTGGGGAAGGTGGGGAGTCATACAAAAACAGACTAGAGGAGAAATTTGGCCTGAATCCACAGCAATAGTTTGCCAACCTCGGTTGTAAAAGAATACTGTATTCTCTAGGCCCCACAGACACTACCAGAATTTGGGAAAAATTTAATCGATTTACCAAGCACTTGTTAAATGCCTGTGAAGTGTGACCAACATTTTACTAAGGGCTAAGAATAGGAAAAATATGAAAATATTCTCTGTCTTAAAGGACTTTATATGGGGGGGGGGGGTTGCAAGGCAGTGGGGTTAAGTGGCTTTCCCAAGGCCACACAGCTAGGTAATTATTAAGTGTCTGAGACTGGATTTGAACTCAGGTACTCCTGACTCCAGGGCTGGTGCTCTATCCACTGCGCCACCTAGCTGCCCCAGTACCTTACATTTTAACAGCATTTACAAAGATAAAGAAAATACCAAATACATATAAATTAATATAAGCATCAAAAATGCAAAATAGATTTGATTGAGTACCCCAGATAGTTATGATCACCTTCCCCAAACTATCATAGAGGTAATTAAATATACCATAATAATTTGATTGTTTTAAAAGTGGGAAAGATAGATCTGAAAAATTAGTTGAACTTTATGATTCAATACTGATTCCCCAGCTTATAATATAAAACAATATTCTCTAGTTTTCTTGCTATATAAATTAGAACTTTTGGGTGGCTAGGTGGCGCAGTGGATAAAGCACCGGCCCTGGAGTCAGGAGTACCTGAGTTCAAATCCGGTCTCAGACACTTAATAATTACCTAGCTGTGTGGCCTTGGGCAAGCCACTTAACCCCATTTGCCTTGCAAAAATCCTAAAAAAAAAATTACAAGTTTCAAATACTTAGTGTTAATAATATGTTAAAATAAAAGATCTTAAAATAGCTATTTGCATCAATTTCTTTTTCTTTAAAATTATAATACTTTGACCTGGAATCATTCCTTTGTCCAAGATACCAGATATTTATGAATATTTTCATGCCTTTCCTACCAGTCCCCAGAAATCCATTTCATTATTGCTATATTCTGAGACACAATTTGATGTTTTTTGATGTTTGGATAATTCTTGAGCTGTTGAAAGGTGCACCTGTGTTGTTTGGCAGGTGAAATGTATCTTAAGAAAAGCATTTCTGTAAATCTGCTTAGTTGGCTAAACTGGTTTGCACTTCTTAAAAGCCTTGAACTGGACAATTAATAAAGGGGGGGGGGTTCTTTTTTCCTTACAAAATAAGACAAAGCAGAAAAAACAGCTTACAATGCTAAACACAGCACTGAGGGTTTCGAATTGAGGCTTAAATATTTCATCTCAAAGTATTTAGTATGATATTAATTTAATAAAGTACCGAGTGACACTTTTAATAATGAAAATAAAATCACCATTTAATGCCTAGAACAGAACTAAATATTTATCAAATTATATATTTATGCAACTTCAGGAAAACAGTGAAATAAGAGTGAACTATATGTACATTTACTTTCTTCCAAATTATATTATTTGTTTGTAAATAATGTTTCTGAGGTCCCATGACCTTACTGCATTATTCTTTTACTAATATGGATAACAATTCGTATTGTAGTAGTCTGAACAGTAGAAAACATAAGAAAATATCTGTGGAAAGATACTTTATGCACATTAGCTCTTACTTCAACTGCCAAGATTTTTTTAGATTCTATATAATCTCAAAGTAGAGAATGTTTTGCTTCTTCTCTTAATAAAACTGTAGTCTGTTTTCAGTTTACAGACACTTTAAAACAAAAATGCCTTCGTGTATTTTGTATGCATTACCATCCCTGAGTAGATTGACTTTTTAGCAAAATGTAGAATGATTTCTTTTAGTTACACATGCCTGAACTGGTATGGTAAGGTTTGAGATTCTGATATATCTGACTCCCCCATTAAATGTTCTTTAGCATTAAAGGAAGTTAATAACCCTTTGAAATCATATAAATAATCTGATTTCTTTGATCAGATTCTCTGAGTTCTAAAAATACTACTTTCAACAACTAATAGCCAGGACAAGGCCCTCAAAGAAGGAGGAAGAAGGGTTTGGAAAGGTCCAGCCCCATTGAAAGTAGAAAGACAAAGGATAAAAGTAAAAGAAAAACCAATCCAGTCCATAGGCATGACGACCCTAATCTGTTTATGCCACAGAACAAATAGTCCTGTCAGTTAGTAGTTAATTTATGGAGAAAAAGGACCATTTGTGTTTTTATTATTTTATATAAATTAAAATTATACATATCAATCTCTAGAAATAGCTGTTTTTTTAAGAGTATGTCTTACATTTTTTTTAAACAGGAGACTTATATTTTTGCATTTTTATCTTCACTTGCTCTTTCTCCCTGCACAGTACTTAGTCTCTTGTGTATATTATGTGGGCAATTCTATCATGAAAATAAAGACTGTTGGGGCGGCTAGGTGGCGCAGTGGATAGAGCATTGTCCCTGGAGTCAGGAGTACCTGAGTTCAAATTCGACCTCAGACACTTACTAATTACCTAGCTGTGTGGCCTTGGGAAACCACTTAACCCATTTGCCTTGCAAAAACCTAAAAAAAAAAAAAATTAAAAATAAAGACTGTTACATTTGAGCAATTTGCTCTAGTAATCTGGAAAGGATAATAAATACAAGCACAAGGCTCACAGTCACAGCATATTCCCATACTTTCTAGATTTTGTTAAAGGAAAGTCAAGAGTCTGGTCCTAGAACAATTATTATTTGTTATTGAGTTGTTTTCAGAGGCATCCAAAATTTTGTGACCCCATTTCAAGTCTTGGCAAAGATCCGGAGTGGTTGCCTTTTCCTTCTTTAGTTAATTTTAATGATATAATAATTTTTTCCATAGGGACAACTAGGTACTACAATAGATAGAGAACCTGGTCTGGAGTCAGAAAGACTTGAGTTCACATTTTGTCTTCTTAGATGATAATAGCACCTAACTGATAGAGTTGTAGGGACGGAAAGGTGGTAAAGTGAAGATAGTTCTAGACCTTGAGTGAAGAAGTCTCATCTCCCTCAAATACTTATTCTCTAAATCACTTAATCCTCTGTTTGCTCTTCTGTAAAATGAATTAAGGTTTTTGAAACATCCATTATAAATGACAGTTATTATTATTATTGTTGTTGTTGTTGTTATTGTTATTATTATGGGCAGGCCATAAGGAAATAGAATGAATATTAATTCAATTGCAAAGAGATGAAAGATCAAAGAGAAAGAATGTACAAGATAAATGAAGATGTTATACTTATAAGGATTTATACTTAATTCTAGGAAAATAAAAGAAAAATTTTACATTTTTTCCCCCAGAAGAATCAGAAAACAAAAAGACATGGTATAGATAGAACAAACAGAGGACCTGGGTTGACAAATCAATTTAATATCTCTGGTCTTGGATGTTCTCATCTATTAAAATGGTAGGGAGAGTTGGATTAGATGATGCCTAAGATGTCCTTTATCTCTAATTCTATGATTTTATGACAAAGGCCTTCAGAATGGGTAGGTTATTTATAGGCAGAAGATTCTTTTTCTCTTTTTTTGGACAACAAATGGTACCAATATTCTATCTACCTTAAAGATAGTGCTAGATCTGGGAGTAAAAAAGGTGATAAAAAGAGAAGATGGAATGTGCAGAAGGGTAAGAAATCGGGTGATCAAAATACCTTTAAAAATAAACAATCAGGGCGGCTAGGTGGCGTAGTGGATAAAGCACCAGCCCTGGAGTCAGGAGTACCTGAGTTCAAATCTGATCTCAGACACTTAATGATTACCTAGCTGTGTGGCCTTGGGCAAGCCACTTAACCCCATTTGCCTTGCAAAAACCTAAAAAATAAAATAAAATAAACAATCACAATATTTCTGTGTATTATAAAAATGTGATTTGAACTCTTTAGAAAATGAAGGAGCTGGGGTTAGACCAGTGCTTATGATAAGGAAGGATAAGAAGGAAGCAGAAGAGTAGGGAAAGAGGGTCCAACAGGCAAAATATCCCTGCTTTACCATCTACTGGTCAAACTATTCCTAAGGCTAAAAACATTATCCATGGCTGTACATGTATTTATTTGTAAATGAAATTGATTGGAGAATCTGATCAATTTGGCAAGTCTCCTATTCAGTTGATGAAATGGAGCTTGACATATTGAACTTGACTAGGTGGTACAGTGGATAGAGCACTAGCCCTGGAGTCAGGAGGATCTGAATTCAAATCCAACCTTAATACTTATTTAGCTGTATGACCTTGGGCAATTCACTTAAATCTATTGCCTTGCAAAACAAACAAACAAACAAACAAGAGACAGAAAATCCCTCAGATTGGTTCCTAGTGTCTGAGGCTATCATCTCCTGATGATTGGTTGTCTGAGACTGAGGAGAACAAGATTCTTTTTTGGAAGAGTTGTCTTCCCTATGCTCCAGAAAAGTAAGATATGAAATGATCTTACCTCTTGGACTTTGCTCCTTTTCTCAAGCTTTCAACCCCTTAGATTTCCAAATTGAAATGCAGCAATCAGGGTGGGGATAGGGTAGAAAGGGATTTCTCTCCTCCTTCCCCACATCAGAAGAAGCAAAAATGATTTTAAAAATGGAAAAAAAACACTTGAACGTTTTAAAGAGAGGTGCTCAAATTTCTTCTTTATCTAAGCACAGGTGAGAGAAATAGCAAAATCTATACCATAAGGAGCCAAGAAAGTGTTCCCCAAGTTCTTTCACCAAGGGGTTAGGGCACATGTCTCTCAAAGATATAGGACCCTTGTCAAACTCCCAGGGGACACCTTTCAGACAAAAAAAATCCTTGTCTTATAATCCTGTGGAGTTGATTGAGGAACTTGATAAACATACCAAAGTTTCTCCTGTTTATCTGTGTGAATATAAGCATTTATGTTTGTGGATAGACACATCTATATACTGAGTCTATATAATTATACATACTTACACGTTTGTGTGCATATGTATACATGTTACATATATAATACACATGGATGTACATACAAATACACCATATATATACACTATACATTGGGCTATCACATGAATAAGGCAACAGGCTTCTTTTTTTAATTTAAATTTACATATTACTCCAATTACATTCATAGTTTTCAATATTAATTTTGTGTGAAATTCAGATGTCTTGTTAAAATGCATGAAATTGGGGCGGCTAGGTGGCACAGTGGATAGAGCACCAGCCCTGGAGTCAGGAGTACCTGAGTTCAAATCCGGCCTCAGACACTTCATAATTACCTAGCTGTGTGGCCTTGGGCAAGTCACTTAACCCCATTGCCTTGCAAAAACCTCAAAAAAAATGCATGAAATATTGCAGCATTATGATATAGTAGATAGAAGACTGGTCTTGGAATCAGTAAGAATTTGCCTGGGTGCTACCGATATCACTATGGACAGTCATATGGACAGTATCAGTATGGGTAGGACAGTTAACTTCCCAGTACCCCCAGGCAATTCTACTGCTCCTATTCCTCCTTTTCATACGTATTAACTATATGACAATGGATAATTCATTTAACTTTTCAGAACTCTTGGGCTAACACTTGAAGTTATGGAGAAGCTGTTGGTTTGCATCAATGCAGACTGTTCCCCATGTTGAGAAAATCACAGATCTGGAAAACAGCAAAATGAAATGTTGAATAAATTTTGTCATAATATAAGCACTGATTCAAGTAGAGATCAATATTTAGCCATAGACACCCCTTCCCCAATCTCTAGTTTTTCCCTAAACAAAATTTGAGGATGTTTTGGATTTGGTCTTCAGGTTTCCAGCTGCCCCTTCCTGAAACCTTTTCTGTTGCATTCTCAGGTCACCCTGAGCTCTACCAGTTTCCTCCTCCCATTCTAGCAGTACCAGGCTTATTCATTCCAGTTCTCTTCTGCTTCCTCCTCTTCAAAACCTGCTTTGAGGAAAACCCATTTGAATTTAAACACTTTGACAAATAACAGCGAGTTTAAACTCCAAGATCTCCCAGGAATGTTTACATTTTAACAGGGATCAGGACCTTGGTGTAGAAAGAAAAAAACTTCAGTGGTGAGATTTTACATATTAGAAGGCTATTTTTTAGGGACAACACTGACCCATTTAGTTGTCCTTGTTCCCCAGTGTCCATGAATAGAATTTCTCTGCTGTTTCAGAGATTTATAACTCATTATTCATTCCCAGATCTTTCATTAACATTACTTATGTGTGATGCCAGGTGAATCACTCTATCTTTATGGATTTCATTTTTCCTCATCTGAAGAATGAGAAGTTTGAACTAAATTCAATCCATTCCAAAAAATATCTATGAAATGCTTCCTGTGCAAAATAAGTATTTCTTCTTTCTTTAAAATTAATCAATTTATTTATTTTCATCCACATGCACATGTATATTTTTAAGTTACAAAATTTCCTCCTACCCTCCCTCTTCCCACCTTCCTCCCTTCAGTGGAGAACAATCAGATTATATTTTTGATATATATTTTTGATAAACACATTTACAGATTAGTTGTATTTAGTATGAGGGATTAGGATTAAGGGAAAGAGATAAATAAGATATAATTTTTATAAAGTGTTCATCAGATTCTGAAGGATTGGGGATGTGTGTATGTGTGTGTGTGTGTGTGTGTGTGTGTGTGTGTGTGTGTGTGTGTGTGTGTGTTGTTTTGTTTTTCTTCCTCTGGATGGGGATAACATTGTCCATAGTCTGTCTAATACAGTTGTCCTAGCTCTCTGAACTGCTGAGAGGAGTTGCTTCCATCAAGGTTGTTAATGTGTACATTGTTTTCTTGGTTCTACTCCCTTCACTCAGCATCAGATCCCATAAGTCATTTCATGCTTCTCTAGGTCCAACTATTTATAATTTCTTATGGAACAATAATATTCCATAGTATTTATGTACTATAACTTGTTTAGCCATTCCCCAATAGATGGGTTTCCCTTCAATTTCCAATTCTTTGCCACTACAAAAAGAGCTGCTATGAATATTTTGGAACATGTAGTTTTCCCTTATTTTATAATTTCTTCTGGATATAGACCTAGAATTGGAATTGCTGTTTCAAAGGGTGTAATTAGTTTTATTGTTCTTTGGGCATAGTTCCATATTGCTCTCCAGAAAGTTGGATCTGTTCATAACTCCACCAGCAATGCATCAATGTCCCAATTCTCCCACAAGCTTTCCAATATTGATCATTTTTCCTTTTTCTCATCTTGACTAATCTGATAGGTGTGAGGTGATGCCTCATTGTTGTTTTAATTTGCATTTCTCTAATCAACAATGATTTGGAGCATTTTTTCTATATGGTTATATATTTCTTCATTTGAAAACTGTCTATTCATATCCTTTGACCCTTTATCAATTGGGGAATGATTTATAATCTTATATATAAATATAATAAAGAAATATTAAAAATTAACATTTAATTATTAGTAAATAATAATTATTTAATAAATATAAATTTGATGCAATTCTCTATACATTTTAGAAATGAGACTTTTATCAGAGCTCCTAGTTGTGAAGATTGTTTCCCAACTTTCTGCTTTCCTTCTAATTTTGGCAGCATTGATTTTATTAGTGCAAAAATTTTTTAATTTAATATTGTCAAAATCATTCATTTTGCAGTTTATAATGTGCTCTAATTCTTGTTTGGTCATAAATTTAATAATCCTATTTCCATAGATCTGATAGATAATTTCTTGGTCTATTAATTTATCTATGGTGTCGTTCTTTATGACTAAATCCTGTACCTATTTTTATCTTATTTTGGTATCGGGTGTGAGTTGTGGATCTATGCCTAGTTTTTGCCATACTATTTTCCAGTTTTCTCAACAATTTTTGTCAAATAGTGAGTTCTTATCCCAGAAGCTTATGTCTTTGGGTTTTTCAAATAGTAGATTGATTTTTTGACCCTATCCTAATTCACTGATCCATTACTCTATTTCTTAACCTTTACCAGGCAGTTTTGATGACTGCCTCTTTAGAGTATAGTTATAGATCTGATTGAGCTAGTCCACCTTACTCTACATTTTTTTCATCAGTTCCCTTGCTATTCTTTACCTTTATAAGTATTTCTTCTTGAAAGAAAAGTCCATTTTTTAAAAACATAAATACAAATATCCTTGCTGAATGACTGCAAATCATGGAAGACTTGTCTCTCTCCTAATACTTGAAGTTGCCAATCATCCAAACAATTAAAGTTGTATTCAGAAACCTACATCACCAGAAATAAGAAATGTCACTTAGTACAAGCAATGAATAACTGAGAGAATATCTCTTAAGTTCATGGGCAGTTCAAGGGATCTAGAGAAAGTCATCAATATATTTGGTGGAAAGGGTAAGATGGGAAAAGAATGAGTAAATGGGTTGCAATCAGTACTATTGGAGGAAAACTCCTGCACTGATGAAATCACAGAATCAGTAAGTCTCAAATAAATTTTTAAAAATAACTGTAAGCCATGGGGATAATTCTTTGTTACTTTAGAAGTTTTTAACTTTGTGTATGTCTTAGCTCTCTATAGCATTGGATGAAATCTATGGACCTCTTTAGAATAATATTTTTAATCATAGAATTACAAAGGAAATCAATTTTATTGAACTATAGTTATCAAAACATTTTTAAAAATAAGTTTGTGGACCCCCAAATTAAAAAACTTTGCTTCAGAGAATCTGAGATCTCATTCATGTGACTATTCCTTTCATCAGCACAAACCAGAACTCATCCATGCTTTCTCATCCTCTGTAATTGTTACCCAGATTCTTCCATGCATCTTCCACAGAACATTCATTTAACATGCTAGAAGCTTTCTTCTAGGTCTTTTTGCATTTCTTGGATAGCAGTGCACCATTTTCTATATAACTGTTATCTTTCTCTCATGCCACATGATTGGCCCATCTCCTTTTCAGATCATGCATTGCCTGGATGATAAATTCTTTTTGCCATTTCTTGAACATAAGCTATTCCTGAAGTTTACTTGTGTCTACAATGGATCTCTCCACTGCTCTTTGTGTGAACTATAATTTTGATTCCTCAGAGACCTTGTTATTCTGAGATTTACATAAATCATAAGGAGAACAGTATTGAAGATGAATCTTTGCACTAGAGAGTAGGTTGAGATCATTAAAAGAAACATCAAATTTACTAAATATAATTCAGGCTGTGCTCCTTTTCCTTCTCAGTATTGGGCCTATCCATCTGCAGTATCTACTTAACAGTATCAAAAGTT
Organism: Macrotis lagotis; assembly: GCF_037893015.1. Lineage (NCBI taxonomy): Eukaryota > Metazoa > Chordata > Mammalia > Peramelemorphia > Peramelidae > Macrotis > Macrotis lagotis. The sequence goes on from NC_133663.1 coordinate 160,015,016, forward strand.
TCAGAGCAATAAAGAAGGTTTTCAATTTCTCTTTAAGGGTTTTTATTTAAGAAAAAGAATTAAAACCCTTGAGAAAAACTGATACTTACAATGTACTTTATATACATCATTCAATTACAAAGATATTTTTTCTATTCGCCTCTCTTGTCCCTTCCCAAGAGGGCAAACAATCTGATAGAGACTATATATACATGTGCAATCATGTTAAACATATTTCTACATTAGTCATATTGTGAAAGAAGAAACAGAAGAAAAGGAAAAACCACAAATAAAACCAAAGTTGAAATAGTATATTTCAATCTACATTCTGATTCCATCTCTTCTCTTTCTGGATTTAGAGAGCATTTTTCATTTTGAGTCTTTTGGAATTGGCTTGGATGATTATATTGCTGAGAAGAGCCAAGCCTATCATAGTTTATCATCATACAATGTTGCTGTAACTGTGTACGCTGTTGTCCTGGTTTTGCTTATGTCACTCAGTTCATGTAAGTCAAGGTTTTTCTGTTCATCATTTCTTAAAGCACTAATAGTATATGGATGCTTACAGTATTCTCTTACATTCATATATTACAATTTGTTCAGTCATCCCCCAACAAATGGGCATCCCAGCAATTTCCAATTTTTGGTCATCACAAAAACTGCTGCCTGCTTTAAATATTTTTGCTAATGTAGGTCCTTTCTATTCATTATGATCTCTTTGGGATACACACCTAGCAGTGGTATTGCTGAATTAAAAGGTAAGCACAGTTTGATTGTCTTTTTAGTACATCTTCAGAATGGTTAGATCAGTCCACAATTCTACCAACAGTGAATTATTGTCCCAATTTTTCCACATCTCCAATATTTGATAATGTATTTGCTAAAGCATAAAATCCTTAAGCTGTATGTTTCAGTGAAACAGGAATTCCTCTGCTCAGAATTCTTTAGTTGCTTTTTTTTTTTTGCTTAAACTCTTTTCCTTCCATAAACTGTGCAGCTTCCCTTTTCTTCAGCTATTCCCACCAAATAATCTGTAGTCCAATCAAACTGAATTTTCCTCTGAACACATGTTGTGTTTTTTTCCTATCTCAGTTCTTGTGTTCATCCTAATCCGTACTTCTGAGATGTTCTCCCCTCTTTGTTAACCCCTTCACTCTTTATTAATTTATATTTTAAAGTCCAAATCAAATATCATCCCCTTGAGGTGATCTGCTTGACCTCATATATCATTTAATGTGTTATCTTATATAGTTATTTGATTCTATATCATTTTTTCCTGGACAAGGATGCCAAGCCTAGAGTCAGACATGTAATAGCTATGTGACCCTGGGTGGGTCACTTAAACACTTTACCTGTTTGTCTTAGATCCTCATTTGCAAAATGAATTGGAGAAGGGCATGACCAACCACTTCACTATCTTTGTCAAGAAAACCCCAAATGGGGTCACAGAGAGTGAGAAATGACTCAACAAGAATATCATATCCTCCTGATACTGAATTGTAAGCTTCTTGAGAACAAAGACCATGTTGTTTCTAAAGTTTTTATCTCTCCAGATGATAGCACAGTAGCATCCACACATAGACTTTATTATAAATATTTGTTGAATTGAGTTATACCACATTGCTCCATAGAATAGAAATAGAAGTGATAGACATTACAGAGAGGTTGATGTTGGTTCATTTATGAGAATGACAATTGTAACAATTAGAGCATCCAACAATGTAATGGCTTGTTTTTGTAACTAGTGAGCTCTCTGTCACAGGAAATTTACAGGAAAGGTTAAATGTTAGATATTGTATGATGTTCTAGAAAGGATTCCTTCATTCGATAGGAATGAGATTCAATGAAATGACATATAAGGTTTCTTCTCATCTTCTGTCCTCTCCTCACCAGTAGGCATTTCTATCTTAACCTTTGCTCTCCTGGTTAAAAAAAAAAGTGAGAATGCAAAAGAGAATGAAAAAGAATCCTAACAAACCCAAATTTTATTGAATATAAATTGGGGAAACAATAGTTTTGATGGCCAGCTGTAATTTAGAAAATTGGTTTTTGAAACTAGTGTTATTATCATGGGGAAGAAAACTTTGAAATCCATAAGAATTAGAACTTTGAAGAGACAAATTAAAATAACAAAATAAAATTTATGTCTTTCCACTCAAGTACATACAGATTTGTTCCCAAATATTTTTTTTAGGTTTTTGCAAGGCAAATAGGGTTAAGTGGCTTCCCCAAGGCCACACAGCTAGGTAATTATTAAGTATCTGAGACCAGATTTGAACCCAGGTACTCCTGACTCCAGGGCTGGTGCTTTATCCATTGCACCACCTAGCTGCCCCTGTTCCCAAATATTGACCTCAGTTTTCTGTAATCTTTGTGGTCACATCAAAGATTTTAATTAAAATTGATTTGTTCTTCAAACTGAAGAGAAATGAAATGAAATACCATAAATACTATGCAAATATAAATGCTGCCTCACTTTAGATATCTTATATCCAGTTTCGCAGAATAGAAGCATGTAAACATAAAATGTTAGAGATGGAAAGTTTAAAAATCACATTATTCAGTCGCTTTGTTTCATGGGAAAAAACTAAAGTCCAGAGAATTACATGACTTTTGTGGGGTGATTCAGCTTACAGATTCAACATTGTCTCTTGGGGAGGGTTCTTTCCATGTAATTGAGAAAGACTTCTGAGAAGAGGTAGGTCTTTGGTTATTCTTGAAAGATAGGTAGGATTTTGACAGAATAGAAAAAAAGGGAAGGGTATTCTAGGTGAGTGAAATATGATAAAAGGCAGAGATGTGGGAAATGATTATGTTCTGGGATGACGTGTCCTGATAGGGTAAACAGAATATAGTGAGGAGGAATAGGAAATAAGATGTGATAGGCAGGTTAAGATTAGATTACAGAGGGCCTTGAAATTCAGACAAAAGAATTTAGACTCGCTGTGGTAAAAAATCAGGAGTTGCCCAAGGTTGTTGATTTCTGTTTTTGTTTTTTTTGGGGGTGTCAGCAGAACACATAAGCAAAATGGTATTTAATAATACCTAGCACTTAAATAGTGTTTTATGATTAGCAAAGCACTTTTCCTGTGGCATATAAATCAGTTCTCAGATACTTACTGACTGTGTTACCCCAGGGCAAGTTACTTAAACTCTCTCTGACTCAGTTTCCTTATATGTAAAATGAGAATAATAATAGCCTCACCTTCCAGGGTTGCTATAGAGATAAAAGGAGGTCAAGTCTTAAAGCACTCTATAAATCCCAGTTCACTATTATTACAGAAGATTAAACTAACAGTTGTTTCCAGGCTGGACTTGAGGAAGATCGTAGTTATGAATTCTTAGGGCACAGAGTTGGTAACTGGAAGAGAAAGAAAAGGAGACGAATGAGATATTATGAAGAAAGAGTCTGCAGGACTTGGTGAAGGGATGTACAAGGAGGAAAAGAAAACAGAGGTCTATCAAAGATGACTCCAAGGTTTCAGTCCTGCAAGACTCAAATATTCCACTGTGGTCCACAAAGAGATATCTTGAACCCTTCACCATTACTAGAAAAGACAATGCATAATATAAAGCAGGGTCATGAACCTTATCTTTCTGTATGAAAGGTAGTGCTAGGGCTAGAATTTTTAACCTTATGATTCTGATCAAATCAAAACACTTTTCACTTGTACTAGTTCTGTCCTCTATTCATGGATTAGGATAAACAAATTCAATTCATCTAATGTTTATTATGTCTACTATTGTAGACAAACAGCCTTCATGGACCTCAAAGTCTAGCTGGAGGAAGCAATCTGCATATAAATAAATATTAACAAAGCATAGAGAAAACAATTTTAAAACCTAAAGAGTAGGGGCAGCTAGGTGGGTACTGGCCCTGGAGTCAGGAGGACCTGAGTTCAAATGTGGCCTCAGACACTTACTAATTACCTAACTGTGGCCTTGGGCAAGCCACTTAATCCCATTGCCTTGCAGAAACCTAAAAAAAACCAAAACCCTAGAAAGTATAAATTCTGGAATGATCAAGAAAGGATTTTATTGGATGGAGGTAAAAAAGGAGTGCATTTCCAATATGGAGATTCTAGATATCTATCCTGTGCAAAGTCAAGATGAAGAAATGGAGAAGAGCAGGCCAGTTTCACTAGAACTCGGAGTGTACAAAGAAGAGATATATGTATACAGAGATTTTGTGTTGCTTTCAAAGGCAGAGTCTATTCGGTGAATCCTTCTTAACAAGCCCTCCTGAGTGTAACAGGATCAGCTTTTCAGACTTACCCTAAAGAGTTAAAACTTGATAATGGGATAAACTTAGGATGTTTTATTAGACTATATCACTTTAAGATTACCTATCCTACTAGGGTATATAGCACACAAAAGGTTTTCTCCTTTCAGATTTAATAAGGTACTTTGGAAACCAAACTATTTACTATGGGTAGGGCAGAAAGATAATCCGTTCCATCAGATGTGCCACATCCGGCTGCCTGTCTTCACCTTCCATAATACCTCAGAGCAAGGGCATTTCTTGAAACTTCTGGTCTCTGGATGGTCAGGGCCTCTATTGATTTCAGCTTCTTTAGACTATACCCCTCTAATGAGGGGGTTTGCTTGTTGGGTTGACCAGCTGGACTAGCAAACTAATAATAGGTGAATTTCCAGAGGAGGGGAAAAAGGGTTACTGAGAGAAGGTGCATGAAAGAATGTGTTCTTACCGATGTGGGCACCTGACCCAATTTCTGAGGAAGGAGTCGGAGAGCATAACAGATTGTCCTTCTCTAGCTAGAAGGAAAGAAAACCGTGTTATAGTTTCAGCCCTTCGAAATCACTTTCTGCGTCCAGCAAACCATCTGTCTAGCTCTCCCCTTACCCCCTTGCATGCCTCATGCTTCTTCCAAGAAAAACTGACAGAACTGAGGGGCAGCCCCCCCCCCCCAAGATTCAGAGGCAAGCAGAGATGGGAGTGAAGTTTGGGACACAGTCGGATCATGAAGTTTCTATTTTCTTTCCCATCTCTTCTTCCTCCTCCCTATTTAGAAATCATAATTTATAGAGCAGAGTTGGAAGTCTATAATCTGTTGAGCCGAGAGGGAAAGAAGAGGAGGGGACGGGAATTAGGGGTGGTGAAAAAGCGGGATCGGGTTCGGGGGTGGAAGGGAAACCAGGGCTGGGACGGGATGCTGTGAACAAATTACCGGGATTCTCTGCCACCCACCTGGTGGCATCCCCCCCGGAGCAGGCCGGGGACCGTGCGCTCGAGCTCCGGGGCTCTCTTGGACCCCCCTCTCCTGGCCCGCGCCCTGGGGCTGCTGGAGGAGGGGACCCTGGAAGGAGGCGGAGTCGGGGGAGGGGTAGGTGTGGGGAGCACTAGAAGGAAGAGGTGCCAGGCCGGGCTGTGGCTGCGGAAAGCGCTGCAGCAGCCGGCGGCATGGCGAGCACGGCCTCGGAGATCATCGCCTTCCTGGCATCTGTCTCGGGCTGGGTGCTGGTCTCCTCCACGCTGCCCACCGACTACTGGAAAGTGTCCACCATCGACGGCACGGTCATCACCACCGCCACCTATTGGGCCAACCTGTGGAAGACCTGTGTCACCGACTCCACGGGTGTCTCCAACTGCAAGGACTTCCCCTCCATGCTGGCTCTGGACGGTCTGCATCTCTGCTCCCCTCTCCCCGTTCCCCCATCTCTCTCTCGCCTTCTCTTCCCCTCTTGGCCAGCGCTGTCCGACCACCTAGCTGGGCGCGCTAGGCCAGGCTAAAAGCGGGCCAGGGTCTCTGGGGGGGGGGGCGCCCCCCGTACCTGGTGGCCGGGACTCGGGTGTTGCCCCCCTCCCGTACCCCGTACTTTAGCGCCCGGGTCGGGCAGGACAGGTTTCGGGAAGCAGGAATGTGGGAAATGCGTAGGGGTAGGGAAGCAGCGGAGGGACGCACAGAGGAGAGCTTTGAGTCGGATTTTGTTGTTTTACTCTTCTTGGAATCTAAGGAATGGATTGTCTGAAAGCAAGGTTCTCCGTCTGAGATCCGAGGACAGATTGGTGGGAATCTGCGACCTTTAACGGGAAAAAAAACTCACATCTTTATTTTAAATATCTTCTAATCGAAATGTAGCATTTCCTTCAACTATTTTAAAACATTATTCCGAAGTGATCCTTAGGCTTCTCCCGATTGCCAGGGGGGGTCGTGTTACCACCAAAAAAAAATGGTTAAGAACCTCTGTTCTGGAGAGAGAATGAGAAGGTGGGAGAGTGAGCTGAGGGTGTCTCTGCTTTGGCCAGCAGGTGTGAGCCAGGCAGGGTGGAGGGAAGCAGCAGGTGCACAACTCGGGCCGCCCCTTTGCGCTCAGGTAGTGCTCCCTGGATCGCTACCACCACTGAGCGGCCGCCAAGGGCTGAGGTGGCCGACCTTCTGTCCAGACCTTACACGGGAGAATCTGAGCTAGCTCTTGCGCTTCGCTCCCTCTGCTTAGAGTAGCTTTATTAATATACAGGGCACTCTACCAATAAAAACCGACTGGTTTTTGTACAATTAATAACTATAGATCCACCAGCCCCGGCATTTAAAACTCAATATTTGATTTTCTTTTCATTTTGCGGAGGGATCATGGCATAGTGGTGAAAGTAAGAATTTATCTTTGGACAAAACAAACTTAAGGTCAAGTCCCACCTTAGGCGATTAGTGTGGACCCTGTGACCAGTTCGCTTCTAGGACCACAAGTCTCTAACTCCGTAGAGTTTATTGACAAGGACATAACCAAGTTATGATGGGCTTGGAAGAGAGAAATTCTCTATTGCTGGTTATTTCGTAAATGGGGAAATTGATTAAAAGCAAAACTCATTTGTCCTTACCCTTCATGCAAATCTTGGAAAATCATATCAGAAAGATCAAAAAAGTGTGAGCTTCTTTAAAATTATAAAGTCGTCCAGCTGTATTTAAATACCTTCTCTAAGTTTAAAGACAATAGACCAACAACTGATTATTCCCACTCAAGTCATCCGATGATTGGTTATTATTCTACCGCTCCTGAAACCTCATTTACAGCGTGAAGAAATTTGGCACAGAAATACTACTTCCTTTTTCCCTCTCCCCGTTCTCCCTCTCCTCCTACACCCCCACCCCACCCCAGCTCTTTCTTTTGTTAGTATGTTAGCTTTATCCTGTTGAAATGATCTTTCCTCTTTGTGGGGATTTTCCTTTTTTCCTTTATTTGAAATAGATAGTCTGTGGTTTTCCTTACCCGATTATTAATAAGACTAGGTTTTTTTTCTTGCATATAGAAGCTCAGCAACAGTTAGATAGCGGAAGATAATATCTTTGTTTAACCCTGAGGAGAATAGGTTTTTGAAGCAGAAATTGGGATTTTGATAGAGGAAAGAGTAAAGGATTGGATTGCATAAACTAGGTAGCCTAACCCAAAAGGAACAATTGCACTATTTTAAGTTTTAAGGTATTTTTTTCTCATTGTATTATTTCAAGTTTTTATTTACATAGCTGAGTAAATAGTAGAGACAAGATTTTGATGCCTCTAAAGTTGTACTTGTTTTAGTCTATGCAATTGTGAGCCTTGATAAGTAAACTATTGTTCAATGTAGCATTTGATGGGGACACAGTGAAAAGGAAATATAGGTATTGTTTTGAAAGGGACAAGGACTTGAGTAGTACCTTCACAGATGAATGATCTGGGCCCTGTTTACTCCCCAGAACTACCGATGAATTGTCTCTGTTTTCCAAAAAACAAATCTAAGAAGATGATGTGAACAGATAGGCTCTTGTTTCTGTGGTTTATCATTCAGGAATATGGGATTTACAGTAACTGTCCTGAGAGCATTCTTCTATTACAATTGTATTGTGAGGTGAGTTAGTGTGCCAACTACACGAGCTTCCTTTTAAAGGGGCGGGGTGGGGCGTAAGTGGGAAATTACAGCCTCGGGAGGGTTATTGATAGGACGGTGAAACTCTCACCTTCTCGATGGGGTACCATGATGGAACAGGTGAATGGCTGACCAACAAAATTTAAAGCTGATGCTGAATAGTGGAATGGAGAGAAGGGTCACTTACATCCATACTTAAAATATTTTCCATGTCTATTTTGAAGTCACTGAAGAAGGAAAAATTGAAGGGGAAAAAGGAGGAAACAAAAACTTGAAGCTACAAATCTTTAATCCAATGAACATTTGCAAATGTGTAGTGAACAAATCCTTTGTGTGTGCACTCGCACATGCAACACATATGTAAGGAGTGGCACCCTGATTCAATTCCAGCTCCCACTCAAATTGGAAAAAAATGTTTCTGAACAATCACTTAACCTTCTTATTGCCCATGGCAACCTTAAGTTGTGGGATCTTTACTGATCTGTATTAGTAGAAGTTTACTGGGAGCTTGCTCTCTCTCTACACATTAAATTCAGGTACACATACATAGCTACACATGAATGTACCAGACATTTACAGGTACTGGGTAAAAACAAGCAAAAAGGAATACCCAATCCCCCCCCCCCCAAACCAGTCCTATTTTCAAAGAGCTGATATTCGTGATTGCTTGGGCAGCACATATACCAAAATTGAAATGATACAGACAAGATTAGCATGACCTCACAAGGATGACTTGCAAATTTGTGAAGCATTTTGTTAGAGGTGGGAGAATGATAAAAGAGAGAGAACAACAACAGAGACAAAAACAAGATTATTAAGAACGAATGCTACCAAAGCATCAAGGAAGATTACACTGAGGAAATGGTATCTGAGCATGGGATTGAAGGAAAATAATGATTTTTAAAGATGGAGCTCAAGAAAGAATGCATTCTAGATTTATATGAACCTATGAAAGGAAGAACTAGGATTTCAAATTTGGGGAACAACTATTTAAGAATAATAGGAGATATGGTTGGAAAGGTAGATTGGAGACAAATTGTGAAGAAACTTAATACTATGTTGAGAAATCTGTATTTTATCCTAGGGTCAATAGGCAGCTACTAATGGTTTTTGAACATGATCTTTTCTGTGCTTTAGGAAGATTATTTTGTCAGCATTGTGGAAAATGGATTGGAAAGAGGAGATATTGTAAACAGAGAGACCAATTAAAAGACTATTACAGTTGTCTAAGCAGAAGAAAATCATAACCTGAATTGGGGTGTTGGCCACTCAATTGGCATTAAGGACAGATGTAAGATATCTTACAGATTTAGAATCACCAGGGCTTGTGGATTAATTAGTTTTGAAAAGTGATGGAGGGGGAGAATAGAAGATTGTTGCAGTTGCTCAGTCATTTATGACTTTTTGTGACCCCATTTGCAGTTTTTTTGGCAGAGATACTAGAATGGTTTGCCAATTTCTTCTTCAACTCATTTTCAGATGAGGAAACTGAGACAAGTAAGGAAAAGTGACTTGCCTAGGGTGACACAGCTAGCAAGTAAGGTCATATTTGAACTCCAAAAAAGATGCATGTTCCTGTCTACATGGCCAGCACTCTATTCACTGCACCATCAAACTGCCCCAAACACAGATTACTTTGTTTATAAACAGATTTTCCCCCCACTTATGAATAAAATATCTCTGGTCAGAGTCAGTAAGCTTCCTAACTTCTCATCTAGGTCCAGAAGATGGTTTTGCTGTAGTTGAAACTGAAGTCTATGCTGTCCATAAAGCAGTATTTGATATATACCAACTTTGCAACATTGCATTTGAGATTGTGTAAATAGGTTTCTTTTAAAAAGCTGTACCTGTAACTTGACTAGAGGAAAGTAAGATTAATTCTGCAAATGGAAATAAAGTCAGGTTGCTGAAAGATTCCAAGAGTTATGACACTAATTTACTTAAATAATACAGTGTGTGTGAAGATTTACATACCTTTGAATTTTGACTAACAAGACTGTGTAATTCTCATCTCATTTTTACAGATAAAGCAGTTTAAGGTTCAGAAAAACTTTGTGTCACCTCAGAACTAGTGATAAGGATCCAAATTACTTAAATGAATTCCATTTTTTTCATAAAATGATTCTAGCAGTTTAGCTTTGTTCCTTTTTAAGAATTTTCCAGCAAAAATCTTAAGCATTTGCCAGTATAAGAAAAATCATACATAAAAACACTAGAACTATGATTTCATTGGTTTGGGGAACTCCTAGGTGAGGAAATTCCTCTCTCACAGCAGGTCAACACCTTCTCTGACTGCAATTTATTTTCTTAAGAGGATTGCCTAGAGCATTTAAAGTTTAAATGATTTATTTGTACAGGGTCATGCAGCCTATGTGCCAGAAACAGGATATATTCCCAGAATTTCTGCTTTGAGACCAGTTATAAATTACATTATGCTGTTTCATACACACACACACACACACACACACACACACACACACACACACACACACACCCCTCTCTCTCTCTCACTTTGTTTTTGGAAAGGCACTATTATATTGTGATATAGTGGACAGAGAACTGGCCTCAGAACTGTGAAGATGGCCATTTGAGTATAAGTCAGTGTTCTAGATAAATCTCTAAAAATTTGAAATTGTAGACAAGATCCTGACCTTCACTGATAAAGGGAGTTTTCTTATCTGGCATTTCCCACAGGTCCAGTCTAATCTCTCCTGCCCTGAGCTTAAAATACAGTTTGTGTGCCATTGATGATTTCTTTTCATGTTTATGTTTTAATTTTTAAAGATTAACAGTGAAAATCAAATGTATATTTTAACTGGTAAGTTAAATTGTTTTTACTAGACTCCAAACTTCAAGTTTTGGGAAAATTGAGATGTAGTTGTTTTTTCCCCCATCCTTTTACTAATTGAAACTATTTCCAAGTTAAGTGAGCTAATGATTTCTGGCTATCTTGCTAAACTCTATTACTCTCAAAGTGCCATTTGACCTTTATATGGGAATCAATCTCAGCCATGCTGCTATTAGTATATGCCATCTATTTTTGTTACTGTGAATGTTTGCCATTTCCCCTAGGAGATTTAACTATAAATTTTGCTTTAGAGAACCTTTGAGTAAATATGTTCATGCTTCAGCACCTTAATGTGTTAATTAGCTATTAACAGTGCCAATAAATTAGGCCTGTCAGAAATAATGGCCTCCTTGACCAGTTTTTACCACTATTTTGTTTGATGGTATTATCTAAAATAAGTTTTACCCTCAGGAAGTATTAAATGCAAGGTTGTAGATATCCATATTGCAAAAGGGAAATCACTTCATAGATGCTTATAATTGGGCTTAAATGATGCAAAGATTAGTTCTCTCAATATAATGGAAGGAAATGAGTGATTTTATTATGCACCTACTAGGTATCAAACAATATTTAAAAATATTAACAGGGAGATAGGTATTATTATCCTCATTTTACATTTGAGAAAACTGAGGCAGAAAATTATTAACTACTTTGCCCAGAGTCACATAAAACTTGGCTAAGGTAGGATTCAAACTCAGGACTTCCTGACCCCAAATTTAGTATTCCATTCATTGTGCCATCTGGCTGCCTCTTTATAAATACAGGCAGTGCCTAATTTTTGAATACCTGATATCTAAATAATCTTTACATAGAACAGTGTTTGTACAGTTCCCCCCATTCATAAAAGCAACTGTACTTTCCTACCCACTTAAGACACTAAGATATATCCTTTGGTGCAGAAATAATGTTAATATGTTAGCAAGAATTCTTTTTTTATGTCATGGACTGCTTCTGAGAACAATAATTGAAGAAAATGCTAAATTTCAGTTAGAGGTTAGTGAAAGTAAAACATATGCTATTTTTTCCTAGTTCAAGGTCATAGACTTCTTGAACACTTTTAATGGACCCTTCTATAAACAGCTGGTTCAGAACCTCTGCTCCAGAGGTACCTTTCTCCCTGCCCTTCAAATGATACTTGAAGTTATAAGGCTGGTAGCCTTTCATTTCCCTTGCCTTCACCTCATCACAATCAAGAGTAGTTTGCAGGCCAAAAAAAACCCCCCCAAAAAACCCAAAATTTAAAAAAAAAGAGTAGTTTGCAGGGAAAGATGTGTCTCTGATTTCCTGAGGTGAAATTTGGTCCACATTTTCCTTATAGAAATGCTGTTGTAAATGTGGAGATATATAATATACATATATGTGTATATACATATATATATATATATTATAGCACTCTCAATCCTATCTGCTCTGTTATGGTCTTTTAGGACCCAATTGAGAATTTAACTACAATTCATAACACATCTTCTATAGGAGATGCACTACAATTACCAAATGACAGAATTTGCCATTTAACTTCTGTAAACTGAAACTGCCTATACTCTACCAATTCATAGTGAAATATAATTAAAGAATTGTTTCCCTAGGACAGTTTTATTTTTAGCATTTTTGTCATACTGAAGTCTAATGTTTGTTCAGTGACTGCAATAGAAGGCAAGACAACAAAATTTAAAGAAGTTTAACCATAGTTAAAAAATAGTTCTCTTTGATGATTAAAATGATAGATTATGACTGTACCTTTTGTGCCAAACAACATCTAGTCGTGTTAGTGACTTGTTACATACTGTTGAACCTAAGTTGAAATGATTAGATGCATAGAATGCCTAGAAAAGTGTGTGTGTGTGTGTGTGTGTGTGTGTGTGTGTGTGTGTGTGTGTGTGTGTGTACCCAAGAAGACCTAAGTTCAAATCCACACTTCCTAGCTATATGGTCTGGGGCAAGTCCCTTAAGCTCTGTCTGCCTCTATTTTCTCAAGTGGGGGTAGATAATAACATCTTCCTCTCATTTTTTTTTTGGCAAGGTTTGATAACTTTTAAGTGGAGAACATAAGGCTTAGCATGTATTAAGGGCTTAATAAATGCTTATTTCCTTCCTTTCTGAGGATTTTGAATCCAGCTCCCAAATATCCTGCCTGCTGCCTGAGGTCTGAAGTAGGCATCCTGCTAAAAAAAAAAAAGTGTGTGTGGGGGGGGAATAAAAGGAAGACCTTTTAGGACTCATTGTTTAGCAGCAGTGTCACAAATAGAATAATGCTATAATGACCAGTATCCAAATTAACTTGTATTAATTGAACTTTCTGAATGTCAGTGTCTTTAGTTATTTTCATTATGGTTATTGTTTTTTTCTTTGGTTTGGTTTTTGCTGTGGTAATACATCTTTTTTTAATTATAGGAAAGCAAGGCAGCTCCATAAAGCTTTAAAATAAAATTCATACAAGCAAAACCTAGATACCTGATACCTTTGAAGACACATTTTATAATATTATCAGTGATGTGCACTTCATTCTATTTGAGGTATCAGTTTTCCTTTGGGAAATCTTAGAAAGAAAAATTCAGTCTGTATTAAGAATTTGAATTTTACTTGTATCAGCATGAGGAGAAATTAGGTTCACTATTCATAAAGTCACTCTCCCTATCTCTCTAGAGATTAAAAAAAAATTCATTTTGGTGGCCCTGAAATTTTTTGTAATTAGAGTTTCTTATAAAAATCTTGTGTCCTCAAATTGATATGAAGCTTTTAGTAGTATCTCCAACTCCATCGTAACTGGACCAAGTCTTATTTATCTTTGTATTTCTCCCAATACTTAGCCCTTGTAGGTAGAATTGGTTTAAATACCTAAACATTCTAAGGCTTATTATTTATTATTTAATAAACCTTTCTTTAGTCCATAATTTTCCCAATAGTAAAATTCCTGACTTCTGAATTCAATAATAGTCTACATCAGAAAGGAGAGAAAATTCAAGGTTTGGTGGTTCTTAAAATAATTATATTATAATAAACATATTGCTCAGCTTATAGACTTTATTAATGAGTATTCATTCACTCAATTACTTAACAATATTTGAATGTCCACTACATGTAATTGAATTTTATTACTTTTTTGTTGTAGGTTCAATGACAGTGAACAATAAAACTTCATTGATTAACATATTACTATTTTGTGATAATTTGGACATTGCATGGATATTTTTGTCCGTATTATGACAAAAAATTTAAAACAAATTAATATTGTAAGCAAGATTTTAGTCAAAGTACTTATTAAGAGAATTAAATGTTCTCAAACCACCCTCAAGCATTTTGAAATACCTATTATATATCAATTACCTTGAACAAGTCACCTAATCTTTGGAGGTATTAGTTTTTTCATTTATATAAGGGCAGTTAGACTACATAAATTTTTGTTCCCTTAAACAACTAAATCCTATGATAATGTGAACTATTAATAAAGTTGTTACTAATTTTTCTTATCTATTATTTAAAACAGATTTTCTAAGTGCCCCAATTAACAAAAAACCTTAGACTAATCAAGTTATTGTGTCTGTGTGAAAGTAATAAAATAATATTTTGTCAGAATTAAATGAACTTTCAATTAGTCTTAATTCAAGAAGTTTTACTATAATTAGTGCTCTATTGGGTTGCAACCTCAATAATTAAAGCTTTAATATGCCAGAAACATTACTTAATATGATTAAATTTGGGGAAGAGTTTCAGGGTGTGGTATTGAAAAAAGTATTTCTAGTTTCTACTTTCTCACCATAAACCCCAAATGATGGAATTTTAACTATTGTTATTCTTCCAGAAGACAGAATAGAATGACTCAAAATGGAACATTGTAAAGGGAGGATTTATCTCCTCAAAATAACATATATTGTTGTAATGTAAAAAAATGTCATATTGTTATTACAGGTTATATCCAGGCATGCAGAGGACTGATGATTGCTGCTGTCAGTCTGGGATTTTTTGCTTCCATATTTGCACTGTTTGGAATGAAGTGTACAAAAGTTGGAGGCTCAGATAAAGCCAAAGCTAAAATTGCTTGTTTGGCTGGAATTGTATTCATTCTTTCAGGTAAATAGTAAATTTCCACCCAATCCATGCATGTAGTAAAATTATTGAGCTCATTCTAATGTCAATATCTTCATTCTGGTATGTTTTAGGACTGTGCTCTATGACAGGCTGCTCCCTATATGCAAACAAAATCACAACTGAGTTCTTTGACCCTCTTTTTGTTGAACAAAAGTGAGTATTCTTTTCAGTCCATATATTTTAGAACACATGGAATTCATAAGTTAATATTCTAAAGGAATATAAGCATCTTAATGACCTAATGAAAATTAGGGGGATTTGATGACATGGCTTGAGAAAAAGGAGATGAAACTTATAGCAGCAAAGCTGCATTTAACTTTATATAATGTCCTGTCTCTAAAAAACATTGGATATAATTAATCAATACATTGAACATTAGAAAGTTAAAAATAGTCAGTATTGAGATAAGAAGAGAGGGGAATTGGAGAGAAACTAAATGATGGGAAGGAGAAGATGGAAAGAAATAACAGTGGAAACTTAAGTTGATAGTTCATCAATGTCAACAGCTAGTCAAGTGAGAAACTTTACATTGAGTAGAAAGCTTGCTGTGGTTGCATTCATGGCTTCATCTATTAGCATAGAAAAATTGCCCTGAAAATTTTTAAATTAATATTTTCTTTTCCACAAACTACCTACAAAAACAAATTTTTACATTTGTTGAGGGTTTTTTGGTTCCAAATTCTATCTTTCCCTCTTTCTCCCCACCCCAAATGATAAGCAATCTGGTATAGATTGTACAAGTGCAATCTTATAAAACATTTTCATATTAGTCATTTTGTGTATGAAGTCTTAAAGGAAGGAAGAAAGAAAAAAGAGAAAGGAAGGAAAGAAGATATAAAGAGGAAAGAAGGAAGGAAGGGAGGGAGAGAGAGAGAGAGAGAGAGAGAGAGAGAGAGAGAGAGAGAGAGAGAGAGAGAGAGAGAGAGAGAGAGAGAGAGAGAGAGAGAATAGGAAGGAAGAGATAGTAAGGAAGGGAGAAAGAAAGGAAGGGGGAAAAAGAAAGAAAGTGAAAAATATGATTCAGTCTATATTTGGACATCACTAGGCTAGATTTGAATTCAGATCTTCCTGACTCTAGTCCTAGTATACTTAGCTGCCTATTTTATAGACTGTCATAATCATACCGACTTTTTATCTGGGTCACTGAAAAGTTAAATGACTTGTGGAAAAGTTGCATAATCAATAAGTGAAAGTAAATAGCATTTTTCATCTGAAAATCTTTTGTAGTAAAATTGTGCCTAGTCTGTCAATATAAAAAAATTACTTTCTTTCCCTTCTACCACCTCTCATTGGAGGGAAAAAGGGAAAACACCACCTTTGTAACAAGTAGATAGAATCAAAGAAAATAAATTTGGACTCTGTCCAAAATTGCATATCTAATTCATCTTGAGTTCATCACCTCTCTGTCAGGAGGTGGGTAGCATCTTCTTCATTAGTCCTCTGAAATAAAAATTGATCATTACTTTGAATAGCATGACTTTTTCACAATTGTTCATTTTTACAATGTTGTTGTAGTATAAGTCATTCTTCAAGTTCTGCTGACTTTGCTCTGCCTCAATGCATATGTCATCCTTTATTTCTCCAAAACTGTTCTCTTCATAGTTTCTTATGTGTACCACAATTGGTTCAGTTGTTCCTCAGTTGATAGGTACCCTCTTAGTTTTTAGGTCAAAAACAGCTACTACAAATATTTTTGGTATATGGAGAACCTTTTCCTCTTCCTTTTATCTCTTTGAGGAGTATATGCTTAGTAGAAATCTAAAGAAATTCAACACTAGATTTGCTTAAGTTCCTGGGAGACATGAAATATTGTTTTTTTTAAATCTTAGTTGCAGAAGAATAACAATATCAATGGATTAGCACTGCTTATTGCCTTTGAACTGTAGGCTGTTGATAATTTCCCTAAGTTATTGATCTAATGAAAAACTTCAGATATACCAATGTGGTAATATTCAGTGCTGCCACCCCAGTTAGGATCTTCTCATTTTTATTCTAGATGTTTAAAAAAAAAACCCAAAATTTTCACCAAGTACTTGCAACTGTGCAGTTCTTCTTGCATCCCATAACTGGCATGACTCCCATCCCATAATTCTGTTAGAGTAACTTTCCGGTACTTGCTGCAATTATGATATGTGTATTTTTATCCACCCAAGTCTCAGATCTTTATCAGATTGTAGTATTCTTCTCCTGATGACAATGATCCAAGTCTCAATTCCATGTTAGTGTGCTACAGGAAAGAAAATGTACTTTGAAAATGTACTTTGAAGCAAAATCATTTCCTTTTCATACTTTTAAGTGTTCCTTGTTTTATTGAGAATATTCCTGGTTTCTTGGTATTAAGAAACAGAATTATGAATAATATTTTCTAGAAACCATAGTTCTGAATGAGATAATAAATGTAAAGCGGTTTGTAACTTTAAAAGTTATCTATGTTTTAACTATTATATTATTATTATTATATTCTCTTGTTTGGACATTTTTAATGTTTGTTTGTTTGCTTGCAAGGCAATGGGGTTAAGTGGCTTGCCCAAGGTCACACAGCTAGGAATCAATAAGTGTCTGAGGCCGGATTTGAACTCAAGTACTCCTGAGTCCAGGGCTGGTACTCTATCCACTGTGCCACCTAGCCGCTCCATGTTTGATATTTTTAAACCAAAATTTCTAGATGTTAAAGTGTATTTACTCAACTTTTACATAAGGTAACATGTATGTTCAACCCAAAGCATGATGAAGCCCTAGAAACATGTTGTTATTCAGTCATGTTCAATTCTTCATCATCTCATTCAGGGTTTTCTTGGCAAAAATATTGGAGTGGCTTGTCATTTCCTTCTCTAGTTCATATTGCAGATGAGAAAACTGGGGCACACATGGTTAAATGACTTGTCCAGGTTCACCCAGTTAGTTAATGTCAGAGACCAGATTTGAATGTAGGAAAATGAATCTTCCTGATTCTAAGTCCTGCACACTGTCCACTAAGCAACCTAGCTACCCTCTATAAAATACAGCTGTTACAAACTTGTCTATTATATCCTCCTTTTCTGTCATCACCTATGAATCTTTTCCAGGAAATATTTCCTTCATTGAATCAGTTTTTTTTGTTTGTTTGTTTTTCATTACAAATCACTTCCTTGAAAAATTACAGTGAATTTGGGTATATTTGACATTCTCAGACAATTTAAATTTTTCTTCAGAAAATTTTACCTTGGTCACCTCATTTAAATTAGTGTTGGAATTTTTTACTGCTTTTCATATTTCAACTAGACTAAGTGCTGTAATTCTCTAACAAGTGGGGGGGAAGAAATTTTTTTCATTTATTATTGTGGTGCTGTTGTTTTGGTATAAAGAGTGGTACAGGGAATTTCCAATGTGAAAATTTCTTTTATTTATACAGTTTAGTAGTTCCTCGGCAGGTTATAGTTATCAAATCAACAAGCGTTTATTAGTTAGCCAGTCACCAAGCATAGCATGAACCAAGCACCTATTATGTGGCAGTCATTGTTTTATGTTTTGGTGGTTGTTGTTGTTGCTCAGTTGTATCCAACTCTTCCTGACCCCATTTGGGGTTTTCTTGGCAAAGATAGTGGAGTGGTTTGCCATTTCCCTCTCCGGAAGAAATACAATTTTTTACAAATGAGGAAATTGAGGTTAACAGGGTTAAGTAACGTACCCAAGGTTAGACAGCTATTAAGTAATTAAGGCTAGATTTGAATTCAGATCTTCCTGACTCTAGTCCTAGTATACTTAGCTGCCTGTTTTATAGACTGTCATGATCATACCGACTTTTTATCTGGGTCACTGAAAAGTTAAATGACTTGTGGAAAAGTTGCATAATCAATAAGTGACAGCAAGATGGGAATAGTGAATAAGATGCTGAACCTGAAGTCAAGAAGCCCTGGGTGACCCTAGGCAAATGATTGCTCAGATTCCTCAATTTGTAACAAAGAGACAATTAGAGTAGCTATATCTCAGAGTTATTGTGGGACAAAATGAGGACAAAATGAGATATTTGTAAAGTGCTTAACAAATCTTTGAATGCTATGTCAATACTAACTGTTAAGAATATGTGCCAAATAGAGGTAGTTTTCCTCATGCCAAAGCTAGCATTCTATCTACAACACCAGTAATCATTATCCAAATTTATTATCTCTACTGTAAATCATTTTTTCTCTTCCTATTCCAAATTCCCTTTTCTTCTGTTGAGATTTGTGTGCACCAGTGTTAAATGTTTACGCTGGGACTTTAGTATGGATTGTAGGTGATGAAGTTTTAGAGCTTTAGAACATTCAAGATTTATCTAATTCAACTCCATCATTTTACAGATAAGTAAACTAATCTGTAGAGGTTAAGTGACCTGCTCAAGATCCTATAGCAAATTAAAGCAGTGTTTGGAGATCAAATGCAGATCTATTTGGTTTTCAGTACAGAGATATAATGGAAACACTATATTATAATGTTTCTCATTCATTCCACATATCACCCTGGTGGTTTCTTTCCTACATATTCTTTAAGGTTGCTTCAAATGCCTAATACCTAGAGACTTCTGATATAAAATAGCTACCCAAAAACTTTGTGCCATAAAAAAAGAGCCCTACATATTAAGTTAATAAAATTTATAATGGAAAGTATCCCTGTAGTACTCATTAAAAAGGTCCAAGGATTTCCAAAAATCTGAGAGCTGTGCAACAAACTCAAAGATTAACAGCATTTATTAAATGCCTATTATATATGTAGTCTGGTGAAATGTCACTCCAGAATGTTGATGGATGAAATAGAGGACTAATGCATAAAATCTACAAGTAATCCATATACCTTAATTTAGTTATTAGTTGTATCTTCCTCCCCAGGGAACACCTGTTCTCCCTTTCCCTGCTCCTTCAGTCTGATGAAGGTGTTAATGGGCATGGAAATGTCCAAATATCAGAAACAGAAGGAAGAAGGAGGAAGAATCAATAAACTATGGAGAAATAGTCCTGGGGGAAAATAAGACAAAACAATGACTAGGAGCTACTTTTTAAACAGTCATATCCCAGGGGATTTTTCTATGGATCTGTGATTTCATTGATGTGGTTACAGCTGCAAATTACTCTACCATCCATGCTTTCTGATTCTGTGGAATTTTTGCCCATGTTTTTTCCAAAAGTCCAATATAGAGAATTTCTCCAACATGCTAGAAACCCAATTCTGATTCTCTTAATGTATCATGGATACTAGTGCAGAATATCAACCTGTTGATCCCTTGATCTGCCATCTGACGCCCCCTTCCTTTTTGGAGTCATACATATAGTTCCTTTTTGTGATGTCTCTTCTGATGTTGCTAATACCTTCCCTTTATTGGTTATCTCCAAGTTATCCTTTTTGTATATAGATGTTGACATGTTGATTCCCCCAACAGACTGAGATTCTTGAAAGCAGGGACTGTCTCTTGCCTTTTTTTAATATTCCCCCAGCACTTAGAACAATGTCTGGTACATACAGTAGATGCTTAATAAATATTTGTTGACTTATTATCTTCCCCATTAGAACTGTGTTAAAAACAGGAATGCTTGACAATGCAACAGAGATATTTAAAGGGAATTTTAATATCATAGTTGAGGAGGATTCCCATTGAGGAATTTTCTCTAGCAAGGTAAATCAGTATGCTCTCTACAACTTGGAAATGAAAGAATAAATCAATGGAAAAGGATTTATTAAAATGCTTTTTGTGATGAAAAAAACAAAATGAGGATGCAACATGGAAAGTGAAGTGGTGGCCAGAAAGGGGTACTCTGGAAAGTTGCAGGGAGAGTAAGTGAGTTTATAATGGAATGAGTTGACACACCTAATCCAGGAACAATGACAGAATTAATTTGAATTCTGTTTATGGTTTCAGAAGTGGTGGTGGGAGGAAGATGTTAAGGAAAAAACACAAAGAATCAAAGCAGGGGCTTTTCCTGAAAGAGTGATCTCGGAGACAAGGGTACCAGGTCCAAGTTAGGAAGTTGTTGGTAGGAGATAAAACTTAGAAGCTTACTGTATTGACTGGGAGCACTGAGAGTTTAAATAATATGCCTGATATCATATAGCCCATAGATTCTCACCAAGGAGTTTTTGACTTTTTTTAAAAAAATTAAATATTTTATTTATCCAACTAGATGCAATATACTAATCTTTTTAATATTTAATATTTGTTTATTATCATTTTGTACAAATAATGTTTATACATTAATAAAATATTCTTGTTTAAGAGTAAACAAAATACCCCCTCCCCCCAAAAAATATAGACTCACTTGAGCGATAAAGTAAAGGGGAGAGAAAAAAATTAAAATTAAAAGAAATAATAGTAATAATTGTAGGTATGGCCAGGTGGCACAATGGATGGAGCACCAGCCCTGGAGCCAGGAGCACCTGAGCCCATATCCAGCCCCATACACCCAACAATCACCCAGCCATGTGACATGCAAGCCACCCCAACCTCACTGCCCTGAAAAACCAAAAAAAAGAAAAAAAGACCCAAAATAAAATAAAATAGTAATAATAATAGGGGTGGCTTGGTGGCAGACAGAGCATTGGCCCTTGAGCCAGGAGCACCCGGGGCCAAATCCGGCCTCAGACACCCAACGATCACCCTGCTATGTGGCCCCAGGCAGGCCACCCAGCCCCATTTGCCCTGCACCCCCCACAAATAATAATAATAATGAAGAATGTGCTTCAGTCTTTGTTCCAACACCAACAACTCTGTTGCAGGTGGATCACATTCTTTATGATAACTCCATCGCAAAAGTTACTTCCATATTTTTCCACCGTTAACCATTGCTGATCTTACCTCCCTCCTTTTGTATTTCTCCACTACCATGTACTATATTTTCTCTCTCCTTTCACTCTGACTCTGCTGTAGGGTAGCTGAGTGGCGCAGCAGACAGATCACTGGTCCTGGGGCCAAAAGGCCCCAAGCCCCCCTACCACCCCTTAGGCCCAGTATCCACCCGGCCCTATGGTCCTGGGTAGGCCATCCAATCCCAGCCCCTTGCAAGAAGTAAAAAAAGAAAATGTGTTATATCTGACCACTCTCCCCCCATGGTTCATCCTCTCCTCCATCACTCACATCACCCCCCCCTTCCCCCTCCCCCTGTCCCCCCCTTACTCCAGATGTCTATACCCCATTGACTATATACGCTGTTTCCTCTCCTAGCCACCTCTGATGAGAGAAAAGATTCCCTCATACCCCCTTGCCTTCCCCCCCTTCCATATCATTGCAATAGCTCATTGTAATAAAGAAAAATCTTATATGAAATCTCTTGGCCTATTCCCCCTCTCCTTTTTCTTTCTCCCATTACATTTCCCTTTTTCCTATTGACTCCATTTTTACACCATATTTTATCTTCAAATTCAGCTTTCTCCTGTGCTTCAACTATAAAAGCTCCCTCTACCTGCTCTATTAACTGAGGTTCATATGAGTATTATCAGTGTCATTTTTCTATGAAGGAATACATGCAGTTCATCATCAAGTCCCTCATATTTTCCCCCTCTCCTCCAATCTCCATGCTTCACCTGAGTCCTGTATCTGAAGATCAAACCTTCTGTTCAGCTCTGGCCATTCCAACAGGAACATCTGAAATTCCCCTGGTTCACTGAAAGTCCATCTTTTTCCCTGGAAGAGGACATTCAGTTTTGCTGGGTAGTTGATTCTTGGTTGCATTCTAAGCTCTTTTGCCTTCTGGTATATTCCAAGCCCTGTGAGCTTCCAATGTAGTTGCTTCTAAGTCCTGTGAGATCCTGATTGCAGCTCCACAGTATTCGAACTCTGTCCTTCTGGCTGCTTGTAATATTTTCTCTTTGACTTGGGAGTTCTGGAATTTGGCTATAATATTCCTAGGGGTTGGTTTTTTGGGATCTCTTTCTTGGGTGGATCAGTAGATTCTCTCCATTTCTATTTTGCCCTCTGCTTCTAGGATATCAGGGCAATTTTCCTGTAGTAATTCTTTGAAAATGATGTCAAGGCTCTTTTCCTGATCATGACTTTCAGGTGATTTTTAAATTATCTTTTCTAAATCTGTTTTCCATATCAATTGTTTTTTCAATGAGATGTTTCACATTTTCTTCTAATTTTTCATTTTTTTTTTGGTTTTGAAATAATGAGTCCTGATTTCTCATAAATTCATCAATCTCCCTCAGTTCTATTCTTTGTCTGAAGGATTTGTTTTCCTCAGAGAGGTTTTTTATCTCTTTTTCCATCTGGCCAATTTTGCTTTTTAAAGCATTCTTCTCCTCCATAACTTTTTGAACTGTTTTATCCATTTGACCTAAGCTGGTTTTAGCATGCTATTTTCTTTAGCATTTTTTTGGATTTCCTTGACTAGGCTGCTGACTTCATTTTCATGTTTTTCCTGCATCTCTCTCATTTCTTTTCCCAGTTTTTCTTCTAACTCCCTCATTTGATTTTCAAAGTCTTTTTTGAACTCTGTCATAGCCTGAGCCCAATTTCTGTTTTTCTTGGAGTCTTTAGATGCAGGAGCTTGTGCTTCCTCATCTTCAGACTGAGTATTTTAATCCTTCTTGGGATCATAATGTATTTCTCAATGGTGTTCCTCTTTTTTCTCTGCTTGCTCATTTTCCCAGCCTAAGCCTGTTTTGGGGGTGCTTCCTGAGCTTTTGGGACACTCCCACAAGGGTCTCAGTGTGTGAGGCTCTGTCCTCCCTCCTGGTCTGTAAATGACCATATGTGTCCCCCCTCTGCCACAGGGCTCAGGTGGGGGGGGGGGGCTGCTGTTCTATGGTGGGGCCTAGACTGCAATTAGGATCTGAATGTGAGTCCTGTTCCAGGGGCAGAGGACAGAGCTCTGCAGTCTCTCTCTCTCTCCGCTCCCCTTCCTAGATTCAATGGGCTCATGCCCTGGGGGCTCCTGCATACTGGCTCCTCCTGCTTCTGTTTCCTGGATCTGGAATGCAGTGGCCACACTGCTTGCTGTGTGCCCTGAGGGCTGGGCTTCATGTGCTCGCTCTGGCAGAGGTCCCCTGCTGGTCCCCCACTTTGTGCCCACTGCTCCCCAGGGCATAGATCAGGAAACTCCCCTGCTGCTGTGAGCCGGGGCTCCCAGCGCCCTGGGACTGCCTCCAGGAGGCTGAAGTCTTTCGCTCTGGTGGGCCACCCCTCTGGCGGCCCACCCCTCCGACCCCGGGGAGCAGAGCCTTTCTGCTCTTTTCCAGGTTACCTTGAGTAGGAGAACTGCTCACTGGGTCCCTTTGTGGGTTCTGTCCCTTGAAAGTTTAGTTAGAGTCCTTAGTTTCAAAGATTTATGAGAGAGTGCCTAAGACAAGATCTGCTCTTGTTGCTATCTTGGCTCTGCCCCCTGTACTAATCATTTTTGCATGCTTTTGAGTTTTATTATTTTTCTCCCTTCTTGCCTTCCCTCCTCACTCCCTCTTCCCAACAGAAAGTAATCTTATATAGACTCTATATTTATAACCATGCTAAACACAGATCAATATTGAACACGTTGTGAGAGAAGAATCAGATCCAAAGAGAAGAAAGAAAATATTAAAGGAAAAAACTGACATAATACAATAAGACAACTTCTAAAAAAATGAATATGAGCTTTGGTCTTCATTTAAACTCCACAGTTCCTTCTCTGGATATGGATGATACTTCCATCACAAGTCTTTTAAAATTGTATTTGATTATTGTATTGCTGAAATG
This sequence comes from Macrotis lagotis, assembly GCF_037893015.1. Classification (NCBI taxonomy): domain Eukaryota; kingdom Metazoa; phylum Chordata; class Mammalia; order Peramelemorphia; family Peramelidae; genus Macrotis; species Macrotis lagotis. The sequence continues at coordinate 160,039,463 of NC_133663.1, forward strand.
AACAAGCCCATCATGTTTGATCATCACCCTGTGTTGTTGTTAATGTGTGTAATGTTCTTCTGGTCCTGCTCATTTCACTAAGCATCAATTCATGCAAGTCTTTCCAGGCTTTTCTGAAATTCTGACTCATGATAAGTGTTCCATCATTTATATATACCACAATTTATTTAGCCATTCCCCAATTGATGGGCATTCCCTCAATTTCCAGTTCTTTGCTACTTACAAAAACAGCTGCTATGAATATTTTTGTACATGTGGGATTTTTATCCTTTTTCATGATCTCTTCAGGATACAGAACCAAGAGTGATATAGCTGAATCAAAGGGTATGCACATTTTTATTGCCCTTTAGAAACAGGAATTCTTGACTTTAATGTCAGCTTTCTATTCTTTCTGACAAGCCTTCTCTGCTGATCCTTTCATTTTAGATATGAAAACAATAGTAAGCAGCCTAGAGAAGTTAAATGACTTGTCCAAATTGAGGCACAATAACTAGGTAGTAGTGGAAACATCAGATCAGGCCTCTTTGACTCTTAATCCAAGGCACGTTACATTATGACGTATTTCTTCATTAGATTCAGAGAAAAAGTGGAGGTTGGGGTACACTGTCTCAGACCTATTTCCTTTCTCCCTTCTCTTATGAAAGGAAACAAGGGCAAATAACAAAATAGATTTAAAAGCACCACAAGGTCCTTTAAGTTATCCAGAATAGGGGTAAAGGAGGAAGGAAACTGATCATATTCCACCTTAATAATTCTCTTCCATTAAGCACATTTTAGATAAGCTATCAAAAACAACTTTTGGGGACAGTGTACAAATCTGTATATTCATGAATATAGAGAACTCCTATTGAGGAATCTCCTATGCCTTCAGATCAGCAGCTGTTTAGATTTGCCTAAGAACACAGTGGTTTGTTTATCCAGGGTCACACAGGATAAAAATGATTTGAACCCGTGTCTTCCTGACTGCAAGGAAATTAGCTCTCCCATCAAGTAAAATTACTTCCTTCAGCATTATTCCATGATTGTGATTACAATTTCCTCTAACTCCTTCCAGCTTGTATGTGGATTGGCATTTATCAAGAACTATAAGATAGCCACCAGCTTGGAGGGAGGTGTTAATTTAAATTTCTTTTAAGAAAATACTTTTTTTGAAATGTGATAATCAAACTTTGAACTACACCTGACATCTTCACAGATGTAGCACAGCCCTTGTGTTTTTATACAACAATAGTTTAAACTTTGATATGGATTCCTAAGGCACAACTAGGCAAAGTGGGTTGTGGTTGTCTTAGTCCAAAAATTTGCAAAGGTTTAAATTGAGTATGTTGCATCAGGACAGCCTGAGAAAAATAGGACTGAGAGGGGATAATACAAACAATATGTCTTTTCTGGTTGTTTATATTTATTTTAAGTTATTGTTCATTCTTCAATTCCACCTTGTACTTGGGAAGGTCTTTTCATTTGTCTTTTGGTTAGCATTTCAAATTTATTTTTGTTTAAGAATTTTGATTTGAGGGGCAGCTAGGTGGTGCAGTGGATAAAGCACCGGCCCTGGAGTCAGGAGTACCTGGGTTCAAATCCGGTCTCAAACACTTAATAATTACCTAGCTGTGTGGCCTTGGGCAAGCCACTTAACCCCATTTGCCTTAAAAAAATAAAAAATTATAAAAATATAAAAAGAATTTTGATTTGAGTAAATCTTTGAATTTTGATATTTCATCCTGAGATTTCATTCCTTTTTTTGTTCATTTTGATTCTTTCCTTTCACTATAGACTATATTTCTGACATTATCATTCCAGTACATACTATTTCTCAGCTCTTTCCTTTAGGCTATTTGAAACTAACTTCCTTCTTTTTTGTGGAAAAAAAAAACATTAACAAAAATCACAGTTTCCCCCAAAACACTTAATTAAAATGTCCTTCCTGAACCTTACAGTAACAGATACCTCTCAGCATGATTCATCCATTCTAAAGTATTGAAATGAATTACATTATCCCACTATCGATCATTAGTCCAAACCACTAACTTCCTGAAAGTGTTCTGCTGTTTTTATTTTTTTAAAGAAGCTATTCCAGGAAGTAACTGGCATCAATAAACTTTACCAAATATTATCCCCACCAATGTAATTCTCTTTCCTTCTCTTTCCATTGTTTTAAGTTCAAGACATAATAGAACTATTTGAAAGTCATATATATTTGACTTCCTCTATAAATCCTTATAATAAGGTTCATAGAGACACTGTGTATCATCTCCCCATACTAGAATAAGCAATTTACTTTTGGTTAGTCCATTATCACTTTTCATTCCTTCATGTTTACCCCTTTATGTTTCTCTTAATTTCTATGTTTATACTTCAAAGTTTCTCTAAAGCTTTGATATTTTCAAGAGATATGTTTGGGATTCTTCTATTTCATTAAAGATCAATTTTTTCCCTGTAGAATTACACTCGGTTTTGCTGGATAAGTTGTACTTGGTCATAAACCTATTCTGTTTCTGGAGCTCTCCACCTTTTTATAGTTGTTGCTGTAACTGTTGTTCAGTCATTTCAGTCTTGGCTTTGTGAGCCCATTTATAACTTTCTTGGCAGAGATACTGGAGTGGTTTGCTATTTCCTTCTCCACCTCATTTAACAGATGAGGAAACTGAGGCAAACAGGGTTAAGTGACATGCTCAGAATCCCACAGGTAGTGTCTGAGGCTAGATTTGAACTCACAAATATGAGTTTTCCTCTTCTCCAGGCCCAACACTTTTATCCACTGCACCAACTAGCTGCCCATTGGGACTGGACCTAGGACTTCTTTCATTCAAAGAGAAAACAAATCAACATTGTTCCTAAAACATGTGTGCTTCTATTCTAACTACTCTATACCATTTTCTTTCTTTTTGGCTGCTTGCACTTTTTTTAATTATTTAAGGCAAGGGTTTAAGAGTGATTTGCCCAAGGTCACACAGCTGAGCAATTATTATTGTCTGAAGGTCTGATTTGAACTCAGGTCCTCTCTTTCCACTCTATCCACTGGGTCACCTAGCTGCTGCCTCCCACCACCAGCCCCTCTGCTTGCATTCTTGAAGCTCTGGATTTGGATGATCATGTTATTGGGATTTTTTATTTTAGGATTTCTTTCAGGAGCTGACCAGTAGATTCTATTTGCACTTTACTTCTAAGTGATCTGGGTAGTTTTAAGATTTCTTGAAATATGATGTCTATTTCTTTTCTTAATTTTTTTTTTCTCGGATCTGTTTTTTTTTTTTTTTTTGGCAAGGCAAATGGGGTTAAGTGGCTTGCCCAAGGCCACACAGCTAGGTAATTATTGTCTGAGACCAGATTTGAAAACAGGTACTCCTGACTCCAAGGCCGGTGTTTTATCCACTACGCCACCTAGCCAGCCCTTGGATCTGTTTTCAAGGTCACTTTTGTTTTTGCTACAAGATATTTAGTTATTCTATTTTCCCCTTCTTTTAATTTTTCTTCATTGAATCATTTGCTTCTATATGATCCATTCTAATTTTAAGGGATTTTGTTGCTTGGGCAAAGATTTTTACCTTTTGAGTCAAGCTAATTCTATTTCCAATTATTTCTTCCATAGCTCTTGTTTCTTTTCCACTTTTTCTTCCATCAATCTATTTCATTGATGATATCTTTTAAAAAACCTTTTTGTAACTTTTTCTTCAGTTCTTTTATAAATTGTAGTTGAAATTGTACCAAAGTTGTATTTTATTTGAAGCTTTGTTGGTAGATACTTTGGAGTATTTTTTTCTTCTTCTAATCTTGGGATCTGTCTCTACTCTTTAATTTTTTTTAATCATTGACCTAGATAAAGGTATAGATAGCATGATTATCAAATTTTCAGATAACATAGTGCTAGGAAGGCTAACTAGTGTACTGAATCATAGGGTTCCAGAATATCTTGACAAACTATAATATTAAGCAAAATATGATATAAAAATCAAAGAAGGTAAATGTTAAATTTTTCATTTGCTCAAGTATGGTTTGGATATTTGTAAGCTAACATGTAGGACAACCAGAATAGTGAAAGAATCTGAGAATCAATTGAAGGAACAGGAGATATTTATCCTAGAGAAGAGGAGAGATAGGGCATGATTAACAATCAACAAATATTTGTGGGGGAGAGATTGAATTTGTTCTGTTTGGCCTCAGAGAGTAATAAGTTGAAATTGTAGAGGCACCCTTAGGAGGCTACATTACCACTCGCTGTTGTTGTTATCCATCCTTTATGCTCAAAGAGGATCAATGACATCTGGATGTAAGTAAGGCTAGGCAAGAATTGAGGCAAAAGAAGGCCTAGTTTGCTCTCATTAAAAAAAAAAATCAATGTGGGAGGGGAAGGGCCTTTGAGTTCCTGGTCAGAACAGATGCTATTGCTATCACTTACTAGGTAGATTGAAGGTAAATTATTGTTCAAGCATAGATTGGATTCTGTGATTTGGGGGCAGCATTTTGAAAAATATAACATATAAGAGATGGCAGGGATAAGGAAATAGGGAAGAATGAGACTTACCCTAAAATATAGTAAGCAGTTATAGCCATAGAAATTTTGAATTGGAATGAATGATAGAATACTATTAAACACTATAAGCAAAACACTGCTCTAATGCAAATAGTAAAGTATGGCAATTCCTGTTCTCAAGGAGCTTCTCTTCTAATGAAACATGTATACACAACATGCATATACAACATGATTTCATATTGTAAAATAGAAAACTGTACTAAAAAGCTATAAAGTAGAAAAATCTAGGGTCCCTTAGGGTTCAGCAGCAAAGTATTTCTTCTTTTATATCATTTCCAATGATGTCACTTTCTGCTGTTAAATCATTTGAGAGGGTCAAGAGTAGGGTGATAAGAACTTTTCTATGTATCTTTAGTCATTGTGACTCCAGCATCCAAAGCAGCAGTTTCCAGATGGTATCTCCACAGGGCTTGCTTCTTGAGATTATGGCTGTGGGGTTTACGGAAGCCCTGGAGGGGGTTATGTGCTACCATAAGGGAGTAGTGGGCTTGCCTGTCTCTTAGAAGCAATTGAAGTAAGCAGTGGAAGGGAAGGTAGATGCACTTTCCACAGCAATTGCTCCCCTTAATCAAGACTGTGAGAGTCAGTTCAGAAGAAGCCTGGTAATCTGCCTAAAATTCAATTCCCAGGGTCCTCCATTGCAATCTTGATTTTCCAGATACATGCTACTCCTGTCTCTTCTTCCTTGGGTTATTTTGTTTGTATCAGCTCACCTGCCCTAAAAGTGGCCAAGACAGGTGATGGCAGTGGTTGAGGTTGGTGGGTCCCCTCTCCACCAGAGTTGCTTTTCCAGGTTATGTTCACTAGGGAAGGCTAAAAGCAGAGCTGGTGGTCTGATGACATTTCCAGCCTTCTTAGGCTTATCTGCCAATGAGTAGCAGCTGGTCAGGACTTATTACTGTTACTGACAAGATTAGAAAAAATCTAAGAGATCATTTCCCTCATTTTAAAGATCAAGAAACTAAGACTGAGAAGCGTATGCCTGGAGTAACATTGGTCACTCATTTAATAAGCCCTTGAAATAAATACTATATGGGTGCCCAATTTAAATTACTATACTCAATGAAATATAAGATGTATCTATATTTTAGCTTCATCATTGAAATATATTCTCCTGTTCATGACTGTTGTTGTTGCTGTTGTTCAGTTATTTCACTCATGTCGATTCTTTGTGGGATTTTCTTGGCAAAGGCACTAGGAGTAGTTTGCCATTTCTTTCTCTAGCTTACTTTACAACTGTGGAAACTGAGGAAAACAGGCTTAAGTGACCTGTCTAGAATCACACAGCTAGTAAGTGTCTGAGGTCAAATTTGAACTCAGGTCTTCCTGACTCTAGGTCAAGTGATCTGTTCACTGCACTAGCTAGCTGCTCCTGGCATGACTCAAATTCATGCATCACACAAAAAATAACAATAAAATCAGATATCAATTATATACACTAATGGAATACAACAAAAGATTAGATAGCCAAAAATAAGGTTATTTTAAAATAACACATTTGACTTTAAAATGAGCTTAAAAATATAAATTGGTTAGGGTAGTATCAGACTTCCATTTTCAAATATACTTGACTTAGTTGGTTAAAGGTGTGCTAGAGCCAGATGAGATTATTAAATATAAATGAAGGCTTGTTTGTTTTATTGGTTGTCCAGACTTTAAGAAAGTGATAGAGAATACATTAATAATGCTGGTTTAATTTAAAAGTATGTCTTGCGTGTGTTTTTTGGAGAGTCAGTTGTTAAACATTTATCAGTACACTCTGACTTAGGGATGACATTAAAGTTAGTTCAACTGTGACAGGAGAAGGAAGATATTTTTTATAATTACATATTTATCTCTAAAGGAAATAACCTATACAAAAATAGTAGAGTTAACAATTGATATAATGGTAACAAATAATATATATGATTTCTATGATTGCTCACTATCATATGATGAGTGATTAATCAGAGTTATTAACTAGGAAATGTAGAGGTAAGTTAACCACTAACCACTAAAAAAGAAAATTAGTTATGACTACTATAAACTACTATAAACCTTCATAATCAATGGTTTGTAATAATTTCTTCTTGAGGTAAGGAATCCAGTGGAATTATTTAAAGAATTGGAATGGTAAAGACCTTCAAAGTTCATCTCTTTATTTAAGGAAGATACTCTGTAACCTGAGCTAGTGTATGAATCCTCAGGCATTACTGAGTTTCCAGGAGTCACTTTTCTAGTTTTTTTTCTGAAAGTTTAATTCATCCCATCAAAAGCATATTATAGTGCAACTAAGTGGCACAGTGGATAGAGCACTGACACTGAAGTCGGGAGGACCTGAGTTCAAATCCAGCCTCAGACACTTAATAATTACCTAGCTGTGTGGCCTTGGGCAAGTCACTTAACCCCATTGCCTTGCAAAAAGACAAAAAAAAGGCATATTGTATTGATACAAAATGGAGTCAGGAAATTGGTGCAAATGGTAAATATTCTTAAAGACCTCATCATTTGTGTGTAAACAGTCAATAAACAAGACTTATTAAGAGATTATTAATTTGACAGTGTTCTGGTAAGGCAGTATGGAAACAATTGCAAAAAATGAAGCTGTTTCTATTTTCATTCTATTAAAGGAGAGAACATCTACATGTATAAGTATGTAGTTACAAAAGATAGAAGCAGAAATATAAAAACAAAATAAATACCTTTAGGGACAGAGACAATACCAGTAAGTGTATGATTAAGAAAGATTTCTAAAGCCAAGAGGTATTGAATATAACATAATTAAATGTAACATATACTCTCAAACATTTACAAAAGAAATGTGAGACATTTGAGCAAGTATCTAAAGCTTAGTGTCATCCATGGAGAACTGATTCAAGATTTAAATCCCTAATATACTTCGTCATAGAGGGCTTTGTAAATAAATATAAATAAATGTCTGTATATCTATGATGGAAATTTCCCTTTGTTTAGATAGGAATATTAAAAAATGAATCCTGTTTCTCTACTATATAAGCTGTTAAATGCTGAAATTTGATTTTAAATGAATACATTTTTATAAAAAGGGGATACTTGACTTGTAATTTCATTGATTTATATAAGGAAATTTAAATGAACAAAAACTTTACTCAAGTTGGCACCTTTTCTGCCTTTTATAGGCCATCAGGCTAGAGCACTAAGATTAAATGATTTGTACAGGATCACACAGTTGGTATGTGGCTGAGGCTAGTATGCGACTTCATGACTAACTCTCTATCCACTATGCCACATTATTCCACCACATCATTTTATGGGGCTTGAACATTTTTAATGTCTTTGGTTCATTTGAGAGGACTATGATATTTAACAAGATCATAGATCTAGGGCTAGAAGGGATCTTAGAAGTCATCTTCAAATAGATGAAGAAACATGGGTCCAAAGAAGCTGTGACTTGCCTAAAACTACATAATTAATATTGGGGCAGTCAGCTGACTCTTTTCCATCATCAAGTTTCTACCACATTCTGATCCACATCTGGCCACTGGACCCAGAAGGCTCTGAAGTTAGAAAGTGAGGCTGGTGACTTTGTACAATATCGCCTCATGAAATCCATTTCACTTGTATATCATGGCATCACCTCCGTGATGTCACGATCTTCTTCAAGAACAAAAGAACAAACAACAATAATAACAACAAATCATGCAGATAAGTGACAAATATTCGAGTTGTTTTGTTCTATGTAGACATTTAACCTTGAGGACTTAGGAAATGTTCTAGACCAAGAATTTATTACAGTGAGGAATCAGTGATCATATACATGCACATCTTTTCAAATGGATCCAATTATGAAGACCTTGAGGATTGAAGAAGCCTCTTTCTAAGAAGAAAAAAACACATTTTATTGATTTGGTCTCAATACTGATAAAGCTCTTGCTATCACTTCTATTCCCATTTGATCTCAGATGTATGCATAGGCATTTACTCTAAGCTCATCTTTGTATAGTTGGAGAAAAAGGTGATCATATACATACATATATATATATATATGTATATATATATATATACACACACATATAGATATATACTTTGTAAAGAACTTAAGACTTCTTAGCTATTGTTCCATTTTTATGGCAGTGAAAGGCCCAGCTAAACTCCCTTTGATGAGAACAGGAATATTTGGTAATAAAAATGTACAATAATAGGATAAATCACTGTTTTTTACGAACCTATTCCCACAGACTAGACACAGGGCTGAAATAGGAGAGCGGGATTAAAGATACTGGCAAGATTAGAGTTGGAGAATCCCAGGTGTTAGGAAAAATCCATAGCCATGATACTCTTGGATTTTTCCAAAGACAAGGTGCAAGGCTTTAAAAGGCTGCCTTAGCTCACTGAGCCATCAATGTTTATAATGATGACTCTCCTGTTGCTAAGGTATGTTCAATTTTTTTTGAGTTTTTGAGATTTCTTCTATAAGAAAATATTCAGTCTCAATTCAATTCAATTCAAGTGGCATTACTTTTCATTCTCTAGAAGAATTCATACACAATCAAATTAGGTATATCTTTGTTTCTGTTTTGTTTTTTTTTAGGGGGGGGTTGCAAGGTAAATGGAGTTAAGCAGCTTGCCCAAGGTCACACAGCTAGAAAATTAGGTATATCTTAATGATTTACCAACTTCATACTTTGGTGACATACTATGAGTTTCATTTGCAGAAACAATTTTTTTGTACCTAAATGAATTGAATAAAAATTGCTATAAGCAATCCAAAACGGTGAAATATTCTGAAGTGTGTAAAATCTAAATTCCAAGGTGTTTTCTGTTTGGATGTGGAATGGGAATTTTTTCTGTCCCAGGGCAACTTAAGAAAAGTTAAGTTTCCAAATTTTTTTTAATCTGCTTTTAGCATACATTTGGACAGATGAGATGTTGCTAGACTGTGATTCTGTCTCTAAACAACAACCACCAAATTGCAAAATACCATAAACAAATGAGTTAAGGTTGAAGGATTTAGATCCTCCAACAAAATGAAGAGAAAGTCTCTGAAAGAAAAAAAAAACACTCAAAGACATAAAAAGCCTTTGTTCATGAATGCACTAATAAAAGGGATTGAGGTTTATTGCATGGTAAAAGGGATAAAGAAACTCATGTCTGGCTCACCTTTTAAGAGAAGGAGGAAAATCAGCAATGAACTAACCCATTTAAAATCTTATCCATTTGTAAAACTGGGTTTCTTCATCAAAATTCAAGATAGGAAATACAGAATGATACTGGGTTTGAAATTGAATCCAAGATTGGTAACTTGAAAGAAAATTCACATTTAATAAATAAGATCAAGGGATTACAGTTTTAGAGCTGCAAAGGACCTTACTAGTTATCTAGGTCAAATCATAGGTAAATTAGTATCTTTAATCCAGTCTCATGATTTCATGATACAAGGAATTTTGAGTGAGGAAATTCCCTCTACCAACTAGAGATCTGCAATCTGAAATTTAAAAATCTTTAGAGAATTGGCTAGAGTACTAAGAGATAGAAAGGGCTATGCTCAGGGTTGCATAATATGTGGCAGAGATGCAACCTACATCTAGTTCTTCCCTCTTCTGAGGCTAGTTCTTGTCTATTGAGCAAATGTATTTTAGGTCCTTTGTGCCAACCTTTGTGATGAAATTTAATTCAACATTAAGTTGCTTAACTTTGCCTTTTATTAAATGGTATGTTTCAAATACTTCCTTTTGGCCAGAAGATCACATACTGGCACCTTGCCCAGTGTTGCTAGAGTACTGGTGCCTTGCTGATATGGGCGGGACCCACATCCATAAGACCAAGGACTCCCATAGCATCCAGGCCATCACCAGAAGTCCTTTTTCTAATACATCAGGTCATGGGGTGATAGTGGTTCTGGAAAAGGCAGTGAGAAGGATCCCCCAATCACAAAATGGGTGTCATGCCATCATTCATTTGATTCTTGATTCAGTTCTCATCATTATTGGATGATGGACAATAATCATCATCATCACCATCCTATTACTGCCTTAGAGTACCCATGCTGCAGGTGAAAATTATAAAATTTTCAATATCTGAATCTGGATATCTCTTTCACCCACATCCTTTACAAAGGGGCCATTCTTCCCATCCAATAGAGACAACTAGGTAATACAGTATTACAGTTCTGGAGTCAGAAAAATCTCTATTTAAATTCAACTTCAAATGTTTAGCAGTGTAACCTTGGACACAATCATCTCCATCTGCTTTAATTTCTTCCATTGTACAACAGAGATCATAGTACCACACCTATCTCCCAGAGTTGTGAGGATCAAATGAGATATTTGTATAATATCTGGCACATGCTAGGTGCTTAATGAATGCTCATTCCCTTCCTTTCCCCTCCTCCTTTTCCCTTTCCCATCAGGGCCCCTGATCTGTGCTATTTGGGAAAGCAAACCTGAGTCCTGTTCACTGACAAGTTTCCAGCCTAAATATTTCTTAGTTGTATATGAAGGATGATAATCATGTTTAGCAGTATATAGACGTAATGGTCTTTCATTTTTTTTTTTTTTGAGATGAGATTAGGGGCTTTGTCCTAATTTTTTTTTCCACTTAGAACTCAGACTTCTTCCAAAACTTTTGTTTTTTTAGTTTTTGCAAGGCAATGGGGTTAAGTGGCTTGCCCAAGGCCACACGGCTAGGTAATTATTAAGTGTCTGAGGCCGGATTTGAACTCAGGTACTCCTGACTCCAGGGCCAGTGCTCTATCCACTATGCCACCTAGCCACCCCCTCTTCCAAAACTTTTAACTTCTCCATCACCCTCTAGTGACTTAGATCTCATTTACACTAATAATACAAGGTGAGGCAGCTAATAATCAGCTAGAAACATTATTTGGGCATTCTCTCTGTGAACAGAGTACAGGACATTCTGCAAAAGACTACACTCCCAAGAATGTAGTCTAGAGAAAACCAGTCAACCAACCCTGATTATTCTGTGGCAGATCCTAAATCCCTTAATCCTTTACCCACTTCCCCAGGAGAAACTGTCTTCCTGTTCCAGCATGGGAGTACTACCAGTGTTAACCCCAATTGCAACCACATTTCTTTCTGATCTCCCTTTCAAATTAGAAAGACATGATGCTGGTTGAGGAAAGTATACAGGGAGAGAGATAGGATCTGCCCTGACCTTTTCAGAACTACAGAGCTAGGCAACACTGAAGTGTTCCTCTAATCTAATCCTAGCAGCACAGGTTGACCGGGTCAATTCCTGGGAACTGGGTGACGGTGTGACAATGTGAGACTCAGGAATGTAGAGGTGTGAGAAGGGCTGAAGGCTAGGGCCAAGCTCAAGGTTTGGTGGGGATGAGACTGCTATATGAGGAAGGAGCTAAGGTCAGGAAACCTCCAGTGACTATCATTTGCTCTTTCCTTCCCCTACTTCCTTTCCCTTCTACCCTGTGCCTTCTCTCCATTTATTCTTTTCTACTTTTTCTATTTTTCTTTTATCATTTCTTACCTTTCTCCTCACTGAGTCACCATCCTAATAATAACAAATAATAATAATAATAAGCATTTATTTCATGCTTTAAGTTTTGCAAAGCACTTTACATATATTATCTCATTTGATTCTTACTATAAACCTCTGAGTTAGGTAATCTGATTATCCTCATTTTAGGGTCACATAGCTAAATAAGTGTCTGAAGTAGGATTTGATTTCAGATCTCTCTGATTCCAAGTCAAGTGTTCTGTGATAATGCCCTCCCTATTTATTTTATTTTTCTTTGTTTTGACAAGTAGGAGAGAGCAGGGCAGATTGGCCATAGGGTCTTTTGTCTTGCCTGGGTAGTCTTTGGATCAAAAAGAAATCCCTACTCTGACTGGATGTGAAAACATAGATATAGTCAATTTATGTGTATATGTATTTATATATAATATAAATAAAATTTTGTAAACTGCTATTTATATGGTTCCTTAGTTTAGTTTACCCATGAAACCAATTACATTAGTTTCTAATTACATTGTTCAGGATACTTGTCTGGCAATGAAATAAGAGGTTTTTTGTTTGCTTGTTTCACTGGTATGGAAAAGAGAAAATTCACAAATTACTAAATCTCTTAGATACACAAGCTATATTTGCATGGAGAAGCAGTGTACCTATTCACTATTTCCATTTCCCATGAGCAACTACTCTACCTTTCCCCATCATCTTGCCTTTACCCACATGTGGCCTCTATTGATATTCATGAATTCATTGGTTCCTTTATCATATCATTGTAAAAATTTTTTCCAATTATATGTAAAGATAATTTTCAGATTCATTTTTATAAGATTTTGAGTTTTAAAATTTTTCCCCTTTTGCCTTCCCTTCCCCTCCTTCAGGATAGCAAGCAATCTGATATAGATTATGCATGTACAATCATATTAATCACATCTCCACATTCATCACATTGGGAAAGAAGAATCAAAAAAGGAAAAGCCCAAAGTGAAATGAGAATGCTTCAATCTGCATTCAGACTCCATAGTTATTCCTCCAAACCTGAAGAGCCTTTTCCAACATAAGTCTTTGGCAATTGTCTCGAGATTATAAACTTCTTTCATTCCACCTCTTTCTCTGCCTTACAACTCCAAACCCTATTTTTCATCTGCACTGCAACCACCAATCCTTCTGCTCTTCAGTTCCAAGGTCATCACACCAGTACTAGATACACTCTTCCTTTTTCCATCTTGACTCCTTCTGTTGAACCAATTCATCTTGACACTGTCCTTTCTCTCTCTTTATCCTGTTGATGATGATGTGCTGCCAAATACCTGCCTTAGATTATTTCCACCATCCGCTCCTTTCACTCTTACTGCTAAATGAAGCTGGAGAAAATCATGAAACAGTGATGAATGGGTTCACTGCAAGTTTATGTTACATAATCTCAACTGTACCCTGACTGTAGCAAGGCAGCCCCTTTATTAGCCCCCCAAATTGATTCACCATCACATGCATCACACTCATCACAGCAGCTTTTCTAAATCTTTTCATCCCTCCTCAAATTTCCCACAGATTCATCTTCCCATCTTCTTCGTTAAGAATCTTGTCTCATATTTCGCTGGAAAAAAAAAGACCATTTGCAGTGCTCCCTCTTTCCCCCTCTCCCTCATCTCACATCACTCAGGAAGTTTCTACCACTATTTCTTCTTTTACCACTTATAACCTCTATTTCACATGAAAAAGGAGCCCTTCTCCTTGACAAGGCAAACTTTTCTATATATACACAAATGATCCCATTCATCCTGTCTTCTCTAACAGATTTCTTTCTCTTATCATCCCTGTTGGCTCATTTATCTTCAATCATATTTCTTTTACTTCCTTCAAATATGCCCATATCTTCCCTATCCTTAAAAACAACATACTTCATCCATCCATCCCTGTTAGTTATCATCCTTTCTATCACCTCTATTTTGTGACTAAATTCCTTGAGGTTATCTGCAATAGGTGACTCTACTTTCTTTTTTCTCACTGTCTTTTAACTCTTTTTAATCTGGAATCCAACTTAATTATTCAACCAAAATGCTCTTTCTAAAGCTACTAATGATCTCCTAATTGTCAAATTCAATGGCCTTTTCTCAATATTTACCCTTCTTGATCTCAGCAATTTATAACACTATCCTTTCTTTTGGATCCTATTTCTTCTTTGTGTTGACCCATTCCCCAACCATTGAGAGAAAGAAATAAAATACTCATTATACATATGAAGTCATGCAATACATATGTATACAGTAGTCACACTTCAAATAAGGTAAGAAAAAAAAATATCCTTCAGTCTTCTCTCAGAGTTCTTCAGTTCTCTCTCAGGGTAGATAGACTTTTATGAGTCCTTTGGAATTGGCATGGATCACTGTATTGATCAGAGTAGCTAAGTCTTTTATGGTTGATCATTGTTAAACTGCTGCTGTTATTGGGTTCAATATTGTTATTATGTCCAACGTTCTTCTAGTTTTGTTCACTTCACATTTAATCAGCTCATATAAGTCTTCCTAGGATTCTCCAAAACCATTCCTTTCATCATTCTTATTCACAATGACATATAACAAGTGATTCCCAGTTAATAGGTATTTCTTCAGTTTTCAATTCTTTGCCACCACAAAAATAGTTGCTATAAACATTTTGATACATATAGGTCCTTTTCCTATATTTTCTCTGGAGTACAGACCTAGTAACAATTTTGCCAGGATAAAGAGTGTGAACAACTTTGGGGCACAGTCTTTGAGCATAGCTCCTAATTGTTCTCCAGAATTATTGGACCATTTCATTTTTACCAGTAGCTCAATAATTAAATGCTTATTTTTTCATGTTTCCTCCATGTTATTTTCCTTTTCTGTTATGTTAGCCAAAATGATGAGTGTGAATTGGTACCTCATATTTGTTTTAATTTGCATTTTTATTAGTAATTTATAGGATTTTTTCATGATTATGGATAGCTTTTATTTCTTCTGAAAACTTCCTATTCATATCTTTTGACCATTTATTAATTGGGGAATCGCTCATGTTCTTATAAATTTGACACTTTCCCATATATTTAAGAGATGAGGCCTTTATCAAAGAAACATGCTTTCCTTCTACTCTTGGCTATATTGGTTTTATGTGAAAACTTTTTAATTTAATGTAATCAAAATGATCTATTTTATATCCAGTTATCCTCTCTCTCTCTCTTGTTCAGTCATGAAAATAAAGATAATTAAATTCCTAATTGCTTATATCACCCTTTATATCTAAATCACATATATATTTTGAGTGTATCTTGTTATATAGTATGAGATATTTGACTATACCTAGTTTCTCTCAGATTGATTTACAATTTTCCAAGCTGTTTCCATCAAATAGTGAATACTTACCTCAAGAGCTTAGATATTTGATTTTAACAAACAATAGATGGCTGTGGTCTTTTACTTCTGAATATCATGTACCAAATCTATTGCACTGATCCAACACTGTATTTCTTATCCAATACCAGATTTCTTGATACCATTTTGTTGTATATTTTGAGATCATCTACTGGGGGCTGCTTTCCTTCACATTTTTTTCATTGAATCTTTTGATACTTTTGTTTTCCAATATAAATTTTGTTATTATTTATAGCTCTATAAACTAATTTTTGGTAGTTTTATTGTTATGGTACTGAGTAAGTAAATTAATTTAGGAAAAATTGTCAAGTTTATTATATTGGATTAACTCATACAGAAGCAATTAAAATTTCTCTAATTGTTTAGATCTGTCTTTATGAGAAATGTGTTTAATTGTATTCATACAGTTCCTGGGTATGTCTTTGCATATAGACTCCCAAGTATTTTGTATTGTCTCAATTATTTTAAATGGAATTTCAGTAACTTCCTGCTGAATTCTGTTGATAATAAAAAGAAATTATGATAAATCTATTTTATATCCTGCAACCTTTTTACTTGTTTCAACTAGTTCTTTGGTTGACCATCTAAGTATCATAATTTCATCTGCACAAAATAGTTTTGGTTCCTTATTGCCTATTATTCCTTTAATTTCTTTTTCTTGTCTTCACATCTTAGAATTTCTTCCCTTAAAGCATACCTCAGTTGTCACTTCTTAAGAGGACTTTGCTGATCCCCACAGTTGTAATCTATTTTCTTCCATTCTTAAAGTAATTTTGTATAGATTTTGGATTTGTTTATTTATGGACATGTATCCCACCAGTAGGATCAAAGTGCCTTGAGGACAGGGCTTGTTTTGGTTTTGTATCCCAATATAAATTTTTATTGCATTGAACCAACTTAAATTAGATCCTGTGACACTGGGATGATGGTAAACTCTCCTAGAAAAAAAATGTGATAATTGTTGCTAATAAAATGCAAATACCAAAAAGTCTCACAAAAATTATTACAACTCACCTTCTTTTGAAGAGTATAATTTAATAGTCCACCATCAGTTTCGGATCTAAAAATGCTATTTACTTTCAAAATAAGTAATTCAAAACTCATGTCCCACTTTTCGGCAGATATGAATTAGGAGCTGCTTTGTTCATTGGATGGGCTGGAGCTTCACTTTGCATAATTGGTGGTGTTATATTTTGCTTCTCGATATCTGACAATAGCAAAACACCCAGGTAAGAAATGCAGACAAAAATGATCTATTTGAAAAGTCCAGAATTATTCTAATCCCAGCTCTGCTATTTGCTACCTGTGTGTTACTTTAGGCGACTCTCTTAACATCTCTGAGTCTCAATTTCCATCATCAGGAAAATGAGATAGGTTGGGCTTGATGACCCCTAAGTTCCCATCAATACTTCTGAATTTGTGATACTAGGATTCTAAATTACGTGTGTGAGAAACACATGCATATGGTTAATATAATTGTATATAGTTCATATAATTCTCAAAGAGAAACTCTACAGAACCAAATCTGGAAAGGCTGTATGTGATGAGGCAAGAATTTTAATAGATTTGCTTGGCAGAGGGCACCCTCAGTTAATTATACCAATTACTTGAAACTTCATTTGAAGGCTGTGTTTCTGAAACTATATCAATTTAGTTGTGTGCTGTGTAAACCTTTTAGAATTGCATTGATCTAAAGATTACTATATTTTAATATACAAAAATAGTCTTAAGTGTGAATACACAGTAGGTTCTCACACTGAATTCTCCACTCCTGACCTAGAGGGTTCAGTAATCTTTCCCACTTAAATCAACCTTCTACAAAATTGGTGAGAGATTTTTCTGGTCATAATATCAGCAAACCCTTCTCGTCTCAATTCAACTAAGACAAGGTCAAGATGGAAAAGCCCTACTTAGGATTTAAAGGAAATAACAAAGAGGCTGTTAAATCATAACCATCATCTTGACCTGACCATAACTCATTTTTTATATCAAGTGACAGAAATTATAGATAGAAATTTCTAGTGCCTTCTTGACTAAAGTGTGGATATGTGCTTAAAAGTTGGGGGAAGGGGCAGCTGGGTGGCACAGTGGATAGAACATCGGCCCTGGAGTCAGGAGGACCTGAGTTCAAATTTGACATCAGACACTTAATAATTTCCTAACTATGTGACCAAGGGCAAATCACTTAACTCCACTGCCACATATAGAGAGAGTTGGGGGGGGGGAGAAGCAAAAATACAATGAGACATCCTCAAATACTTGATGGATTTTGATATTATATAGAAGTTCCAAGAAAATATAATTATCTTCCCTCACCATCTCCCTTACCCCAGAAATATAATATGCAAAATTATTTTCTTGCCTTCCAGAATGGCATATGCATACAATGGAGCTACATCTGTTTTGTCTTCTCGGACAAAGTACCAGAGTGGAGAAGGAGATTTTAAAAACACAAGTCCTTCAAAACAGTTTGATAAAAATGCTTATGTCTAAACAGCACTGCTACAAATCACAAATCTGAGTTCGTTGTGAAAATGTGAACTGTTCATACAATGATTTCCATCAAGGTTCCACTGTAATTAACACAAACTTTTTAAAATATGAATTTGTAGCATTGTTGATTTTGTGGATGTAAATTTTCTTACATAGTTATGTACTAATCATTTTCTGTTGCAGCTTTCTTATAAAAAAATAAACAGGTTTACTTACCAGGTATTTTAATTGATTGATATAATACTTAAAAGAGGGAATATTTTGCTAAATAAAACTTAACCCATAGGTAAAGGTATTTTCAAGTTAACCTTCCAAGGGACTCAAATGATGAAAGCTTTAGTTTTCCTCCTCCTTTCTTGAAGAGGACCAACGACATTACAAGGATGCTGTCTTGATGTCGTGAATTGTAAGTGCTTAATAAGAATTTGTTGAATGTCACTGAAGCCAATCACCCAATGGGGAGACCAGAATTGCTTTCCAAACTGTTTGGGTAAAATAGGGTGGAAGCTAGTGGCTTATAGGTTATTTTTATTGTTTTTTCATCACTTATCCAAACAGAAACATTGATTAGGATGATGAAGAAGGAACACTGTTATTGGAGTGGAAATGATCTCTGCCAAAATCTCCCTGTCATTCAAGTTTACATTGTTTCAGGTGATTTTTCAGGTAGTGAACAGGTATAATGCTCAGGGTGAATTGAAATAAAATGATGATGATGATGATGATAGCTAGCATTTATACATTACAAGGTTGTTATGAAGATCAAATGAGTTAATATTTATAAAGCAATTAGCATAGTGCCCAGTTTATAGAAGATTCTAGATAAATGCTCAGTTCCTTTCCCTTATCTCATTTTAACCTCATGCAACCCTGAGAGATAGATGCTATTACTATTAATACAGATGAGGAAGCTGAGGCAGAGAGAGGTTAAGTTACTTACCTACGGTCACATAGCTAAGTGTTTAAGCCTAGGTGATAATGGTCTAGTTAAATCCAAATGAAGGTTCTAGGGGTTAAATTTAGGTTTGCACCCTTCTTCACCAAAATATGAATATACTGGAACTCTGCTTAAGTGTAATGTAACTGGAAAACACTCTGAAGAGCTAAACTGTGGTATCACTGGAGCAAGATGTAAAAAGGTAAGATTTTCAAATAAGACAAAATGATTGTGCAGTAAATGAACATTCAGATCATTACTAGACTAAATTCCAAGCAGTGGTCAAAAATTTGTAAAGGAGAGTCAGCGAGATGGTGCAGTGGATAGAACACTGGCTCTGGAGTCAGGAGTACCTGAGTTCAAATCTGCCCTCAGACACATAATAATTACCTAGCTGTGTGGCCTTGGGCAAGTCACTTAACCCCATTGCCTTGCAAAAACCTAAAACAAAAAAAAAAGAAATTTGTAAAAGAGGTACTTGGAAGTCATTTGATATAGAATAATGGTCACAACATGATTTCACATGTAAGGAGAAGAGGGGGGAAAGTAGAAGGAGAGTAGATCACTAAAGACCTAGAAAAATGAGTGGAGACAATTCCATTTGAAAAAGATACTTTTTGGAAACTCAGCTAGCTTGGAATGGGGTGAAATGTTTCTTCATAAAAAGAAAATTGGCCTAAAGCCACATGATGAAGAATAGGATCCAAGAATTAGTTTGTGAACCAACTACAACATTTTTCTTATGTGACCTGCAGGAAAAAGTACAAAGGGAAATATGTATTGATATTCAGGTGATGCTTAGCTCTTTTGAGTTCAGAAAAGCCTCATGAAACTTTGTGAATGAAGAGAAATAAGCTAGATACACATTACTGGAAGCAACTAAAGTAATTATTTAGGGGCAAAGAATCTAAACTTTCAAGTTACTACTCTAAGCTATCAATTAGCTCATGAGAGAGAGATCTGAAATTATACTACTCTATCATAAGAGAAAAATATCAGATGAATCTACCAAAACAGAGAATTAGGGAAATCTCTTGGAACTTGAAAGATAAATTAAAACAAGCAAAATAAATTACTTTAGTTAAAGATCAAATCTTCAATATATAAAAATCATTTTCCCCAAAAGGTGAAAAAATTCAAAAGCTCAGAAGATCAGGAAAATTTTAAGATAAACATGATCAGTCAATAAAGGATTTCATTTAATTTAAATAGATTATTAATAGAAGATGAGGCTCTCTCATGTCATAAAA